>NC_079387.1:7055582-7655582 GCF_021018895.1 Seriola aureovittata | reverse complement strand
GAACCCTGATGATGTCAGGAGGGTTATCTAAGCCTGGGCATTTAAACAGGGAGCCTGACTGTATGGAGTTTGAAAGACCTTAGCATTTACAGACAGACTGCTAATAAGCTAAATGCTTCAAGTGCATTTAGCTTATTAGCAAGCAACATATTGGGTGAGAATTTTTTTGATTAAATATTCAACAGTTAAGATGAATTATGCGGCATCTCATCATCTTAGAGAGCCTGGAGTAAAACAGAGATAGTGTGATGCTGACCAGAAGTGCCCCTCTTAAGCTTCTATTCCCACAGCTTGAAGTAGTAGCCTAAATAAGATTAATTGTCCTTTCAAGTGTGTTAGTTAGAAATAACAACAAAAATGACCCTTTCACTAGAGATAGTGTATGGTTTGTCTTTTTATTTTGGAAATCCAGCAGGTTTACCATTGCAGCATGTATCAGTAACTGATAGGGCGGTCAAAACCTGTTGTATATGAAATTGTAAAGCCAAGCTCTTTGAAAATAGAAACAGAAATATATGAGTTACATTTACAAACATTGAATTATAATACATACATCACTTTTACACATGAATTATTAGTATATGTTGTAATGTTCCTGGAGAACAGAAAATCGTGGCTCTCTGGGTCATATTTACCTGCAGTTTGGGTTATGTTTGCACACTCAAAATCCATTAAAAATGTCTCTGTCAAATCTGAACACAACATAATAATATGAAAAATAACATGCATCATTATTCTGCTGTATGTTTACGTGTTTACCATAAGTGTCAATAAGTGTCACTTGTTGTGCTGGTAGCTCTGCCTTGAGGGGATATGAGTCGTTTTTTTTTATTTTCCCTTTTTTGAGTGTGATCTTTTCATTTGTTTGTTGACTCAGTATCGACTGGGAAGACAGAAAAATGCTCTGTTGCCAAGTGAAGGTCGGGTTTTATCTTTGGCTCAGAAATTATTGATCAAAATGGGACCATTTATTCCCAATAGTCACATATTTCCTCCTTGGTGACTGAGTTCTACACATTAAACATTTGTAGCTCTGGATGAAATTCACTAAACTGGCTGCTAACTGGCTCTAATCCTAAAACCGGTGCCCTCCAGTTACTGTATGCATGCTGTGCCTTTATGGCTGGCCAGATACACCTGAGGACATTTTTATGGCTTCAATTACTGAGTGCTATTCTAAAATTAAGGCTAGCAATTAAAAGACACACCACTTATCCAAATGATATCATTGACTAAAGGTTAACAGCAAGCGCAGTCAAATATAGTTCACAGAAAAGCAGAACTCTATAGGCTCCATCATTTTTTTTGATGCAATCCCACGGCACTTGTCTTACATGATAAGGCCACAGTGTATCCAGTTAACCCTCGACTCAGTTTTTATTGCACTGATCCCGCAAGCAGTGATCTATATCAAGCGGAGGCTCCTCACCTCGATTAGCATAAACACTTGTTAAATGAAAGTAAAGAATGTGGTCTTCATAATGCCCTAGTTTAGGAATATTTGTGTGTGTGGGTGATGCCTAAAACTGAAAAATGTAAGATTTTATTTATATTCCTTCAAATCCTTGGTAATGCGCTCTCTTTATTTATTTTTTGGCCTTTTATTGATCAAAGGGAAAAAACTGCTGCCTTCAACCTCTTACCCACACTGCTGTTAGCTTTTGTTCCTGGGATTTGTCTGCAGGTGTTCTTCTGGGGAAATAAGGCCACACACTGTCATAGAGGTGAAGCAGCCAGATTGCAGAGAGGTCACAAATTAATTGTGTGGCCTTAGTGTGAGGTCTGGAGAAAATGGTGTAAAGTAGCTGAATACATTTACTCAACTATTGTACTTTAGTACAGTTTTAAAGTAGTTTTCTACATCTTTCTACTTCTACTCCACTACATTGCTGAAATATTATACTTTTTACTCCATTTATTTAACAAAAATATACTACAGGCTTATAAAATACTTACATTTTCACTGTAAACTTCTCTGATCACTAAAATACTAAGTTTTTTAACTACAAAATTTGTCATACCCCATTTTTCACCCTATTTTTCAACCTCAAAACTATTAATTTTATGACTACTACTACTACTACTGAAACAAGATTGCATGGGTCACAGCGGTGTCACACTGGAAGAAAATGATTTCGCTGACAGCCTGACAACAGACAAATTTAATTTTGGCCTGTTATCAAGTTCCTGACAGAATTAACTTTAATTAAGGACAGCTGATACGACCTGTCAGTGGCGCCGCTTGTTATTTTAACCAGTCAAAGCGACAGTCGGCAACAGGCAAAAATGAGAAGCCGTTACCTGAATGTTTTGTACACTGCTCTTTGCTAGTAAGAAAGAGAGAGGAGAGATACAATAAAATATACAATAACAAGTTCATTAGTGTCAGAGTTTAGTGAATGGGTTTATTCTGCCAACCTCAGACTCGAGTACACTGTAACACTAATTGTCACTTATATATGCAGTGGAATACATCTACAATCTAGAGCCTGGCTGTCATAAAAGAGAGCGGCTTCGCAACACTAGCAGGTTACAGTGGACAAAACACGATCAAGTGCAGTAATGGATGGAACAGTATCTATCAGGTTTATAATAGCGATCCATTAAAATATACCCAGATTAACCCCAATATTGATTCTTTGTGAAAAATATGAACATAAAATACTGAGTCCATAATTTTAATAAAGAAAAGTGTTGCATAACTTTGTTTTCTCTTCCTTTGTGAGACATTAGTCATCGAATGACCCCTCAGATATATCTTGCGTGGAGTCTCACCGCCACTTAAGCAATGGATTACTATTAACACTAATAATGTAATTGATCAATCACAGTGGCCATGTTCCTGCAGGAGAAGTACTTTGACTCTTTTTGTGCGTTTTTGAATGCATGACTTGTATGAGGTCATTTGACCTGATATGAATGTTTTTTTCCAGCATTGTGTAACAGCCATGAAGGTGCAGATAGGTTGAACTGTGAATGAATGAAAGAGTGAATTAAATTGATAAAGCACTTTCCATGGAAATGCACAATATACTGATCATTTCATACATGCTGGCCACTCATGCCTCACTCATTGTGAAGGTCTATAACAGTGGGGCTTTGCTTTCCATCACATACTGTAGCGTTTCTTCAGATTTACTGCCCCTGAGCGGACAGTAAATCTAAAGCTGTTGTTTCAACTCCAGTCTGATCTTGATTCTTGTCACTTCTTATTTGAAGTGAGACACTCATCAGATCATTTGTCAACCGTGAGTGCCCTTCTGTCTGGGTGTCACTGCTGTGACAGCATATGGTATCGTAATCAGTCACCAACCTGTTTCTCCATTACTTACATTTCTCTCTGGACTCTGATTGTGAACAAAGATATCTTGAGCATATAAATGTCTCATTCACAGGAGGAAGTAGGTCTTCCAAACTTTGTTCAAGGATATTTCAGCAAACTGTCCCTCCTACTCACACATCCTAGGGATGTTTTTGTTGGGAACTGTGCCATAAAATGCCCTGATACAGTGTCAGAAGAGTAAAGGACATTGACCTTTAACTTGATTGGACCTCTTTCTAAACAGAAGCAAAAGCCTCTGACTTTTGATCTATTGTATGGCTATGTGACTTATTTATGACCTTTTGATGTTGAATTTTCTTTATTCCAGGCTTCAAATTTTTATTTTAGAATATTCTGATATCTGACTTTCTCACTTCATTGTTTCCAGTTCAGTATTTTGGCAGGCATCTCCCTCATTCCTTGCGATTTCATTATTCTAAATACATGGTTAAACCTGGTTTGGTGAGGTGGTGAATGTAGCCTGTATACAGTATTGCACCGCAACTTCACAGTAAAAATGGCTAGAGTTCAATTTCCCGGTCTAGGTCATGGGGTTTGCTGCTTCCCCCTGTGGGTGTGAGGCTTCCTCTGACATTGTGAAGGTGTCAGGTGTGTTGGAGACGTGGGAATAACTGTCTGTTTATCTGTGTAAACCCTATGATGGACTGCTCATCTCTTCATGGTGTTTCCCTACTGTCTGCCAGGAGCAAAAAATGCATGCTGGGATAAGCTCCAGGCCTGACCCAAAAACAAATAAGAGGGCGGGGGATAAATTCATCATCTCCATAAGAGCTTGCATGGCAATAACACCTGTGCATTGGTTTTATTCTACAGCAGAGTCTGACCTGTGCAAAGAGTCACTGGAGTGATGTGACACTAGAGGCAGCTCATGCTATACACCATGGTCAACAACACTTCAAACCCACTCCACAATGAGCTGTCCTCATTTAGGAGTGAAGATGAAAAGGAGCAGTGCGATGCCTCTATATAGGATGGCTTATTCCTTAGCTATTATGGCCACACTTGATGGGATAATTACATATATGTATAAAAAAAACAGTTTCAGGGAGGAAACTTGTTTGTTTGTAATGTTGAAGTTTCCGACAAGGTTACACCGCTGCAAACCTATTTTTCGTGACTTACCAGTTTTCAGCAATGTGCATGACTAACTACTTATTGTATATTGTGGACACGGAAAATGTTGGAAACTAAAAAACATTTTCCTGCAGTCGGAGGCATTGTGACAGTGAAATGAACTCATTTTAAGGTAGATTTCATTTCACAAGGTGAATGTGAAGAGAAAAAAACTGGTCTCTTTTTTCGTTATATGCAGTATGTATTGCATCCTGGGGCGCTGTCCAAGGTGCTGAAACTGTTCAGTCCGTTTCATCACACAGTCATGCGGCACCACTATGCATTGCTTTGTGTCTGCGTTGAACATTCTCATCAGTGTTATTTGCTTCTGAACATCTGTGTCACTGAAATAAACTATAGTCCTAATTGAGTTTTTAAATGTTTGTAGGGGGAGAAAAAAAAGTCACAATGTTGAATGAAAGAACAGAAAATCATTCATCTCATGTGACAGGCAGTAATAAGGTATAACATTCACTGTATGTTTGCTATGCCATTCATCGACCCTGGCTTGGTATCCCTAGCTGGCGACTTCATTGTACTCAGGGACTTGGTACATTATCATTATGTCTCTACCCTGTTCTCCTCAAGGCTGTACAAAGCCTATTTTACTACTCCCAGCTCATTCATTTTTCATTGGCCCGGACTTGTTAATTAAAATGCTGAATGGCACACTTTAGGTTGCAAACACAAAATTTTGTTGTTTGACCTTTTCTTTTAGCCAATATGTGGCGCTGCCTGAGTATGACGCGTTGATGAATGGATAATGTACTATCCCAGCTGACAGGTCTCTTTGGGAAAATTAATGAGAACATAGCGAGCAAGAAAAGGGATTGGTGAAAAGGGGGAGTTTCTTTTTATTTTTTGAGGCCGGAATCACTCTTCATGGATTATGTTGGTACTGGTGCTCGCAACTGGTTAATGGATATAATGTAGCTATTTATCATGTGGACATTTGAAAGACTGAGTGATAAAAGGGATTGGAGGTGGAAAAAAGGGTAAGCAGATGCAGGCTGAATGATAAGAGACGAGGAAAGGATGGCAGAGACAGGTAGACACCGTGATTACCATCATGGATGTCATCTGTCCTTCCTTCATTAGCGCTAATGTTTGTTGCGTCCTGTTTGTTCTACTGGATGTTAAAATCAAATATGCAAATTGTGACAAAAAATTGATGTTTCTCATATGAGTAGTTGTCATGCACTGTCGTTTATTGTACCTCCTTTGAGCAACTAAACCATTTCTTTTCCCACAGACAGATTTACAGAGCTGAATTTCAAATGGCTTGTAGCTAAAATCTGGGATTTCTTTGTGTAAAAGAATTTCACCAAATCACAAAATGATTTATTTAATTAAGTGTTTCCTGTAACCTTCCCTTCCTTCTTCTTTCTGTCAGAGAACACGACCAAAATGAGAGGATAAAATGGATAAAATCTATTATCCGGCGCAAATTAGTCAAGCCATCTTGACTATCTCATGAGTCATTACAGGAAAGGTGAAAATGATTCTCTAGTAGATTAACATGTCTTCATGAAATGTAATAAATGGTCCTTATCCTCAATGATGACCACATGTGCGGCAGATGAAGATTTTCCTTGAAAGATCTAATTAAAATGTGTGGTAAGTAGCAGCTTGTGGCACTGATGTGTAATATTAGTTGAAGCCCAGATTGGATGCTCCTGGAGACTACTTGATGTTTTGTAACTAAGGCGTTGATCTGGCTAAATGGACACACACAGTAAATATGTTTTTGGATTTACTGAAACACTGAACAACACTGTTAACAGTGGTTTTAGGGTTTAAATTAATTACAAGGCTCCCAGATCTATGCATTTATCTTGGTTCACCTCTATAAAAAGGAAAGTCAGTCATTATTTTCCCCAGTCAAATGCTAGTTGTAACACCACTTAAGCTCCAGTTGTTCTGTCTCCCAAGCACTTGAAGTTAATGTCACAGTCTAATTCCTCCATAAAAAAACTTAACTGAACAAGAAAGAATATTATATATATATTTTTTTTTATTTATTTATTTTTTTTACAAACTTATTCTCAAGCTCAAAACACAGCCAGTTAGCGCTGATTCAAGAAACTCATTTACTGGAGATACTGTTCCCACTGCTCGGGGCTTTTTGTACTCAGACCTTTGATGAACAACTTTTCATTTGGGTCTTTAGGTTTTTGAGTTTACATTACCCATATGCTGGAGACACTTGTTATCTCAAGACAGCCTACAAATTACAATTTGCCTGCCACAGGGCTGTAGCTTCCATTGAGGACACGGAGGTCAGGTTCTCGTTATTTCTCGGTAGATTCTGGGGCATTTGAGAGAGAAAAGTGTCTGAAGAGACTACTAATATGAAATGATATTCCTGCTTGTTGGTCATCATTCTAAGTAACCTGGAACCTCTGAGTAACCTGCTTTTTTTATTTGTTTTTATTCCAGACTCACCAACCTGATGCAACTGATCCTCCACAGCCTGTGAAGTACCATTAAGTACTTTAATGGGATTGGAAATTGAACTTTCTGTTATTATGTTTGCTTTCAAAAAGCATTAAAATGATGGGTGCCCAGCAGTGCAGGGGAAGTAGCAGCGACCCATCAGGACTACTAGGAAGTTTGAGTGTGATGTTGGCGTGGTATATGGGTCATAGTTCTGGATATCTAAATGTATCAGTAGCAGAAATAACTAATGAGTAGGAGAGGATTGAAGTCTTAAGATCAATATGCAAAACCAAACTCACACACACTGTAAGTGCTCTTACAAACGTCTTGCCAAAGTCTGCAGGCAGCCAGGAATAGTATCCATGAGCAGTCTCTTCAGTTGTGGTTAAGTTGAGCAGAGTCCACAAGTTTGCAGTACGGAAGTGCGATGGTAAGCCCTGAGGGGACAACACTAATCACTAAAAGTGAACTAAACTTTGTCACACAAGTTTGTTATACACTGTTTAAAGTTGCTGCTTCCATTTCAGTTGCTGGCAGCTTGTTTGGTAATAATAAATAAAAGAGGAGGTTGGTGAATTCTCAGAGACCGAGGCTGAGGCTATTTCCTGGAAGCAGCATGGACCAGTGCGAAAACAGTCAGCAGGAAAGATCATGTTTTGCCAGCACCCAGAGAGTGGATTTAAGTCCCTGCTTGTGCTTCTGCCTTGTCTGGATATTGGAAAGTGAGGGATCAGATTGTTGATCAACTCTGGACTCAGTAACACCGTCAGCATTTGCATTAAGATTAGTTAAGATAACCTGTGATATGCTTTGCAGCTTTAATGAACGCAACATGAACATGTAGACAGTTAGAATAAAAATATATAAACTGTATACATATATATTGCTATGTCCTCGATGCCACCCTATGACCTCAGTTGGTGGAAATGAGTCGTGGTGTGTGAGGTGTCGCACCTTTAAGTTGTATCAAGTCCATTTGTTAAGGAAGAAAATTGGACTGCTAGACATATTGTGCAACATTCAAACTAATAAAAGAAATGTCTGCAGTGCTAATATAGAATCAATAAGCGCCATAAAAGAGGAGTGTTATAGAAGCAATTACCCAACACTATTTAAAACCTGGCCGACTGCGGCAGAGCTGGAGGAGTCAGTTAAAGTTCATGAAACATCAGCTGCTGCGGCTATGAAGTTCTCACTTCCAAGTACAGACTGTGTAATCAATCACCTGAGATCTGAGCTAATCAGATCCAACTAGTTTGAGCTACCAACCTCAGCACGCCAACTTACAGAAAACTCTTGATTGATTCCAGTGCAGTTTGTCCTTGGAAACAGATAATTGCCTGTTTTAGCGTTCTGTGTACACTGAGGCCACTGACCCAAGAGGCACGGACCATTTGAACAGTAATGGTCATTAGCTCTTCTCTCTCCGTGGCTTTGTCATCCAGTCGTGTCAGTTGCTTCAGACAGCACTGGATGTGCTAATTGGTTTAACAAGTTTGAGTGTCAGTTTTAAATTGTAGCTGCCAAAGATAACATTCTCCCAGCACTTTACTGCAACTTCTCTGTACTGCTCTTGCCCACATAATTACAGTTTTATTTACTTTTCTGTACTACAAAGAATAATGCTTCATCAATCCACTATATCAACCCTGTGTTCCCAATAGTTAAATTTTACATTTAGAGTTAGAGATGGTGTAATCACTGTGCAGAATTTATTCAGTGTAATATCAGAAAACACAGCTCTCACAGCTCCGCTTGCAGGTGAATTTATTGGACAGCAACCAACAGATTCATCTGAAATCTCCATTACGTGGGAGACAAGCTTTACTGCGTGTGCAGTATCAGTCACATTGTTGTCTGCTCCAGTGTGTGTGCTTTTAGAGATCATCAGTGTTCCCAGGGAAGAGTAAAGTTGTCTTTTGACTTTGCTTCCTTGGAGGCCATCTTTGGAATGTGAAAGATCACTTGTTTGTATGAGAAAGACAAAAAGCACAGAGGAGGGAAAAAAAGGGAAGAAAGCACAACTCAAGTGGGTGGAAGTTGTGAGGTATTGATTTACCATTATGGTTGACCCTGATGATGCCCGTAGAGTACATTTATGTTATCAAAGATGAACCATTTTGATTGTGCTCTATTATGACCAGGAGTATTTTTTTCTTAAGGCGATAAAGCTGAAAAGAAACAAAAGGTTGCTTTCAGGAGCTTAAGGACAAGTGATTTTTTTTTCTTTGTCTTTCTTATCAGAATATTAAAAATGTGTTGGATTACATTATCAGATTTCAATTCTGTTTGGTGAAAATCTCCAATTTGAGTTACTTTCAACTTTGCACCTCAATTAAAGGATTACTTCAGATTGAAAGATAGTCTGGCAAAGTGGCATGTGTAATTTGCAATTACTGTATATGTTGTGAGTTCTGTTGGATGTTCTAACTACGTATATTGTCTGTATTATCAAGCTTTATCATGTGTTCTATCAGCCCTGTCTCATGAATGTGTTCATAATGTCACAGTAACATAGTTGCCATTGTTTAACTGGTTGGTTGGCCAACGTGAAGAAGGCGGGTCTTATCTGATAAGCCTGTCAGAGGAGGAAGGGCAACAACTACTGAAGTATTTTAATATTATTATGATGTATTATTCTATATTGCACTATAAGGGATGCATTCCATGTGTCACAAATGGTTTTCCACTCAGTTAAATCATTTTATCTTATCTTAATTAAACGTTATTTTCATTTCAGGTTCTATAATTCCATCTCCCACTGAATGAGAGAGAATGTTAATAATAAAATGCATGCTTGAATGTGTGACTAGTTCCCTCCACTAGCTGCAGAATGGAGACGTAGTGTATCTCTGGAGTATCATTTCTTTGAAGAGGCAGTTTTGTCAGTAAAATCATAATTAACATAGATGGTCATTGTGCGCGATGGTGGGTTTCAAATTTGTGCGCTTATATTTGTCTCGCTGTTTCTCCGTGTGTGTGTGAGCACTTTGGTGAACTGGTTCATCCTGGGCCCCCCCCCACGCATTGTGAATCATGAGGACTGAGGGGTTTAGCAAAAAAATAATAATAATAAGAAGAAGAAACTTTCCTGTAGGGGGGATTGCTAATGTGTGTGTGTGTGTGTGTTGTAGTACTCAAGCGTCTGTGTATGCACATGCATGCGTTCATCAGTGTGTGTCTGGATATGGGGTCTGCCTGCTCCATCATCCGTCTTCTTCTCCTTGTTGTTCTTCCCCCTGGGAGGCCGTTTGGATTTTCAAGTCGCTTTTTTTTTTATTTTTTTTTTTTATGTAGGACACTGCTGCCTGCTTGATGTTTGAGTTAGTGTGTGTGTGTGTGTGTGGTACTTTAAGACGCTGCTGCGCCTTCTGTTTTTTGGAGGAGCCGAGATATGATTCAAAGCCCTGACAATCGGATGCTGTGGAGAAGAACAACAACTATTTTGGGTACAACAGCAGCTCACCAAACACAGGATGTTCTGAGTGAAGATGGTACAGAGCCTCTGCTTATTGCACATTAGAAGAAAGAGTCGGGTAGAGGAGGAGTGGGGGGGGGGGGGGTGTACCAATGAAGAGGAGAAGGAACACTCCAAACAGTCTGCTGTCCTATGGAGCTTTTAAGTTAATGTATGGTTGGAAAAAACCCACTAATGCACAACAACTTTGATAATCAATAAATTGTTGGAATAATTTTTAATTTTCCAACATAATATAACTAATATTTGCGTGTTTTAACCTCTCAATATCCTCGCAAAGATTTTTTTTTGCCTGATATGATTGTTTTTGTGTTCAGAGCTGTTGTATAGACCAAATTTACTGATAGATTAACCAACAAGGAAGACTTGGAGGATTAAATCAATTAAGAAAACAATGGTTAGTTGAGGAGATAAAAAAAAAAAAATGGGTACTCGCTCAAAGACTTACAGAATTACTACAGGCCTAAAACTGAACCTAACCTAAGTGACATTTTCTGCTTTAGATAATCATGGTTTGCTATTGATTCATAATAATACAATGGTGATTCAATCGGACAAAATCATATTACACACATATACACAGGCTGCTTATTGTAAGCAGCAGCGTTAGCGAAGTTAGCTTTAGTCCTCCAGTGTCTAGGTAGGATGGGGTCAGAACATGGAGCCCAACAGACTGTAATTACATGTGTATAAAAGTATGAAAGCCTATGAAATGTAGCTGAAAGGTCCAGAAAAGACTAGGAAGTGAACTTGGACTACGACTTCTGAGGCTAACTGAATGTTCAAGCTCAAATAGTGATCCTGCCTATGCAGTGTAAAAATGTAAAAGCTCTTCTGCTTTACATCAACTGCCACTAACACTTTCAGGTAGACCTTCCTAGGAAACATCCTCTGACTCAGAGGACGTGAGGCATTTATAGCAGCATAAATAAACTGATGAATAAGTTTACCTAAAGACTGTGATGGCCTGTGAATTGGAGTCTCACAGTCGGAAGTTCCTGCAGTGACTGATTGTTGAATATCAATCAGCACAGTTCATAAACAGGTTCGGGGCTGGCGACTTTGAATATCATAGTCAAAATGAGTCTGCGTCACATCATACGGCACTGAAAGATAAGTGAGCTATGGGACCCGACTGGCAGTAACATGACGCCCACAAGGAAAAAGGTCACCCGTGCTGCTCTACTGACAAGTCATCTCTTGGAAGCAAAGCGTAAAAACACCACAGAGATGTAAAGAAAGACACCCGCAGTATGAGAAAAACACAAATCTTGCAGATTATTACTTGAGGAAAGATGGTAAGGGATGAAAGGAAGAGGGGAAATGAAAAAAAGAGAAAAAAATGGCAGAGGAGATAAAGAAAAAAAAGGAGACAGCGCTGAATGATTAGGAAAATAAAGAGCGGATGGTAGTGAAGGAAAATGATAGGGAAATATAAATGGAGGAGCAGGGAGATGAGGGGAATAACAAGAAAGAGGATAAGAGGATAAACGCAAATCATGCAGGGATTTAGAGTAAAGGCAGTAAACTTGCTATCACAGTATGTCAATAATAACCCCTCTGCAAAAGTGTGTGAAAGTTATGCTTGTTATGAAACAAAGTGATTAATCTCTACAGTTAAATAAAAGGAGACTCTTTTTATGGTGACTAAGCATTTCGGGGTGTGAAGCATTGGTCATGGCCAGCTGGTAGATTTTAAACTACTTAGGGAATTAGCTGCAGCTACAATTGGCAAGAAACTGGATTAACATTTTAAGATTTTAAGCCTGACTTACCCCTCCTGTTTTCATCTGAGACAAAAACACTGCCATCACCTCATAAAAAATTCAAATGGCATTAATGATGCACCGTTTTTGTCAGGAACCAAAATAGATGAATTACATAAATGATACGAATGCCACTTGTGAGATGAATCAAATATTGCATTTAACAACTCCACTCTCTCCCGACTCCTCACAAGCAATCACTAAAAGAAACGGTATAGGGGGCAAAAGGTGCTTTGAAGGCCAGGTCTAATATAATAATAAATGAAGAATAATTATTTCTCACATCCTGCTTGTCCTTTGTTGTCCGCAGCTCGGGCTCCAAGGAAACACAAAGACAAGGTCTTTATCATATGCATCATCTATGTTCATTAGTGCCACCATTAACGTCTATGTCATATCTCCCACTGGCTCACAAGGCTGGAACAGCTTCCGATCTGGACGTCATCTGAAGATATTTGCCTTGAGTCTAATACGACCTCCACGACACAACAGTTCTGAATTATGAGTAATGCTATGGTGCGGAAATGCGCTCCGACAAATCCCCAATGACTGCTTCTTCAACATTTGTAGGGTAAATAAATCCGCAAGCGCTCCAACCTGAACGACCCACTGATACCACCCATGGGAGCATATTCTGAAATAGTGCGGCAGGGATACCGGCTCTTCGTCGTCATGGTTACAACAAAAAACAAGGTTGTGGAAGGGTCATGGATAAAAGCAACAACAGCGACTGTTGGGTTCAAACAGGAAACGAACTATGGGCTCTACAATTCAGCAGCTAATGAAAAAGTGATTTCAAAATGAATGTATGGGAGTCGCAGATCAGTTCCTCTGATCTTTGTTGACACGTTCTCCAGACCTGGCTCACTAATTAGTATACAGGCAGAATCAAGGTAACAAAACACTAATTAATACCAAGCGTAAATGCAAAGAGCCCATGGATCAGATATAATTATCCAGATAATGTGTCCAGTCACATATTAAGACCTTGCCCACCCAGCTATCTGATCGAGATAGAAGCATTACAACCTTCTACTTGAGTAAGTTAGCCAAGTGTAGCTTACTGTAAGCAGAGCACGTGGAGTGATTGTAGCCTCGGGGCTTAGCCTACAGCAGCTGTACAAACCCTGATTGGCTTGCCGCTGAGATCGTGTAGTACTACTGCACACCAACATGCTCAGCTCTACTTGGATGCAGCTTCTGCACCTACTGAACTGGGATCCATATGCCAAAGAATACCAAAGATACCATTTCGGGGGCTCTGGGGCTCAGAGCTCATTAGCCTTTGTAGTGTATTATCCACCTCAATTCTCCTTTATCTTAATAGTCTAAATGGTTGTATGCTCTTCCTTTATGTATGTCTTACTCTAAAGTTCAAGAAGGGTGCCAACTAAGATGTTGTTGGAAGGTTTCCTTGAGCCATCCATTATAAGTTGAAGTTAAGGAATGTGTATTAAGGGGTAAAACTCTTCACACATCAGTTTTCTGTTAACCATGATAAGGGAGAGCCAGGATGTGGGGGTCTTTGCTGGCCCAAAGGTTAGAGGTCAAAGACCAGAGGCCTGAGACCAGATGTGGTCAACCTCTGGGTAAAGGCTACTCTATTGAAAGAAGGGCAACTCCCAAAGGAGGGTTGAGACGGATAAATAGAGGGGTTTGTGAGACAGAAGGAGAGAGATCTCACATTGGCAGAGATGCTCCAGGATCCGGCACTTTTTGACACTGTAAATAAACTTCTTTTTGATTGCAAGTAAAGACGTGTCAGCGGTGATCACTTCTTCACATCAGCACCTCAAGATACCACACCTTCATTACAATCTTGGGTGAAATGAACTTCCATATACACAGGTATAGGGAGTCATCTACCCGCCCATTCATTTTCTGTACCTGCTTTCTCTGCCGACTGTGGAGAAAATGACACCAGGACAAAATGAGAAAAAAAATCTTCATAAACTGCAGCAAATGAGCCAAAAATCAAAGCACTATGTTACAATGTACTGTATACAGTCAGGCTTTTTTCCAGCAGGTTTCTTAAAAGTCACCATGCAGCCATTAAGCTGTGATGGGTTATCACCTGGCATTAGTGTTGCTGTAGTGCTCTTCAGGCTCAGGCAAATGCATCCAGCACTGTCAGAGGAAAAAATCAGATTGCAGGGATTAAATAACACACCACTTACTTTTAATCTACAATATTACTCAGCTGCTTTTGAAGATACATGTTGGGCGCATGCTAGGAACTGAGGCCATGAAATTATAGCAGCCACCAAAGCATCGAGGAAAGGTTTTGATATGACACGGCATTTGCAAATATGTGTGTTTTTAAATGTCTGCAACAGCATGATGTGGTTGTGAGGACGGGGCTGAGTCACTGGTTTTCAAATGTCACAGTTGTTGCTCAGATGACTCAACTTATCGTAGCATTATCATTATTATTATAATCGTACCTCACCATGCGGAACTTCATATCAGCTCTTGTATTTATACCTGTTATTTCCATGCAACATCACATGTGTGTATTCCTCCGCCACTCAGGAGAATGAGACTTGATTATGAATTACTCCCTTCAGAAATAAGGCGCTAACAGTGTGACATGCTGAAAGCTTGGGGACAACTGAGCTTGTGGAGGCATGTGTAAGTGTGTCATGTTATTTGAGGACAGGAAGAGAGCAGGAACACGCGCAGCTACAAGCTGGCATTGCCGCAACACAACGTGCTGTTATGTACTACTGCTGACAATCACGTAATAGTCCTGATTGATTGGAATGGTAGTTAGGAAAAAGAGAAATCCAAGATTGTTTGTAACATACAAGTGATTGTGCTTTTTGTTGAATCTCCAAGAAGATTGCGACTAACCTTTTAAAGCCTTAACGCCTGGTGGCTTTCATCTGACTGGGGGATTGTTTCTCTCCTCTTCCTGCCCCACTTTTGAGATCCAAATCAGTGCCTTTCAAAACATTTTTAGTTCATAACTGACTGTCATAAGCATTAACACATGAGCGAACCAGCTGGTCATTGATGAAGTGCCTTTTTTTTTCTTTTTGTATATTGAAGATTCTTGCAAATGGCATCACTGCGTTGTTCTGATAATCAATCTTTCATTGTATGTCAAGCAGGTTCTATTGTTATTAGAGTCTAGACACTTATTCACTGACTGAATTTCAGCAGGTTTTTTTCAAAATGATAAAAGACGGGAATTAAGTGGAGACGTTGCAGTTTTGGACAGACAAAAAGTGAACTCCTCGAACTGCCTGCACACTCAGACACTTACCCGCTGGTTCTCTCACTCCATCCCCCCACCGTCCAAAGGATAACTTGACTCATGTTGCCATAGAAACAGGAATTACCGAAAGCTCAATAATATCTGGATGGAGGGCAGAGAAAGAGAAAGAGAGGTTTTTTTTTCATACATACTTTGTGCTATAGGGTTGTCCTTTTCACAAACAGAGACAAAAGTAAATTGCTGACATCTCATACATACTGTAGGTAATAAATCAACAATCAAAATGTCAGGATGTGTTATATCTCACATTGAATGAACTCACAAAAGGGGGCTAATGACAGACAATGTCTTATGCTGTACAGACTGTAAAGCCCTCTGAGGCAAATTTGTGATTTTAGGCTACATAAATAAAATTGACTTGACTTGACTTGACATGCCCTACAAACATTGAATTCCTCATTGAAGGCCTTATGCAAAGTGCAGCGTAGGACTATCCTAGGAGACAGCTGACAATTGAGGAAAAACGGGTCGAGACAACAAAAACAACTGTGACACGCGTCCAAGTTCTTGGCAACTGAAGACAGCTGGCATTAAAATTCAGAGTGTCAGAAATTTAAAGGGATAATACACCAATTAAGTGCCAAAAGCACTGTTAATATCCTTGAACTTCGACTGTACTCTTTTGTTACAACACAAATAGCATTCAGTTATTAAGCAACCATTATTAGCTTACATAAGAAGACAGCAACAGCAAATACAAATTGAAATAAACCAAAAAAAACCTCCCTTGCCTTCCTCCTTCTTTATACTGACAGTACTTTTCCACTAGAGCCCATGTTACAATATATTCTGTAGTCTAAAAGCTACCTTTCCCAACTGAATCATTTCTATTGCTTCAGTGATCCATTCTTTGTGTGTTCCAGGAAATCCAGTTGTTCATAATAACCATCTTTGTGACCATACATGAAGAGGGATGGATATTTTCATTCACTGGAGGAACTGAGGTTATGTAAATCCTCCAGAATACATGTGTGATGTGTGAGTGGAATGGCTGTATTAGTGTTGGTCATTGCTTGTTTTGTTGTTCCAAACCAGAGCTCTTTAATTTTGATGCAGTTCCACAGCGGACGGGGCAGAGTTCCCTCAGCATCACCACACTTAATGCATTTACTATCATCCTGTATTCCCATTTTGTACAGCCGTGATGGAGTGTAATATAATCTGTATCGTTTTTTAAATTGTCTTAGTTTATTTTTTGTACAACGGAACGGCTGTCTCTATCATCCTCTGGTGTATGGAGGTCCCCGATCCATTCCAATTCGTGTAAAGATTTCCAACTCTATTTTTATGGAACAAGTTGTGGTACGGTTATTTTCTCAGACTTGACAAAGCTCCTCCAGAGATATAGGACTAGTAAGCTGATGTTACCGTTTAAAGAGTGGAGTGCTACTTTCAATCATTATCAGACGTTATCAAAGCAAACTTCATTTGCATTTCTGAGAGAAGTTTTAGTTAGAAAAGCTTTCCCTTTCTTTTCCAAGTCTTCCCTCTTTGATCCAGTGATCTGTTTTCCAAGTTCACTTCTAATGAAAAGTGGGTTACTAATAAACAGCATCCTTATTATCGCTGTATCGTTGTTGTGAACGGGCAGTTAAAGCTGCAATCATGGCGGTCAGATTTTCATAAAACAGACTTTTCTTTTCTTTCTTTTTTTTTTTACCAATATGCAAACGATTCCGTTCAACATGTATATAACATCTTCAGCCAGCAACACTGTGGTATTTGTCAGAAGTCTTTGGCTGTTGTTCCATTCAGCACATCCAGCGAGTACATGCACAAGTCTATCGCCTGTGGCACATTTCCATCCTCCTCTTCCTCACAACATTATCACATGCCTTGCTACCACATTAGCAGAGAGCCATATTCCCCCCCTAATGAATTAATCTGTCAGGAGCAGGATCGCAGTGTTCCCTCTCCCTCTGCTTCTTATCAACGCTCTGAGGCAACTTCTTAAGTGGGAACAAGAGATAAGATGAGTTGGAGGAATGAGATATTACAAACCAAACCGCGATTTAATTTGTGATGGAATTTCTAAGCACGCCGGGTGACGCTGAGCAGGTAACACTTTGGGAGGTATGAGCTCTCCATCTGGGCAAACAATTGCTCGCCGCCTGTGCAAACAATTCCTAATTACTTCAGTCTGATTAACTGGAGATTTTGATCCGAGGCCCAGACACAAATAAGCCACAGGTGTGTGTAGGGCAGCCGCCACATGATGCACGCACAAACACACACATATACTTTCTGTTTCCGTTTTGCAACTGGTTTTGCATTGACACAAGTCAACATTATAATAATCCAGCTACGACTGAACTGTAAATATAATAAAGAGGTCTGGTTGACTTGCTACAAAATGCCTCTTGTTAGCAGGGATTTTGCTTTCGTTTCATGGAATAAAACACATCAGCAAAAAAGTTGTTTCATTGAACTTCACCCTCTTGATTGGAAGAAAATGGAGAATACTATCTGATCATACTACATGAACGCTCTGAATAGCTACAAAGCCAGACACAAAGTCAGCCCAACTTGTACATTTCCCCGTCTCATTCCTTCCCTCACCTGAATGCAGGGACCTCCGAGTTATCGCCTGCTGTGTGAGGCAACCCTGGGCAGGGTACGGTGCCTATTCTTGACGAAAACATCAAACAGGATTCGTCATTAATGAACCTGCTTGAGCATTCTTTCTTTCATTTAGATGTTTGCTTGAATATTCAGAAATTCCTTTCATCCCCAACTCTCAATACCGATGTGTCAATCTTGCCAAAAATTCTTCTGTTCGTGCTCGTCTTTAAAAACTGAGCAGCTCTGATCAAAAGCCGATAAAAATAGCAGCAAGATAAAGGAGACAGATCGCATTCTGTACTGTATTATGAATAACAAAAGAGCTGCGGTGCACCCTTTACCTTCCCAGCATCTTATATTCTCACTAGGAGGCATACATTTTCAAAAGCTGGGGGAGGAGGACCCATGCATGTTATTTATCTTAAATACACATCCACCATAAGCATTTAAGATTCACTATGACATCGAATTTTCCCAAACAAAGATATGCTTTACAAGGATACTCTGCACCACAGAGGAAAAGCAGTCCAGAGCGGAACGTATTTTGCCTGCAAGAGCTTATTTCTGCCTAAATACTCACACAGTATTCAACTGTTTTGCTCAGGTGTGATCCAGTCTTTCTTTCTCTCTGTAAGGGAATATTCTTTTAAACATGTGGGGAATTCTCCTGACTACAAAAAAAAGAAGAAAAAAAAAAGTTATTTTCAAGAACTTCTTATTTCTTTGCCCAGGCCCTCCTTTGCCTGCAAACTACCTCTCTGCACTCTAACCATGCACGATTCGTCCTCCCATGTTCCTCTCTTTTCCCCTCAGTCTCTTCCTCTCTCATTCTCACAAGTGCTGCCCTGAATGGTTTTCCTTAAATGGAGGTCCCTGTGGTCGCTCCGAATCCAATGACACCTGGGGAAAGACTGGTGAGGCTGTGATCCACTTACCTCCCCAAAGACCCAAACTGAACTCCCTTCCTCCAATGAGGGACAGTTGCTAACATCCTGAATCTTAATTTGGCCAGTTCTTTATCTCTCCCTGTGGAGATATCCACAGTGGTGGCGGGAGTTCAATGTTCTTTTTTGGGATAACAATTAATGACTTGCTGGCCTTGTATCTTCAAGTGGATCCAATTCGCTTTGGGGATTAGATGCACTTGTTCAATGCAAACTCTATCTGATTGAGCCAGTTGATACAACTATTCAGTATCAGGCTGAGGCCAGCCCCTAGTGCAGTGCACTACATCAGGAAGAAAGAAATGTGCTGCATGTGCTACTTTACAGATTGCCAAGCAAATATTTCAGAGGGCTGCAATACAAGCACGAGTGTAGAGTTTTATGCTGCTCAAAAAGGACGAGATGTGATGAATTCCCCTTCTTCAAAACACCACCAGAAATATGTGCATTTGTGATGCGGTTGTGCACGTTTCTGAAGTGGTTACCTCAGTGTGATTTGCATTTTATTTGAAAGCATTTCTGCATTTAGCGATGGATTTTACTCCAGCGCGTGAGCATTGTCGAACAAGTATCTAAAATGTTCTGCGGAGAAAATCCCATTTCAGGGTTCAACGGCTCTTTCAAAGCTGCTCATCCAGGCAGCCATGAAATATACGCCCTTGTAAAGCTTGTCTATTCAATCAATTTCCCTATTTTCAATTACTGACATTACTGCTCTGCATGCTACTGTTTTTTTTTTGTTATTTTTCACATAATGTATTAAATCAGTTGGTTCAATCAAAACTGAAGACAATTAAGGTGGCTGCAGATAAACTTGATGAGATTTACGCCAAGGTACACAGTGTCTCATTGGCTTTGTGCACATATTTATTTATGTTTTTCAGTGTAAAAAGATTAGCAGGGGCACTGCAGATAGAAATAAAAAGCATTTTGCAGGCTCCACTCCCAGAGACTGTATTAGAGCTTGAAGAAAAGATAACAGCTAAGTGACATTGGTCAAAGGGTCTGTTACCTCAGCAAAGCTACCTATTCAGCAAGTGTGGTAAGAAAAGTGGCTGCTTTATGGAGGCATATAATACTGTAAAGCTAATAAAGCCGAAATTCATATTTGAGATTAATATTGAGAAAATGTTAAATTCAGACTGAAATTTCTGGATGCACCCTGAAAATATTAAATGAGAAAACGATTTGATTTTTTTTTTTTTCACCCGTTATGCCACCAAAAGCGCTGTTGGAGGAAAATGGAAGGAAAAATAACTTGCACAGACAGCCTGATTGAGAGATTTCAGAGCTTATTTTGCATTTGAATGCCATTTTATCCCCCTCTCTGCATTCATGCCATGTGAGGCATCATGTAATATTCTGATTTCCCCCATGATGACACCAAAAGGCAGCCATATCTCCAGTGTCACGGCCTTGGTGGCTTTAAAATCCTGTACAATTATCTGTGTTGGCAGGCAAAACATTAAGACACAGCCATCTATAACTCCTGGGGCTATAGCTGCGATGTATTACATTTTAATTTGAAATACATGGGGGAGCATGCAGCAGGTCTTCTCAGTTGTGACCTTGTGTTTCTGTGAATCCGAGAGAGGAAGTGAGAAATGTGAGAAACTGCCAAAATTATACAGTATGTACACAAGAAAGTGCCAGCATCAATAACTGACTCCCATTTCCAAAACGCCAAGCAAAAATAGTTCTGCAAATTATTACAATTTCAGTTTTATAATGATATTGATGTTAGGAGAGAGCCAAATGAAACTATTATAGATAGTGACAAATCAGTCAGAGATCACTGATTTGGAACCGTCTTTAATATTAACAGCGTTTTGTTTTAGTCTATTTTTGCATATTTAGTTGCGTCAGCTTCACTGACATTGTTATTGCACAAACAGGCTGGCAGCTGGCAGTTAGTAGTGTCAGTCCGTATGGCACCCTCTTCCTCTCTACGTTTTCCTGCGTCCTGTATTTGAATTTTCCATTCCACGTACGACACTGCAGAACAACCCCCGAGCTTGTCCACTGTAAGAAGGGAGAGCAGTCTGATCCGGTCTGTTTGGAGGGTGTATGTGTCTATCTGGCTGTGTGTGTGTGTGTGTGTGTGTGTGTGTGTGTGTGTGGCAGCCGGACACACAGAAAATGACAGTCTGCCATATGGACCACCAGCAGTGGTCTCGCACAGCAAGACAACCTGGTCACTTTATAAATCTGTTCAATCCAGACTGGTCCAACCAGCCCGCTGGGATTCCTCCCTGTCCTCCTGATTAGCCAGTCCACACTGCATTAAGAGCCTCACAGTGTCCATCAGGCTGATCAACCTCAACACTTGTCTTTGCTCAGATTACAGTGCTGTGCCATTGGGCTGCATCCAATCACAGCCTCTCGATGTGTACATAAAAGTGAAAGTGAAAATTCCACGCTTGGCTCCAGCTTGTGTTTGTTGGTAAATGGGATGCACTGAGATATAAAGTGAACCATCCATCCATTTATTGTCCCCACTCAGCAGTTTGTTTGGACTAATTGGCACGGATGATTAATTATTATATAACCCATGACAGGCCATGGTAAATTGGAATTAAATGACTGGCTGACATTGCATGTCCCAGTTCAGTTGTACAATAAGCTGAGAAGGATTCATTTGCCGTCTGTGGTATACTGCACTCATTCAGCACGACACGGAAGGAAAATGCACATGTTTGAAGACAAAAACTGCAGTATTTTTAACAGTAAAAGGGACTGGAGGTGTCAGAAGACGCATGAAAAATGCCAGATATTCAACAATCTGTCAGTAAACCATCTGTTAGAGGAAACAGCAAACCTATCGGCAGCTGTTCTATTGGATAGTGAGACATTGTAGCTCCTTCAGACAGTGACTGATTGTTAAACAACAATCAGTTATTTAAATTATTACACATTTTAGAAATACAAAATTAAGGAAATGACATGGGAGTTAAACATGTGATGTGATGTATTATATTTTACTCCATGGAAATGGGAAAAGGCTTAAAAATAGAAACGTGGAATTTTTGAATATGATGCAAAGTTAAAATTTTTACATTAAGTCTGGTAAACATTCTATATGACTCCTCCCTCCAGAGCCACAGAAGTTATACAGTATGTTTTACAGGCTTGTTGTATTCCTCATGACTGATCTGAGTGTCCTTTAATTAAAAGAAAAGGGCTAAATATGCAAGTGTTCCAGTATGTGGATGTATAGAAATATTGGGTTACTTTTTGAAAAATGTATTCCAAATACTGGAAGATATCCAACAACAAAAAAGTTGACTGTGTAGTAGTTAACTGTACGCTTCTGTAAAGGTCCAATCCAGACCTTCCCAGCGTCGATAACAACAAAGTTTAATGCACTTCACCGCCCAATTCAATTCCCACACTCTCCAAAGTCACAGCCGTGCAGGAGGAAGACATATGCCCTGTCAGTATCAAATCTAATCAAGTCTGGGCTCCGTACCTGTTATGGTTGCTGGTGTTCAAAATGGCCGTAACGGCGCTGTTGGTGCTGTTTGCATGTCAGCGTCGGGACTACTAATGTATGTGATGCACACAGTTGTGCTCTCTCGGATAAGTCGATGGCAAATCACAACCGTCCAATTTTAGCTTTTCACATAATAATGTCCATCTGTCTCGCTCATGCTCCCATTCCGGCCGTCCTGCCGTTCATTGCATTCCTTAAGGATTTTGGAGCAACATGTAATTATCAACAGATTCCCATCTTAAGTCTACTCTTGCTTGTCTGCTTCCCTCTTTGCCTTTCTTGCTCTCGGTTCCTTCTCTGCCTCCCTCTCCATCTCTAAATAATTACCTAAATGGGTCTATTACTGGCCTGACCTCAGCACAGCATTAACTGAAATGCCAGTCTGTGGGAAAGTGAGCATACCACTGCAGGTACAGTATAATGCCTGAGGGAGAGCATAGAAAAAGTGTTTTTTTTTTTTTAGGATTCTTTGTTCTAGCAATGTGTTTAGGCTACACTATTATCCACGTAAGAGATTTTTATGTTCATACAGTAGAACAAATTGTGCAGATCTGAAAAGTGCCTTCAAAAGTGCATCGGCCGAAAATGAAGCACGATGATCACTGTCAAGGAGATTGATTTGCTGCCGTGGATGTTGTAGCAGCATCAAAGTTTTCTGCTATTAAACCTCAAACCTTTGATCAAGTGGATGTTGAGACGGACTACTGCTGAGTGCTTGCTTTGTTCACGTCCCTGTGTAGCATCTTGATCTCATTTCGCCTAACACCGACGCACACACTGATTTCTTTATAGCCTTAGCGTCAGTCAATGAAGACGGCAGCTTGCATCTACCTGTAAAAAGTTCTTTCATGTGTGCAACAAGGCATTTTTAGACTTTCTGTTACCTTTTACCTTTCAGGATTGATACATTTTTGTTTAGCTGTTAGCCTCCTGACTATTACCTGCTGCTGTTCGATTCCTGCAGAGTCACTGACGAGTATCAAATCACATCATAGCCCTTCATTAATGTTAGTCCAACACTTGAAAATGTTTTGTCTTATTTCATTCTCTGCAGTTTAAAGCTCAAATAACATTGTTTGAACAGTAGTAGCTCCTTTGTTGTCATGGTAACAATAACCTGTGGCATCACCCCCCCCATTCAAAATGACTGATAGAAAATCTCGGTTGTGAGTGCTGAGTATGACACTTACCAACAGCAGTGTACCAGACCTTCATCGTCATGGTAACAACAACAAGCAACAAGAGATTGTGGTTTGAGTTAATTAACTACTTCCTTATGGACTTTTGTTGTCATGGTTACAATAACAAGCACACAGTTAAGGTTGTGGAACGGTCATGGATAAAAGAAACAACATCATCAGTTTCACATCAGGCAACTGGGTCATTCTTCGTAGTTACTTTCGTGTGAACCACAGCGGCCATGCAGTCCTCCTATGACACCGTGGGAAATTTGAGTGATTTCTGAAACAATCCTATGTGTCTGGAAAAGGGAAGAATTTTGTAACTACTCCTGACACAAGGTTAATCATTTTAAAAGTGCAGTTAATGGGAATTTTAATACCTGTATTGACTTGTTTGCCTGATTTTCAGTCTCTGGTCATCATTGCAGTTTGAAGCAGACTAACTAGAAGCTCCAAACTGATCATCACATGGTTAGATACATTTGGTTCAGAAGGGTCTTTGTCATGATACTGTTTTCATTCCCCTGCACAAAGCAAAGCAGTGGGCATTTCAGAGTTTGAATAATGTTCTTGGTTGGAAAAAAGCACTAATAGTCTAAACCTAATTATACTTTCAAATAGTTGCAAAAGCTAGCAGCTCCTTCTCTGTCGTATACGTTGGATGTGTACAAGCTATTGCAGCACTTTCATGCTTTGATTGGGTCAACAAAGCCTGGAGTGTTATATTCTAGTAATTTTACACACAAACAGCACACACTAGCCACTCAGCTTGAGGGACTTTGGAGGAAAGAACAAAGACACATGCACACACTCTGGCTCTGCAGTTGTCATCCCATTTTTCAGAGACACTTTAAACAATCAATGGCGTCTCCAGAGTAATACATATTCTCCATATCCATGTTTGCAAGACATAAAACATCAATTATTTTGTCAAATTTTATTCAGAAGTCAAGAGTGACAAGTGGGGCGTACAAATGAGGCCTGGATACACACACACACACACATGCACACACGCAGGGTCATGCACAAACTACTCATACAAACTGTCTCATACTCTCCTCCTTTGCCTGAGACACACAAACACACCATCCCACGCACACACAAATTCAGATTCATACATTCATCCCCCAAAGCAATCCTTTTTTTTTTTTTTTTCTGAAAGGGAAAGTGGGGGGCTGAGGGGGGCTGAGTCGGGGTGGGTGGTGGGGGGGTGGGGGCTGAGAGGGGCGTGGGGCGCAGCTCGCTAGCTAACGTACATAATGAAAAGTGCAAGCTCTGTCATTTTCTGCAGATAAAAGTGTTCTGATGAGAGCCGGAGACAATAGCAGCGCATTAATCTCCTTGACGTGCCGAGCTTTGGCTTTAAAACACTCACTTCCCCCATTAAGAGGCCCTCTATCTGTCTAAAGCTATACTCTCTGAATCCACATTATAAGTCCGCACACACACACACACATACACACTGCGAAATACACCGTCGCAAGATGTTCTGCACAGAAAAATGATGGTAAATGTATAGTACGCACGTATATGCACATTCACAAATACGTACCGTGTGCAAATGCCATGTGAAGGTATATTAATGCTACAATGGAAATGCTACCGCAGTCTAGCAGAGAAGCATGACCACATGTAAAATACCAGTTGTCCGTTCAACACATCTCGCTCACACTTTTAAGAACAAGAACTGTACAAAAAAAAATGCAACACAACCTCAAGTTCTGCTACGTCATAAAATGAAATGGAAACCTTACAAACTGAAAAGAGTTTTTCGAATCAGGAGGAAGTACAGAGTCCGCAAATACAGCTAAAATCTAGATACTCGATCTACTCTACGTCCAACCTCTAAGATTTCATCTGTCACACACACTTTCAAACACATGCACACTGACATTAGCCTGGGCCATGTGTTCGCCAGCGAATACGTGGAGAGTGTCGACATTCAGTAACATTTGCCCTCGAAATTTCAGTTCACTGATGAAAAAACACAGAGGCTTGTGTTGATGTGTTTCTCATGGCTTATGCTTATGATGTTATGATACTATCATACAGGCCTATCACACACGCTGAATGAACAATTCTAAGATGACACAAAGCCATCGCCATCAAAGTATATGGTTGCTGTTGACTGTTTTTTTTCTTCTCTCCATTGCTTTCTAATCTTCTGTTGCCGGGTGATTTATGGCTCACTGTGGGCAAATAATGTTTAGGAGGACAGTTGAATTATTTTATTTACACTTTATGTGGCTCCTTTTTCATCCTGCATAGCAACGACTGCTTGGAATGGCTGCGCTGTAACGATGGGAGATGTTTGTGCTGATGCTTTTCCATTTGGGAACAATGTGATCTGAGCCTCTAACAAGCATGCAGGGTTCATGATCCGATCGTGATATAATCTTTCTTCAGCAGGTTCTTGTTTCTTTTCTTCTCGGCTCCCTCTGAAGTTTAACGCTGCTTTGCACAGTCTGGTCATTTTGCTGCTGGTTCAGCAGCACGCTGATTTGCATTCATGCCTTACAGCTGCACAAGTACAGCTCCAGTCCTCTCGTGCAGCTGACTGCACGTTGCCTTGCTCAAGGGTATCTCTGTGGTTGTTGTTCAAAGAGAGTTACTCCTTCCCTTTTTGCTTTTACAGTATAAGGAATAAATGTAGAACGGATTAACAGCTCACATTAAAACACCTGCCCTCTGTAACAAGCACCCCGGAAAAGCCAGATGCCAATAAAAGTCGTCTTTAGTGGATAAATCAATACGGCACACCCACCGCACAAGCAGGTAACCTTTGTCAGGGAGCAACATTTGCAATTCTCACTGATCCTTGTTAAACTTCACCCCCAATGATTTGCTGCTTTTCACTTTAAAGAAGAGGAACGGCTCATTACCAGATAGGGTGATGATTGGTTGCCTGCTATGCTGCTTGATGCAAAGCAGTGGCAGCTCCTTTTGTGCCCGTTTTATCTGCGGCCTCGTGGTTAACTAGCCTGAGTTTAAATCTTGCTTGACTCGATTCTATCCTGACATGAAAACGTGCGACTCCTCACGAGGACAAACATACGTGTCGTACACACTGACACATGTGTCGTAAAATGAGTCATATCAGCTTGCTGGTAGCAGTCTGCAACCTTCATCGATGTGTCCCTTCAGTAAGACGAGTGTACCGCTGACCCCTGTCTGTGTTTCTGTGTGACTGGAGAGGCAAAGGGGAGTCCATAGGTAACTCCTAATGTGGCCCCTGACAAGTGCCTCCAACCCCGCTAACGATGACAGAGGAACTTCCCACACAATCAGCCACTGCATCAGTCTCCCTCCGAGAAAGAGACGGGGAGGGAGGGGGGAGGGGGGGGACATGAGTTGGAGTACAAGAGAGAGTGTGTGTGTGCATGTGTAGGCTAGAGGGGTGAGTAAAGGCAGTTGACATTTGTTTGGCAATGCATGTTCCTTTAAGTAATATGACTTGGCTGAAGTGAGTGAAATGTTTACATGGCACATGTTTATGTTGGTTGTTTGGTGATGTAATCATAAAAAAACATCTCTATTTCTCTCTTAATGTGCCAGTCGGCTGCAGCCATGTGTGCCGTGTGTTGCAGAGTGCAGCTAACCTGTTAGCATGGTGAGCTAATAGATTGAAATAAAGCAATAATATAGAGTCAAACCAGGCGGGTTCAAGATCAGTGGAAAATGAATGCATCAAACAAACTTAAATACCACTTTTCTATTGCATTTGACTTTGTGTGACTGGTTCTCTTTTCATTGTGATGTTGCACCTTCTCTGCAATATAATAGCACCCAACGGGGTCATTAGAGCCACCAGCTGTTTCTCAATGTGCCTATATCCGAATATGAACATAATGGTAATGGATGGAAATGGAAATGTGGGTAAATTCATATTTTTTCTTTTGCAGATTTGGTGGAAATTTGGTTAATAAACTGCACAACATTTGAATGGAAACCTTACAATAAACATTTTAAAGGTTGACTTTTTCCAAACATTTCAGATTGGAATTGTAATGTGACATTTTGGATGAAAGAAAACAAAAATGTAGCCTTTGGTCTCCTGTTGGGGCTCAGTCTCGGTTCTGTTGGGTCTTAAAGATACAGGTGTAAGTATAGAAGGTCAACGCGCACGTGATGTTTCTGTCACGCCACGTACGATAGTTCAGCCTTTGCCTTCCTCAGCGAGTGACTTGACAAAGAACTTTGAGAAAATGATGATTGAGAAATTACTCCTGCTTTTGATCACTGAAAGTTACATAAGTTGAAAGAGGTGTTTTACCTTTGAAAATATATACAGTCCACCACATCAATTTCAATCCTAATTACATCCCATCACTGAGAAAGGCAACATATTTTCAGACTTAAGAGCAATTTTCCACTAGAATTCATAAAATATCTCATCCTGAAGAAATTTTAAACACATAACAATATGAATGTTTTTGTTTAAAGTAGCTCAAAAAAAGAAAGAACTACAACTGTATTCCATACGCCCATTTTTATTAGATTTTATTTAGACAAATCCCTGAGGACAAATCCCCCGAGGAGCCAGAGTCACTGTTACAACTTGCATCACATGACAGTGAATAATATGCCTGCAAGCCTCTGATGACTGTTGGCAGCAAAACCAGAAAGTTTGTTTTCACTCATCTTCAGCTGTCAGCTCACATTTATAAATCAATCTGCGAAGCCAGTCGGTATGCAGCCTATTGCTGTTTCGTAACGGGCTCGCAGTGCTTAGTCAGACTGCTTTTTTCCTCCCTCTCAGCCTCTCTCTTCTCCTCTTGTCTGTTTCATGTCTCCTCCTCCCCTCCATCTCGTTTTGTCTGCTTCGCTCGTGTTTCCTTTTCACTTCCCTCTTTCCATTTCCTTAACCCTGCCACTCTCCTTATTCTTTGTAACGAGACTCTCTCTTGTTTTGATCTGATCGTGTGTGTGTGTGTGTGTGTGTGTTGGGGGGGGTGATGCAAGCCTCATTGCAGCTATATGTGATACGTGCATGTGCGTCTTGCCATCTACCGTGGTGTAAATATATGTGTGGAGCGCTGCTGGTGAAGCAGTACAGCTAGTTGGTGTTATCTATGATGTTGTAAGTGTTGTTAATAAAAAAAGAGTCAACCAAAAACCTAGGGAAAACAATTAATCATTTGTCAACTCCACTATAAGCCAGGATCTGTGCGACTAAGACACACACACATAAAGAGTGAAACACACACACACACACGCTCCAACAGTGGCAGTGATATTTAGATACAGCAGGGTGCAGTCGTTCTGTTCTTGGAGCCTTGGAAGATTGCGATTGGTGGTGCAGCAGACTTCAAGGCAGTGGATGCCTCCCCGGGGATAGAGCCATGCGACAGTGTCTGTGTGTGTGTGTGTGTGTGCGTGTGTGTGCGTGTGTGTGTGTGTGTGTGTGTGTGTGTGTGTGTGTGTGTGTGTGTGTAAGAGAACAGGGGCATGTGAGGGAATGTGTGTATTTATCTGCACTGAAACCTGCTACAAATGTCAAATGTGAATTCTCTGCCTTCTGGTCAGTTGACACACAGAGTTTCCAGCTTGCTTGTCACTCTATCATCAGAAAGGCATCAGCGCCAGTCTGTCGGTCACAATTCTCAATATTCCTACTCTTGCTCCACAGTGCAGCGTGATCACTCCCCTCCCCCCCACCCCCACCAATTAATTCAATTAAAACAGTCTTTTTGTGACTGATAGTTCGGGTCTAGGCATAAAGAAACCAGTACCGGGGGGGGGGGGGGGGGGGGGGGGGGACATTAGCATAACTGTCACAGCTAATCTCAAAGTATTGCAGCCAAGCAAGTCAGAGCTCAGTGCCAAATTAACAACGAAGGTTAAATTGGCCTGTGAGACGTAAACGTGTAGTGAGGTAAAAACATATTTAAGGGAGGAAAGGAGAACTTGTTGTTTGCAATTGTTTGGATAAAAAAGCAGACATTGATATTTTCCTGTTCACTTGGCAGAACTGGCAGAGTTGGCAGGAAGTTAGGTCTCCCAGTCTGTGGAAACATACTGACACAGGGCATTTGTTTTCTGCCCATATAATTACATTGATTCGTCCCAGAATGTCACAGATTTTGCTCTCAACTCATACAGCACCTACTTGACTAAAAACCGGCACAACAATGTGATGATGTTTGAGCAAATGTAAATCAGAGACCATCTTTTTTTTTTTTTTTCTTTTGGTTGTCTGAATAGTTAGAAAAGTTAGAAAGTATTAAAGAGTCAGAACAGGGATGGGCCCTCGTCAACTCACCAATTAAGAGGAGGTTTAAGCTTAAAGGATAAGGCTAATGACATTCTGTGTATTTCCAGTTGTCAAAAATATTTCATCTTACTAACAAGTATTGCTTGTGTGGCCAAAGCCTGCTATAGCTTATTCCTCTGTGCCATAGAGCTCAGCTGTTGTTCAAATGTGTATTAATCCACAGATAGAAATAGTACCTAACTAATGTGCTATGAACTCAATTTGCTGAAAATCTGAAAACTAGAAAAACAAAGTAAAAGTACATTCATTACTTTTCACCATGATCTGTGAGAAAGAACGGTCTCGGGGCTGAATGACACAGATCCATTAGTCTGGAGGAAAAGGTTAACCCCTCATCTTGGCAAACATCACAGTTACTAAAAAGTTATCCACATCCAACAATATGAGCTATTTAAGTGTTTGAGATAGGGAGCTGCTGCCTCGATCGTTTGCTGTGTCAACACGAGTGCGCAGAGTTATTAATTTTGACTGGTATCCGAGTTAAGCGTAACATCAAACTTCGAAGTTTAATTACCTGCCCTGAGTCGAATTCTTCTGATATCAGTTAGCCAAACTTTCTGTTTTCATTATGTCATATCACTACCCCCCCCACCCCCCCGCAACAACCTGCAATACATAGCCAGGTGATGAGATTAGAGAAGGTGGACAGCAGCAACCTGTAGTGGAGTAGGATTGGATTTAGCTGGTAGCCATGGCAGCAGTTGTGCCGTTGTTGTCCATTCAAAATACAGAACAAGGACATCTCTGGGAAGCAGGTGCAGACCACTCTGTGTCTGAAAACACCTCAGCTGATATACAAAGAACACACTTGATTTTCCAATTAACTAAATTCACAATTAATTTACTGATGAAATGAAGCCATTAATAGAGCTGTTAGATCACAGTGGTGTGTTACATTAATGTAGTGTGTGAGCTGATAATTCCATATCATTACTTAGCTTTAACTCAGCCTGTGCTATTCATTTGCTGTGTAACAATTCTGCTTCCCTACTCCTGCACATTGCTCTCTTAATAAGACGACTTGCTGCAAGTGCGGCAGGCTATAAATAACATAAAGTTCAACCGTCACTGAAGTAGCCAAACAGGAGCTCTCAGTGGTCACACTCTCACACTCAGTGGGCTGCAGAAAGATGCTAATGCTAAGAAGCCAGCACAGCGTCAGGCAAGAAGATCGCTCACCCCTCTTTGCTGTGGTCTGACTGAGCAGTGGGAGGCCGACCTTAATGTCCTTACAATTCTCTCGCAGTCCATCAAACAGGGACAGTCTCTATCCGCTGAATCAATCCACTACACATACTCACTCCTCTGCTACCTAAGCTCAATCTGACAGCTCTGGATAACGTATTGGGTTTCGGGTTTTGTTGCATAAAACTATGGACTATACTGTATATATATTATAATTTCATATATTTGAAATATTAAGATTTTTAACATATTTCTATATTGGTCACGCCATGACTGTGTCAATCATCTGCATCAATGATTGTCATGAGTTCAAAACTCAAAAGAAGAGAAAGAATGCAGCCGATGACTCAATTAGCCTTGTGAGCTAACAGGGTGGCGATTGATGAAATAAAGCCAAAATATTGCTTTGGGTGAAATTGGATTCTCAAATATTAGAAGTAATGTTCACTCGAGACATATCTTACAGATGGCTAAGGGCTGGCTTTAAAAAGCACACAATCAAAAATCTATCAAAATAATCAAGGGCGCTCTTACTGATTAATCCTGCGAGAATGAATGTCCAAAAGGTTTTGGACAGGGGTCTCCTCACTTACGGTTTAGTTTTGTATGCTCTTATTGGTTTTACTGTTCTTTTTGTGATCTTAATTTTGGAACTTTAATGTTTTCTCAGTTTGCTATGTAAATAAGGTTATTATCATTCATCTAAATTAAAATTTCTTAAGTTTTAAGAAGCCACTGGGGCTTGACAAGGGGTCAACTGAGAGTGTTCCCAACAGTATATGAACACTACACTGTCACAGCATTCAACTGCTGCAGATTCATTGAGTTGAAATGTAACATATGGTGCTAATGGAAGTTAGTTTAGCAGAGTAAGAATGGAGATATATGGCTCATCACTCAGTTAGTATAACCGAGAAGAACATTTTATCAAACCATGTCAACAATAGCCAGAGAGGAAAAGGTGATCATGAGGTCCCCGGGAGGTGGTAAGCTTCTCGTGGGTCTTTATTAGCTTGGACCGTGCAGTATCTACCGTACAAGAGTGTATCATTCTGCTCATGAAAGATGCTGTTTGTCAAGACGAGGCCTCTTCATCCACTCATCGTCAGATTGCCCCATCAACCGCTGTGGTTCTCACTTTGTTGGTCGCGCCTGCATTGAGTACACTCGAGCTACATCCTGTGTTTCCTCGTGTCTCTGTGTGATCTCTGGATTTTCTCTGGATTCCCTGCGTCCTCTTCCCCATTGTTTCTTCTCCCCTGCCCACGCCACCGTAGATCTCCGGCCACCTTCCTCACTCACTTGCCTGCCCTCTGCCTCAGCCGGCCTCTCATCTCCACCACCATTACCAGTCCCTTTAATCCTACAATGAACTCACTTTTCCTTACTACCTTGTTGTCTGTGTCTGCGTTTGGGTCCAGAAACAAACGAGCCTTAACGTGCCCCCTGCTTCTGTTTTATATTTCTCCATCACCGTTTGCCAAGTGTCATTTGGACCATTTCAATGAAGCGAGGATGCTTGAGAGAGGCTGGACTGCCCACTGTCCTATCAAGTAGTTGGCTTCAGTGAGTAACAGCATTTATTGAAGAAAATTGAGTGACTGCCTTATTGAGCACGAAAGACATAAATGTAAAAACACACTCACACACACACACACAGTCACAGTTCACTTTGGGGGATATTACATAGACTTACATTCATTTCCTGAGGACCACACCTAACCTTAACCTGAACCCCAACCTTTACTCACCCAAAAATCAGCCTTGGGGACAGCTTTTGGCCCCAATTGGACAAGCCAGCCCTGATTAACTGGTCTTCAGTGTGCAAGAAATGGAAAAAATTAAGCAAATGCCACATGAAAGACGGTGTTTTCAGTTTTGAAGTAGCTTAATCACTCTTACAAATGCACAGGAGAGTCATTAATTTGAATGCCAGTCAGTGGTGAGGGTTTGATTAAGATGTGCGACAATGACTTCTTTTATGTCACTTTTCAAAGCAACATGGAAGCAGCAAGAGTTTCAAAGAGGCCACAGAGAGCTCAATATACAGGTGCATCGGCCACTAAAACTGCTAATTGTTTGATTTGGCAACAGACTAAAAAAAAAGAAATTTATGCCAAGCGTGAACACACTGTTGGCAAGTGCACCCAGGAACAGGAAAACATTAGAGTGATGGTTGTTAAGTAGCACACATTGCAGAGGCAATAATAACATGGCTTTATGCAGAATGTCTCTGGCTGGCTAAGTCTTACAGGCAGATGTTTACACAGCTGCCATGTGTGAAAACCACTTGTATCCAAGATACAGTTGAATGAAAAAGGTGCGGATCCTGTAGCGATGAGCACAAAACCAGCAATTTTTGCACCAGCAAGTCTTTTCTTTTTACTTCTCTACACGTTTCTGTTTGTAGAAAACAAAAAGATTTCTTCTGCCCACAGTTGCTAGCTGTTGAACACGATGGTGAATATATGCGAAGATATGTGAACGGCCTCCCTGGGAGCCATGAGGCCTGATGATTGCTCTGCCTGATGATATTACGCCCCAAGAAGACGAGGCCGTTTTACAGCATCTGCCTCCCCATGGTGTGAATACTGTTTCCCACGCGTTCCAGCGGTGGGGATAATAGCGCACCGATGACCCACAGCAGCTGTAGCCAAATGGAGAAATGAACTAAATTTAAACTTCAATCAAAACACAAGGAAGTGGAAGGCTTTTTTTTTTAATAAGTATAGACCAATATTGCACGGAAATAATTGGGAGTAATTAGCAGTGCAAGTGTTAATATTCCTGTTAGTTGTCAATTTCCACTTGATTAAGCTTGTAAGACAAAGTTAAACATTACTGCTCTGGCTAATTGGACTTATATCTTGAGTGATATGGAGTGAGACAGTGAAGAAAACAAATGCCCTTTTCTGCGGAGATATTCCGTCAGGTGAAGCAGCGCAGTGCTACATTGGGTGAAAACCACTGTGCTAAATCCAGCGGTGGATTCAGGTGGGGGGGTTTGAGATTTAAGAAATGTTTAGAGGAGGTGCAAAAAGACAAGTAACCACTGCTGGAAATACGGGGCATGTGGATGTGGTAAAAGGCTTTTAAAATGCACAATTCAATATATGACATCAGAGTATGAGTAATTAGACAAAACATCTTACAGTTACACTTCCAGTAGGCTGTGCATTTAAAGTAGATAAGGAACACTTTCTTAATTCTTGTATAGAAAAACTTAAATACTGCAAATAGGAGTTTTTTAGAAGCTAGTATTTTTTCAATCTAAATGAGCATTTCATTTTCCCTCTTAAGACCTCAGTCATTTGAAGTTTGAAGCTTCTCAGTCATTTGAAGTCACTTCTTTTCCCAACATAACTGAATGTGTGAGATGGATATTGCACAACTATTGCAGCACAAAAACAAAAGCTCACCATCATCCATTCAAAAAGGAGTGAGGCATAAAATACAAAACAACAGACTGCTTAATGGTGCACATTAAAAAGATTGCTTGGAAATGTTAAATGAAAAGTCCAGTTTAATCTTACAACAGACCATCAGATCCAAAATAACCCCCTCTGGACAGAGTTCAGGGGCAGCAGTTCAAAGAGACAGTGTGATTTTATCTATCCATCCATCTTTATCAGCAGTGGCAGCAGGCGAGGCACAATCCTCCTTCCCTGGCCACGTGCTCCAGCTCCTCCGGGGGGATCCTGAGGCTTTCCCAGGCCAGATAGGGATGTGTAATTCCTCCAGTGTGTGCTGCGTTGGCTCAGGGGTCTTCTCCTAGTTGAGAGTTCAAAGAATACATCCAGAGGGAGGGGGTTCTAGGAGACATTTGAATCAGATGTCCAAACATGGAGGAGCATAGGTTCTACTCAGAATCCCTTCTAGTACTCTGGTGTCTTCACCCTGAAACTAAGAGACACTGTGTGAATGTGTATATGTATCCACAGCCCCCTTCTTTTGTTTATTAAGCAAAGCTCATGACCGCAGGAGACAAACATGGTTCTCTGGTGGAGCTGCACTTAATATCCCTTCGCCATATATCAAATACAGTGCAGGGATCACTCCAGCCCAATCCTCCCTCCGATAAAGAAACTCTCTTTGAACTATATATATATATATATATATTTAGGGAGAGAGTTCAAAGAGAGTGCAATATATTTTCCTTGGCAGCAAAGTAATCAGTATATAATCAGTGTCTCAGATTGTGACAAATTCACATGCTGCCCATTAGAATTCATTTATTTCTGTTTTGCTCCACGGCCATGTTAATCAATGCTTATTAACTGTAAATGTCCACTGGAAGAAAAAACATAGCATACCCTGCAAAAATCATGAAGGAAATTTTGTTGTTGTGTAAAGTTTGATAAAATCCTTTTGACTGAGTTATTGTAATTACAAGTTTCTGACGTGTAACATCAGCTTCCAACTTGTAATTCTGATGACTTTTCCGACCATATGAATATATCCAGCTTAGTAGGATAGCTTAATAGATGTGGAATTATATTGTCAATCAGTGTTTCAATTCTTACACAACTTCTGTAATCACACAAACGTCTTGATGTTAACATGGAAATCTTCCCATTTCTAGCATCCATCTGGCGTGACGTTTATGTGCCATTAGTTGTGGAAAGTTGTTAAAAAAGTAACTGGTTTCTAATCTACACCATGAATAAAGCAAGCTAACACCTCTCAGTGCAGATCTGTGGCAGCTACAGCAGCATGCCTTTACAGTCAGAGATGAATCTCCTCTTCTACTTAAACTTATCACCATGTTACTTTAAAACAACTCAAGAGCGCAATTGTGCAATTCGCCAGCGTGTCTGAACATAAAAACAACACATTTCTCATTTTGCAAAATGCTGGTTGACACAGGTTATTACTCTGCATCGGCTGTAAAAATCTACATCAATTCCACTACCCACTCAATGTGTCTATGTAAAGTATACAGGTAAAATATTGATGCTCTGTAAAGCTGCTGCCTCGCCCCGAGCTCACAAACTATATCCAATCAATATAGTTTAAAAACCTTATGCTGCCAATCCTTGTGTTTATGACCCAGAAATATTACTCCCTTAATTATGAGCAAAGCAGCTAAGGGCGTTCACCTGTGCACGCACACACACACACACACACACACACACACACACACACAGGTTGCAGCCTTTCATAATACGTTTAATACCAGAGCTTTCACTCCTGGGTAATCAATCTGAAATTCATCATTATTTATCCAGCGCACAAAAATCCCCAGAGGACTCTCGCACATGCACACTTATTTTTATATATATATATATATATATATATATATATATATATACACACACACAGCTCAACTCACCTGGGGATGGGCAGGCACGTGCACATAAACGTACACACACAGACACCCTGGAGGTGTCTTTGCCCACTTGGAGGTATTATGGGATCATGCAGGAGAGGTAATTACAAGCACAGAGGAGGAGAGTGGGGGACAAACACAGGACAACACTGACTACGCTCTGCGCAGTCTGAGGCCTGCAGACAAGACACACACAGAGGCAATGAGGGTTAAAAGCCCCTCCAGCGCACGTCAGGTCAAGGCCGGAGTTCTTATCAAATGTTGTGCATTTAATAGTTTCTGTGACATGAACACGGTGTTATCGCATTCCCAAAAAAGTTTGGTTTATTGTGTTAAAGTGATTTCAGTATAAACAAAAAGGGGTGAATCTACAATCACTCTCCATTTGATTGAACTACGTTCATGTTGCCACAAAAGTCCGGCTTTAATCCACCCTGACTTTCAAAGTGTAAGTGTAGCTTCATCACTGAAACGGATCTAGATACTCTACTCCAATTCTCTGAACTGGCTCACTGTCATTATGTGGAGAGAAAATTAAGGTGATAAAACTCCTGTGGGTTTTTTTTGGGGGGGGTGGGGGGGGGGGGGGACTGAATACAAATCCTACCCACTTTGCCAGGATTGGCATCCCCAAAACCCCAACCTTAACCAACTCTCATGACAATGTTTTTGGTGGAGATTGAGGGCCGTTTGCAGCTTGGCAGTAGGCTCTGGAGCCAAATCCTGTTCTATGCAAAAAAAAGGTATCGTCTGTTTATGCACTGTTTCACTGCTGTGGTTCTCGTTACCCACTGTTTTATTGTTCTTTGTACCACCATCAACTCAATGAATCATTTATTATCAGCCATGACAGCAGGCCTGGTATTGTTTTCATTGTGTGTGTGTGTGTGTGTGTGTGTGTGTGTGTGTGTGTGTGTGTGTGTGTGTGTGTGTGTGTGTGCGTGTGCGTGTGTGCGTGTGCGTGCGTGCGTGTGTGTGTGTTATCATGGCAAAATGTGGTCCTGAAGAGCCTATGGGGGAATTAATGCAGGTACATCTCATCATATTTTAGCTATTGAATATAATACGGTTGTTACCTTTGTGTTTGTGGTCGAAAAAAAAAAAAACCCCATAAAACTCCTGTGGTGTTATCGCAAAACATCCATCCCAGCTGCAAGTTCTGGCAAGAGCGTGTTGATTGTTTCCCAGATCACAACAGTGTTTCTTTGAAAATGATTTGGAATGTAAATTATAGCAGGCTGCAACGCCCATCATAAAGTCATTCAAAACCCTGTGTCAACATCAGTGGCCATCAGCACAAGAGTTTGTCTCCGAACACCAATGACAACAGGTGATGTATGTAAAAGTCCTATGTTTTCTATAGCTTCGAATACAATATAACTGGATGCATAACGACACTTCATCTAAAAACAACACTGGTAACATGGTGTTTAATTTCCCTTTACATTATGTAGAGAAATGTTTTCTTTGCGTCTTCCTTTACGAACGAACATAATGTTCGATTTGTCTTTTCCTTTGAGTGTTAGCGACTCACATTTCAGATATTTTACTCATGGAATTGTGAACATGCTAAAAAGGTCAACTGTGCTTTGGTCTCAACACCACCACCTGCAGGAGATGCAACAGCTTTACGTCTGGTCATAACTATAGCACTTCATCCTGTAAGGTAACCTGGTACAAATATAGATGGTAATAATAGACAATAATCCTAAAACTTTTAACTCATATGTCTCATTGATAATAACTGAAGACGTGTCCATAAGTTATCATGCAATTAGCGCATTAGTGATGGGCTTCTGAGTCAGTGGAGTTCTATAAAATGATTCACCAAGGAATGCTTCCACTGCTCCGAACTAAGAAGTTCACATAATGTTACCGCCTTTCACAGGCAATTTCAGCAAGAACACCACATCCACAAAAGAGGAGCTTAAGTGAACGATAATCCACCTTTAGAGCTCTCAAAACACAAGGAGCCGCCACACACACAAACACACAAACACACACACACATACACACACACACACACACACACACACAGCATGCTGCAGCCACAAGTGTGTTCCAAATAAATACACCAGAGATCAAAAAATGCCTACGTTAAGTCCATCATAGCACAACCAAAGCATAAATGAACCAGCCTGGGCAGACTAACTGCTGCCGGTCTGGTTATTTATAAAACCAAATAAAGCAACATTAGGGGATTAAACATAAAGCTGGAGAGAGCGAGCGGGAGATAGAAAGAACTTTAACCGTGGTTATAACTTGAATGAGCCATGCATGCAGTTAGCCATTAACTACAGTGACATAAGCTCCACTTGTTCTAATATAATGCCATTAGTGGCTCAAATCACTCACCATTAAACATCCCCTGCCACGAAAGGGACCATTTTACTATGACATGATGCACAAAGCTGTGAGGCAAATACTGACTTAAAGACATCGACAACGGCGAGGTCAATGAGCCGCTTGTTTATTGATCAAGGTCGTTCCTAATTAAAAGGATAAGAAGTTGGATGAGATGGAGAAGTTATTTCTTTTAAGCTGCACATCACTCCTGCTGCCGCAACAGCCATGCAAGCACAACTGACAGGAACAGGCCAACTGCACCGTCCGCCACTGTCCACTGTGATTATGGATCTCCCTCAGGGTCTCTGCCTCTGTCTCACTTCTTCCCCCCAAGAACAGGCTGGGATCCACTGGCTGCTCCACCTGCACCTTGCAAACTCCAGCTGGTTCCTACTTGTTTTTTGTTACTCAACCCACATCGTGAAAAGATTAAAATCTGATTCATATTCCTTCTAATTAGGAGTTAGACAGCTTGTGCATGACACTGCAAAACCCTACATAGCTCTGGCTTTGCAGAGAAATGTTGCAGAATGCCCAGATCGCAGCAGTAAGACAGTTGTGCAGACTCTTACAACCTAATAGTTGTCATTCTGTTTTTAACTTGGGTGCCATTGCCATTTTAACTGAAGCCTTCCAGCTAAACTTTATTTTGCAGTTGGCATCTATAGCTTTATAATGTTTTAAATCTTACTGAAAAGAAAAGGGGGCTTCGGTGACACCAGATCAACTACTTCTAGTTCCTACTTTTGTACATGAACTTTGTATCTTATACATCGACTATAAATCATTTTACATTTTAATGCAGACGATGCAATCCTGTCAGTTCCAAGGAAATTAGCACCTTCTTGAACTCTACATTCATGACTGGATGTCTCCATTTTCTTCAGTTGAATGATTATTTTCATCTGCTTTGATTGATCATTCTGTTGTCCAACACGACTTATTCAAGTAGCTTCTTCTAAATCAAGTAGGAACTGTCTGGCTTGAGTGCCATAGAAGGGCAAGGAAAAGCATGAAGAGAGACATTGTTAATTTTGGTCTTTAGAATATGTTTTTCTTATCATAATAAAAACAGAAGAAGAATATTGTAACTTCCCCTCACTCATTGGGGGAATTTCCACCCTTGGAATACCCTGCTGTTTTATTGAGATGCAAACCCAGTGTGTGAGCAGTTACAGTACACAGGCCCCCCAAACAGAGTGCTATATTTTTAGATGAGTTCCCCCAGCTGCTATCCATCATTCACTCAAATTACGACACAATGATTATTACAGGGGACTCCGAGCTCCATTTTGACTATCCTGCTGACTCAAAAGTTATTGACACTGTTGTTTCTGATCACTACTGTTTGTTCTCATGCACCAGAAGAAGCAGTGTAATAACCAATACTGAATAAACTGTAGAGTAGCATCTGTGAAAAGGTGTGGCATGTTTCTTGTTACGCCCATTAAGGGTTGGATGGGATTGTAAGGTGTGTGGTTGTGTATTGTCTCCTTTTTCGAGTTTAATGGTGTCTTATGATTTGTGATGGTTTCCATGACAGACTTATGTTGGTTTCAATTACGAGGCTCAGTATGTTTCCTGATGATATTCCCATTAAAAATTTCAATAGAGCCATTGGAAATATACACATTTATGTCTCAGTAGGGGCCATGACAATCCTCCGAGACAAATATTTTTCACCAGTGTTAGGACACAGCAGAATGTCCTAAGGTGACAAGTATTCCTACCATGTCCGAAAGTGTACTGTCGAACTGAGGGCGCGCTCACTGTTGCGTAAACCCACAAATGGAGGAGTGTAAAAAATATATATATATAGTTTTTCATATCATGGAGATAAAAATGGAGAAGGGCTGCCGTGCCGACCCCCTCCATCTCTCGCCATTATCCATCAGCCTTAAGATGAAGACTTTCAGGAGATGTATTGTTGTCTGCCAGCTGTTGTCAACAACCTCCCCTATCCCCTTCTCTCTGTGTTTTGAAAATCTGTTTTCCTCCATTTTTTCACCTCTCAGGAAAGAATGTATGCTTTCTTCACATATTAAGTGAATCTGCGTGTCATTTTATGTTGTACACAGTGTTACAAAATTTTTTTCAAAATATGACCCTGATGATCTATCAACAGAATACCATACTTCCTCTGTGTCAACCAAAACTTTGGTTCGGGACAAAGCGTTTCTCATTCAGGTAAACACAGGTCAAATCAAGCATTTGAACAAATGACTAATGCTGTTGTTGCTGTTGTTGCTGTTGTGGCGAGAAGTGGTGGATCAAAAAGGAATCAGACAGTCAAGACACAGGTGTCAGAGCGGGGAGTCTCTTTATTCACTACGGCCTACTCGCAGTCATAGACGGAGACAACAACAACCCAACACAGAGCGAGACATGTTCTTTTATACCTCAGATGGCTATGTGCATCCTGTTTCCCAATCATTTTGGCTTCGTTGTACTACTCTTGCCTATCTATTGACCAACTTTGTTTTCCTGGCGCACGCCCAGGCCACTGTGGTCCTCCTGGCAGAACACAGTGATTCCCTCCCAGGTCACTGCTCTTACTGGCAGTACGCCTTGATATTATGTTTATTCCTAGTTTACCAATCTCCTATTTTCCTGATGTTTTCCCAAACAGTCAAAGTGTCTTGGCCCACAAACCATATCTTTTGTCATTGTTATATTTGTTATTCTCCTACACTGACTCTTGTACTCCGTTGGCGTCCAACAGGATGAAGTCAGGTCATACATATGGGCCTTATAATTCTCCTACATTGCCTTTGTGGAAACTGGTTAAAAAATGTAAAAAGTGTTAAATTGATTGTAGTCAAGGTTGAACAAATCCTCAGAGAGGATACTCTCCCAGGTTTGATGGATGTGCTGATGCACTCTTAGAAAACACCTCTTGTTCCATGTTAAGCAGCTTAGTCAAATATATCTTTATTCTGCTAACCTTTTCATCCTGAAAGACGACAATGTGTTTGCAAAGATTAAAAAAAAAAAAAAATTATCATGATTTGGTTTTCCCACCATCTAAGAAAATAATTTCTTTCAAAAGAAATGATTCATCAAACAGCCTAGAAAACAATGTTCTACAGAACACTGCCTGCTACATTACGCAGTGCATTCCACTGAACTCACTGGTACTCAGAGAGGTCATGATTTAAAGCAACAGAAGTGTAAACACATTTCAGTGGTTACTTTTAAAGTCTGACGAACGCTGAATAATCATAGGTCAAAGCAGTTTTTCTGTTCACATGCGTTAAGGGCTCATGGCTGAATGATACACATGTGGCTGAACATGAGATTTCCACTTGAAAAAACAGATAAAAACACTTATATGGGTTCAACCACAGGCAAAAATATAGAACTGATGAAGGTGCCAATGGTTTTTTTTCTCTTTCAGAGTGTAGCTAATAGGTTGAAACGTGCCTGAGAGGATGTGGAAAGGAGCCCTATGCTGCGTTTGGCACCGCACATAGAAGGTTTTGAAAGGAGCAAACTAAATTTAGACAGGTTGAATTTGACACAGACACACACACGCACACACACACACGACTGCGCATGCGCTCACAGACAGTCATTAGGCTTTCAACAAACATCATCTGGGTGGAATGATGAGTCTTTAGTGAGATGCATTTGTTTCCCCTCACATTACTGGAGAGAGGAGGGTGGGGGCAGAGGGACAGAGGGAGGGAGGGGGGTGCTATTGATATGCCCCATGCAGTGCCAACACCTGACTAATTTCATGCAGCCATTCAAATGACTACCTCCTTTGGCTCATCTGTGCTTCCTGGCGACTCCCCACTGAGCGCACTCACAGAGGAACAGGTCAATGCAAATGAGCAACAGACCTTTAAAAAGGGGCATTTGGCTCTAAATCAAGTGTATTTAGGGGACAAGCCTGCCCTATATGATAGCTATGCTTATTTGAATTGTTTTGTATTATCTGAAAAATACAAGACATTATTTCATAGAGGCATAACTGTGGATGATTGGGAGTTTCTAACTTTGTTTTATCTTGGGTATTTGAGGGCAATTGCGCAGTTTGTAATTTGTAATCTTTTTAAAACGGTCTAAAAGGCATGCCCCGCAAAGCCAGCCCTGGAAATAACCAGGCCCATGACGCATATAAAATGAGCACTTTTCAAGGGGCGCAAGAGAGAAGTACTACTATTTTTCTGTTCTAATTTGCCATTCAAGTGGACCTACTGGAGCGAAACTGGAGCTCCAGAATCATCGGCTAAAAATCAACCGCTTGTGACGAGGGCTGGTCATTATTACACAGCAGTATAATGCACTGTGCTTGTGGAGTGCAGTGCTAATACACATGTGCACGCATATACTTCCACCAATCCCCCCATTTACACAGTGAGGTGTGTTAATTTGTGCTGATTGAACACATCCTACAGCAGCAGACAAGCACCACACTCTCGTTTATTACTGGTGTCTGAGAATTGAATTATCCAGTAAAAGAGTTGGGGCCAGTTGGATGAGTTGGACAGATGATGCATGACAATAAAAATAGAGACTGACCAAATTGTTCAAAACAAAACTATTTGGTATGCAGAGTGCGACACTTACACAGAAACAGGAACCAAAACTGTCATTATCATTTTTATGCATTTGTTGCACCACAGTCTGCGAGTGTGTTCTGAAGATAGAAAGTAGGATGGAAAGTACATCAAATGTAGCTTTGTGGGATTTGATCTGTCCCCATGAAATGAGTTGGGGTTAGCACAGTTAGCCCTACTTCATGCACTCATGTCAAAGTTGGGACTTGTATGTGGACTCACACATGTAGCATTAAGTAAGTTAACATAGATATAGGTTACAGCTACACTAGCAACTCAGTGAGGATGCACTTTGAGCTAAACGCTAACACCGGCATGCTAACATGCTCACAGTGACAATGTAAATGTAAATGTTTAGCATCTTAGTTCCATAAAGTCAGGATTAAGTCTACAAGCATCTTGGAAAGATATCTCTGTGTAGCCACAGAGCAGTGTGGACTCAGCAGAGGATGTAGACAGAGCTGAATTAAAATGAGGCTCTCTTGGTCTAAGTCTAAGCACAAAAAAAAGCAACAGGCGTCAGGCAGGCAATCAGCAAAGGGAAACAAGTCTGAAAGGGGAGCAGCAAACTGGCTAACCCTGAAAATAGCAGAGCTCGGTCACACACTGACAAAACAGAATGACGACTAAAGGGCTGGTTTATATCCTAGGGAACGGATGAGAGGGTTGGGATCAGGTGTACATGTGATTATGGAGGTCAGGTGTATGTGGAAAGGTGGGGGGATGCTGGAGACAGCTGGTGGAATGGGAGGTTTCTTAAAAAAAAAGCAGCAGTAGCTCAAAGACTGGACACATTTAAACCTGCAGGATCAGCAAAATGGAGCTGATATAAAATGATGCAAGTTTCATGGCAGATCGTTCATCCTGTGAGAATTAGAGTTTCGAGTTGTATTTAGAGCAATCACAGCTCAGCAACACTTCACTCTCTGAAACCCCAGGTAACCATAAATATGGATTTTGAAGGATTCTGAGCAGACAAATACCTCCCCACCAAACCCTCTGTCAGTTAGTTTGCAACACAGTAAAGTTGGTCCCGGCAGTTTTTGGGCTGTCGGTTCATAATGGAATTCAGCAGAGAGGAGTTTGTTTTCAAAGATTCCGAATCTAGAAGCCAGTGCAGTGTTGAAATACTAAAAGGTCTTCTAATTCAAAACAAAATACTCTGTATGCTAGATTCGTAACACTTAAATAATAAAAAGAATGTGGATTTTCATTTTCCTGCTTGACATGTTCAACATTTTGAAGAAACGAAACCTTTTTTGTGAGTGTGAATTATGCTCTTTCAGAAAGTTTGCTCGATCAGCTCAGTGGTGCAGGCATGTTTGAAGTCCTGTTACTACGGGACTGAGGCTGGTTTTAAAGCTGACTGCTGGCCGGGCTGAGCTGTGGGGGAAAAAAATTCTGGCTTTGAATTCCCTGCCTTTGCTTTTAAAATATTGAATATACAGTATTAACAGTAAGGGTCATTAGTGATTTGCTGCGTGTTTTGCATTTTTATTATTTCTGGGGCATGTTTCAGTATGAGGAACATCTGTATGAAAGTGTTCCAGTGGAAAAAACAGTATTGCCTCATTACATCATTGCATTTTGAATTCAAAATTGCTATGAAGTCCATCATTGTAAGGTTATGAAATGAACTATACAAACACAAAATCGTTGCCTTTTTCTTCTTTTGAATTCAAACCCAGTTATCCGAGGTAAGTGAAGTGATTTGACCTTCTACCCTCCCAAACAGGCATCCTCACTGCAAATCATTTTGGTTGTGGGTATAACATTAAGAATGAGGCTCTCACTTACTCATCTCATCCTCTCTCAGACAGGAGAATACATCATCAGCGAAGTGCACAGGGCACAAAGACAGCTGGCTCCTCAGATTAATTTCACCATCTCCTCTTTCTCTCCTGCATGGAAAAATAATTCATTTACTTGATATTCGATGCAGGTGAATCCCTCCCATGCTTTTCTGTGACTCTCTCTCATATAGACACAAGCATGGTACGCACAACTGCACAATGTCAGGGACAATCGCTTTGACCAGGCACAGGGCCAAGGGCTGTGTAAGAACCGTAATTTCATCCTATTGCTTAGCTAGGTCACCTTATGCTTGACCTACCCATTGGTGTGTGTGTGTGTGTCTGTGTGTCGTTCAGACAGGAATGTATCCACTGGCAAGGAACCATACAAGGTTTAATGGAATGGGAAAACACTAGCAGCTTGAGTGGGCTAAGGTGACTGCTACATATTGGTCACATTACGGGCTCATAAACTGCTGCTTGTTGTCTCGTCCTCATCTCATCTTACACTGGCAATAAAAACATCTCTAAAAACAAGAGCTACAATCGTTAAAATCGTGTTTTACTTCAGTGGAAACTGCTGCAAATGAGCAGATATTGAAGTAACTGTTTTGCAAGCAAATGCACAATCAAGTGTTTTTTGTTTTTTATGTTTTTTTAAGTTTTTTCATTGAGCATACATGCTTTTTATTAAGCAAAGCTTTTCATACAACCTCTCAGTCAAACAAAGTAATCTATATTATCTATATATTTTTAATGTGCTATGTCTTATTAAATGTTAAAGCATTACTTTAAATCACCTTGACCTGAATAGTTTATGCCTAAAAAAGGGTTATGTTAAAATAAATAAATAAATCATAATAATAATTATAAAACATCTTGCCTCTATCTAGTATCTTTATGTAAAGGTATTTATTTTTCTATCTGCTAGCTTCTCTCAAAGAGGTGCTATGAGACAAAAATGGCTTTTCCACACACAATAGATCCATTTGAGAACGTTTCCTGGGTATTTATATAGACCGCGCTCAAAGCACCTGCAGATACATTCAAATAGCGTTTGATGCCTATACCATGTAGGCATGAGTGCATGTGCATGCCATTGTAACCTGTTTGAATTGCTCAGTAGGGGGGCCGTATCTGAATTTAAAAGACATTTCCTGGATTGTCACATTTTGCACATTGACCTGCTTTTTGCGAGGAACACACTGATGCATGCATCCCTGTATATACACGTATACACACATGTAGCATCTGACATTCAGGGAAGGACTGCATGATGATGCAATAAACATTACTTAAATTGCTAATGTTTTATGTATTTGTCATATTGAATGACTATATTATCACCTGGGTCTGGTGTGACTATTTAGAAAAAAAATACACAAATATATTGTTTGATGTTCAAAGTTTTGCCCAGGAACGAAAGCTATATAGTAAATTTCAAATTATGTTTTAGATGAATGTAAACATATGGTGATTTTCATGTCAAGTAAGTGCTGCAAAAGTAAACAAGTTTGGTGAACAATATTATTTTTGTAGTATGATTTCATTTATTTGTAATAAAAATAGTTTTCAGGATTACACAGATAATTAATCACAGATTAGTATTGTATGAGTATGAGTGTGATGTGATAGCTGTTTGCAGTGAAACAGTGTCACACTGATTTCACATCTCAGGCACAGTTAATGAGTGTATGGACAACAGCTTGAAGGGCAGCGCTGCTTTAAAATGACATTGTTGTAAATTGAACAAATTAGCTATTTTGGTAGTTTAACATTTTGGGGTGTAAAAGGACAAATGATAATAGTAAGCCAATAATCCATTTTTGAAATGATGTGCCTCATCCTGGCCTCACAACAATAATATTCTGCTAAACAGTAATGTGGCACTACATCACTGATTCCAAACATTTTGGTGCATAATTTCTACATTGACAAAAGAGAAAAACAAGCTGTTAAGTCCTGGAGATACATTGACTAAAGGAAAGCGACACGATAGAGCTGCCATGTGTAATTTCTGAGATAATTTTAACCCACCAATTCCCAGGATAATTTTGTCCGGGGAATTACTCATGGGTCGCACACACCAACACACACAAACAGACAGTATAAACACAACAAATCTCATTCCATCTGCAATCCCAACTGTGCACGAGCAGTAACAGTCAGTGTTTCTAATTCATGCACAGAATCCTTCCAATTTGCATAGCACACAGGCATCGGCTTCCGACGCAAACACTAAAATAATCAGCATATGCTCACATTATCAGCCAGTGCAGTCATTAATTATTGTTTCCACATGACTTTAACTCATGCCTCTGTCAGTCTCCTCAGGAAGAATAAGCTGACTTCTGCTGGCATGTGGGAAATAACCCACTAAACGCTGCCACGAAGAACAACTTGCAAACTGTGTCCCAATTCAGAGGCTGCCACCTTGGAGGATTTCGGCCTACAAACGGACGCAGATCGTCCCCATTAAGTCCAAAATTTATGATCATGTGTGAAACTGTTTGCTTCCATATGCATATACCCCATATGGAGGAACATAACTGTGTGGACAGTTTGTAATTATGCTGTACTTAAAATAAATGCCAACAGCAGCTGCTATGCTTACAGTGGCAATGCTACATAGTGATGTTTACTAGGTTCAGTGTTTACCATCTTAGTTTAGAGTGCCGGCATGCTAAAGTACAGCTGAGGTTAATGGGTTCAAGTATTTGATCATGAACCAAAGTATGCTGGGGATCACAAGTAAATGATATTTATCCTCTGGGGACCCTGAATGTCTGTAGCAAATATCTTGGCAAATCCAGCAGCAGTTGTTGAGTTATTTCAGTCAGGACCAAAGAGGTGAAGCCCCCCCCCCCCCAACAGTTATTGGTGACCACCCCCATTACCAATTACCTTGCAAGGTGCTGAGGTTTCTGTCTTTTATGGGTCGCCCTTCTGAGGCAAACCTGTCCACCTACTGACATTTGGACAATTCATGTGGCAAATGCAAGATATTTCAGCTACCGGGGCCAAAAAGTTTGATCTCAAGCCAAAAGAGCATGCTCAGCAAAACCACTGCCTGGAATAATAACAGCAATAAAACACTTGCAGTAGGAGTTCAGTATTGGATTGGATCAGTAACCCAGAAGAAGTTCAATGTCTTTAGAAACAACATCACCTTTTAAACATCAGCTATTATTCCCCACATTTTGGTCCAATGGCAGAACCAATACTAGGACCCAGGCGTCAAAGTCAGGCTGTGCTGGCTGTGAGCGCTTGCGTCTTTTATTACTGTTTACATAAACTTCAGTGGAAGGTTTCTGGGACGCTTGTTTTTCTTGATATCATTTTATCACACCCTGAAAGCGCTCTGACACACACACACACACACACACACACACACACACACACACACGCAGTACAACTTAGCCATAAGATTTAGCTGTCACCCTGTGGTACTAATGGGGAGGTGTGTTCAAACAGATGTTCCAGATATCTTTACAGGGAGGGAAAAAGGCAGCAGAAATGCACTTTTATGACTATTTGCAAAGGCATTATTGAAATTACACCATACTGTAGGTGAAAAGAAAAATAACCATTTGTTACATAAGCACCAAGATTAAACATTTTCAATATGCAGTACTGACATATTTTTGATACGTTCTTGAAGTTTAGCTGGGGAGTGGTGGACAGATAAGATGGGAGAGTAAATGTTCAGAAATCAAATTCAAAGAAAACTCCAAGATGGAGGGGGTGGGGGGGTGAGATTGCATTTTGGCTAAACAGTTTTGATTGCACCAGACTCTATTAAGATAATGACAAAATATAAAAGAGCGCAGACTTTTGCTCAGGGACAATTTGGTGTGTATCTAATTTGTACAGTTATGCCACTGAAGTTCAAATAAACCATTATTGCAGTTAGAAGTGTAAAGGAATGGTTGAAAAGAAACCACATGTAGCAGAAAGAAAATCATCTTGTACCATTTGAGTAGACTTTTGGGATCCTTATAATATTATATTCCTCCCCTTTGCATTTCTAAAGCATCTAAAATTACCTTTTGCTTGCCAACACTGGTGTATTTCCAGAAGGAGAGTACTTATCATCAAGCAACGCCACTTTGCCCATGGCTAACCTTAAGGGAACAAAAATGCACTCAGAAAGTTTGCCATAAAAAGCACAAAGGATGTTCAGAAAAGAAGAGCCTTAGGAAACACATTGCATAATTTCACCTTGATGTAAAACCTGAGCAGGGATGATACAAAAGGGAAGTAATATAGCTTCCATGTCTGCGTTTTTGTTTTATGGTCCACATTGCCCCAAACTGTAATATCCCCCTCATCTGGCTCTTTGAATCACATTTTCACCGTTGTAGTTGCCATGGCAACAGTTTTAGAAAATAATTCACAGTGTATTTTCAGCAACAGGTTACTTTTGCACAAAGAATGTGATGGCACACAGCTAAGTTTGCATTTCATTTATTTATTTTTATTGTTTTACAAGATTGTTGATTCTTCTTAAAGTTATTATGTATTATTTTAATGTCTAGACGATCTTAATCTGTGCATATCTCTGCTGCTGAAATCATCATCTAATCACATTTTATGCAGGGCAAATTTGTGGGTGTCAAGAAACCCAATTGTTGTAGAGCGGAATGTCATATTATTCTTTGGACAGTCACAAAGACATTGCTCAGACACACTTATGCTATGAACTGCCTTTAAAGCCTTAATAGTGACAAATAACACTTTTCTAATCAGTCACATTTAATTGTTCACTGCTTTCTGCGTCCTTGGATGTCAGATTGAAAGCATTTTCATTTGCATACACTACTGTGAGTGCGGTTTAGGGAAAAATACAATAAGGATCTTTCTGCAGGGCCACAGCAGTCACTAAACAATAAATTCCGGCAAAGCCATGAATCATTGTGACTTTTAATGTTAAGAATATGTAATGTCTGTATTCCAAAAGATACTATTCCAGTGCATTACTGCATCGCCTAGCTCCTCCAACAAATGATATACGAAATCTTATTGTAGTTTTTCCTCTAAAACTCAAAGCAACAGAGAGTTACTTATCTCTAAATCCTGCATCTTGCATTCACTTGACACCTCCTTAAATGATTTATTAACCACTGATTTTACAGGATCTTTGGAGATTTTTTAAGGGTCGTGCTGCAGCAGTGGAAACATTGAGTCACATTACTCATGAAGAAATGCCTATCTAGTTCCTTTGCATGGTACTGATTGATTTATTAACAAATCACTATATAGCATTAGTAGCACAGGGTATTTTAATCATTAAGTAGATGAATGTTTACATGAAAGCTTGAGAATGATGTTTACATCCTCAGCATCTCACCTTTGAACAAGGGAAATCCAGAGATATAGCAACATGTGACATTTTTAAGGCCAAAATTAACCAGAAATGTGTTTCCAGCACCTTCATTCACGCATGATGTTAATCTGATCAGTGTAAAAAGCAGGTGTGGATAATGTATCCTATAAACCAGTAAGAGACCAGTTGCCTCAGCCCAGTCTTCGCCACTGCTACCTGCAATCTGCAGCCATGCAAAGACGACATGGACATTGTTGCTGTCAGTATGAAGCCAAGGACATGAAGCAACAGGGAGACACTATTTCCAGACAGTTATTGTTCTCGCTCACACAGAGAGGCCAATATGGGAACGGTGAGGTCTGAATGTGCTAAGCGGAAAAGCCTTGGAGGGCTCTCTGAGTGGGAAGGTGTGTGCCACTCGCTGTGTCTCCTTCATTTGAGTGAGGAGCAAGCCTTAAACAAAACACAGTCACACCTGTGAGCTTTTCAAATCTTTGGCAGCTCAAAGGTTCTCCAGTAATCAGAGTCAAAACAACCAGGATTTCTTCTGTTAAAAGAAAGGCATCTCTGTCGACAGCCGATAGGCAGAGGTTTGGAATGGATAAATAAAGCAATTAAAAACATTTTCTAACCTGGAAATTAATATGTAATTTACCTTTTTTTTTTAAATTAGCATGTTGTGACATTATAGTCCACTAACCCTCACAGTTAGCTGTGTTTTTCAAAGCTAATGCATTATCTTCTCTGCTAATGTGGTGGGGAATACCCCCCTAAGTGCAGGTAAATGTGTAGTGTTGGTGGACGTGTAGGGTGAGTGAATGCAGCCTTGGCCTGACTCCTCCCCTGGCCACGCCCCTAATCAGGGCTAGGCTATATAATGCACCTGTGTTGCCTTTGTTCTCTCTTTGCCTCCTGACCTGTCCCTGCTGTGGTTGGTGGTGTTTGGTGTCCCAGGTATGTGAAGAAACACCTCTATATGCACATTTCTACCTCAACTGCATCTTTTAGTTGCTCACCTTTGTTTAAAGAATTGGTTCAATGTGTGGAGAAGTCTGTTTTTGCCCCCCTGCCCAGAATGACCAGTGGCTTGTGTTAATGTCCCATACCAGAGGTGGTGAGTTGGTTAATGGGTTTTAACATGCTTTTTTTTTTTTAACACAGTATGGCGAACCTGGCTGATTGTAGTTTTCCCCTTTTCAGGTTCCCCTGCCACAAAACCACTCTTATTATTTTTTTGGTGACTTTTGTGATTTTATTTTGCCTGTTCTGTATTTAGTCACATGGTTGGTTAAGTTATTTGATTCTTACATATTTTCCTTGAGTTATTTTGAGATATACTGCATTTGTTAAGCCAACTGGGTTACCTTATATTTGTTCTGATTCTTTTTGTGTTTAGTTCTCTCCTTTTTAGAAGCAGCGTGTCATCTTGTTGGGAGGCTAGGCACCTGTGGTGAGGTTGCTTCACATATTTGCATGTGAGTAATTGCACGGGGACATAACAGACTGCACCATTTTGCTGTGAGATTTGCTGTGTTGCACCCAAGGTGAGTAGTGGTTGCGCCCCTGGACACCCCTCAGTGTAGTGTAGGCCTCGGCTTGGTCCTTTTGCTTAGTTTACTTTGGACTACATTTTATACTTGTCATTTTTTTTTAGAATTGATATTGAGGTCTGTTTTATGTTAACTGTAATAGTCATTTTATCCACTTTACTGGTTTCAAGAAATTTTCATTTGTCTATTAACATTTTTCTCTTTCAGCAGCTCTGGTCCCTGCCTGTTTTACGTTGATTTTAGATTATTACAAATAAAAACTTTTGAAAACATCTCTGCCTCCTCAGTAACAAATGTGTTTTTTTTCAAACAGTATTGAAGGTTTCAGTAGTATTTCCTGGGATGTAATTCCCCAGGTGGCGCTGTTCGGCTTTCCCTCAATTCTCCCCCAATAATTCTCCCCTTAGTGACCCCTGCCACACTTACAAAGGCAGTAACCAATAGCAGCGCGTTCTCCAACTGAGAATATCACCTTATTGTTTTTCCGCTCAGGTACGCTCCCTGTCTTCACCCAGGCCTCCTGGAGTGAAATGTGAATGGATCTTTGGTGGATGGTAGATATTAATTTACATTTATGTTCTCATGGTTAGCACGAGTGAACTGAATATTTGAATCTTTGAATATAATAACCAGAGTATCTTAGCACCCAACTCCTGATTACGCTTTTAAATGATAAAATAAAATGGCTAGCAATTTTTTATTAGCATTTAACGGCTATTTCATACTAGAGTAAATTGAGGTCTTAAAATGATACATTTTAGGTGATGTATTGCTTTAATTCACACTAAAAATGAACACTGCACAAGACTTAGAGGCTAGAATAACAAGTAACTTTGTACAGAAATTACAGTATAAAAACACTTACTCAGTAGAAGCAGAAGGCTTCAGGAAGCAGCTTTGAAACTCACTGCAGTGTTTTCTTAAAGCTAACACTGCTAGCTCCAAGTGGCTAAGTCTTCATCATCCCCACTAAGGCAGGCTCTGATTAGCAGTCCTGCTGCCAGCGGGTTAAACCAGTGGGTTTGTGTCCTGCTGGCACACAGTTACTGACAGTGTGCCACTGATTTTTGACCTGTAAGAAAAAGAAATATATGGCTATGTAATTCTGATACCATTGCCAGTTAAATACTGGCATACCTAGCTATCTACTCCGAGCTCTGTCCTCAAAGTCTGTACATGTTTTGACAGCTGATTTAGGGCTGTCGCAGTAGACCCACAGCTCTCTGCTCCTTTTTTATTTTTTATTTTATTGCTCTCGGCGAGCATTGTTCCCCACGACTGTATTAGATCTCAGATCTTTAGATTTCCACAGGTCAATTCATAATTAAAAATCCTCCCCTGGCATCCCCAAAAATGACGCTTGCTTAAGTGCTGTTGATGGCATTTTGATATCTGCAGGGCCAACCTTTGGCAGTACACCCACAGGGGGTTGCGTGTGAACAGAGGAGACTGTCCCTTGCAGCAGGACTGTCCTTTTCAAGTCTCCATCTTCCTCTATTTTATGGTGAAAGAAATCTCATCATATTGGGATGATACCTAGGTGATGAATATAAAAATCAAATGTCAAACATTATCCAAAAATAACCCTACAGTTGCAAATTAACCATCCGGGATTACTTCAGTTTGCAGGAGACCTTTAAATGTACTGTCAAAAACAATTAATCAGCACCAAATGGCACTATGAGGAATAGGTAATGGTGAATGCAATGTGGACTGTGATTAGATCTCCAAGCTTTAGAATAATGCAAAGTGAGAAATAAAAAGAACACCACCTACAAGCCAAATGGTAATAGATATTGGCCCTGGTTGGTCTCAATGAACTGAATGCATAAATGTGTCACCCTAGAGTGTTTTAGGAGGCATCTAAAAAAAAAAAAAAAATAGCATTTACAAAGCACTGTTCTCTGGCAGAGTCGACCAAATTTTTTGATGCATAGAGCAAAAGGACAAAATGTAACATTGGTCGTAGGCCATGTGCTATTAAATTGTCCTTTGACTGGTGTAAAATTTAATGGATAGGCACGATCCTGTGAGCTTTTATCTCATCATGGTGTTGGCCATTATGTCTTGAAGTAATTAAGTCTTCAAAAAAAAATATGGATGCCATATTAGAGTAGATCTCTGGGATTCAGTTCACTGAACAGCTTTCAGTATATATTTGTGAACTCTTATTTTGCAAATGAACAAATGCCCATAAAAGTTTTGGACATCTGAGTGTAAGGCAAATGTTGCCTGTGTATTTCACGCTCTAACATACGTGCATGCATTGGGTACAGAACAAGTGCCTGTTTTAATTCTGCATATGAGCTGTTGTACTTGAGACCTATTAAACTCTGTTCCACTCGGATGCTAAACCAAATTAGCTGAGGTCTTGAACTTCACTCTGAGTAACGTGTTACCATTTACTTGCTCGATTAGTATTCTGGTAGAATACAGATGCAATAATCGGAAAGAGCAGGAGCATTAAGGGGGGAATGAGCAAGATATTCCATGAACAGGCAACAACTCACTGTGTGTACAGAGAAAACTTGGAGGCAGTGTTATAGTGGGGAGAGACAAATCTCAGCAGAGGCTCTTCTCCAATAATGCTTGCCCTCTCTCTGTCTTCCTCTCTGTTCTTCCTATAATGGAGCAATTCAATGAAATCCCACTGAGACATGGGATAAATCAATTTTCTAACACTGTATCCAACATATCTTTGCTCTTTTCTGTCACAAGCTTTTTATTGCTTTTAAAATTTTATTCTATTTTTTTTGTCTGTATTGAGATTGAATTGACCTCATAATTAAAAGATGGTGGGAACATTTTCAAATAGTCTACAAATGAACTTCTTTTTTTGGAGAAAATAGAGTTGCAGACTGAGTGGAAGTGTGAAATCAGGAGAGGACACAAAGTGTCCAGTGTTCCTGAATGTCCCTCTCCTTGTAGAAAATAACTTCTATCACTGTACTATATTCCTGTCTGACTTTATTCCAAGAATACTCGTAGAATTTGATACAACAAAGAAAATGTATAGGAGGAAAATTATCGCAAGAAACTGAAAAAAGCACAATCAGCCTTTCTGTGCCGTTTGATGTGATTTGGTTCCTATCATCAGACGGCAATACAGCAATTTTGTTTCCCAGGCTGTCGGTAGTCTGAGAACTGCTGTGAATGGGTGAGTGGACCTGCCAAAGAGTCTTTGGTAGCCTGTCAGTTACAGTGGCTGAGGCTGCCCAAAAAGCACACAGCCTGCCCAGTGCTTTTGATTAGACCTCCTCATCCGGCCAGCAATTCACATGCTTGACAAAAGAGAGCTATACAGGTTCTAATCAAATTGTCAGTCGGGGATAAACTTTAAAGAAAGAAAAATGTCATTTAAAAAAAACTGCTTTGGCTATACGTCCTAAGCCCTTTTGAAATTAATTTATAATTAAAAACCTGACTTGCCAAAAGTTGATAATAGCAACCAGCAGGAGCTTCCATTTAAGTGTGGAGAAGTCCTTTTGAAGTCTCCATGTCAGTTGAGTAAGGCTCCAGAAGTTGTCCTTTCGATTGCAGGTTCGGGTTTCCGTGAACTCAGTGCGAAGCGTTTCTATTTTAAGACGGCTGGGTTGTGGAAGTTTTTTTTTTTTTTTTTTAAAGAGTTGAGTCAAAGTGAATGCAACAAGAAAGGTCAATGAAATGAAATGGCAATACTGATCTTTATAGATTAGTTTCTCCTCATTCCACATCTGTAATTGTAACGTTATATTCATACCACGGCTCCCTCCCTTGAGATCTATCAACAGTCTTGTTTCATTTTCAGCAGGGAGACTTCACTGCAAGAATGAGTGTGCATTCCTCCTGATGACCTTAAATCTCATTTTCCAACCTCTGCTTGCTCACCTGTAAAATAATCTGCAGATACCGAGGACAAGACCTTAAAAATAACACTGGTGAGGTATTGAGTGAACATTTGCCTCCTTATATGGCACCATAATCGGATAACCTTTCCCACACTCGAGATCCCATAAAAGAAAATAGAGCATATTGTTGTTTTCTTTGTCCTCATCCTCACATTCTCCGTCTCGGTAAGATGACACTCCCTTTTTTTTCAATCGTGTTCCCTCATCCGTTTGCCCTCGGTCAAGGCCCCTTTCTTCTCTTTCTCTCACGCTATTTCTATCCTCTTTTACCCTTGGACACTCTTCCCCGCTGTCTTCTTTTCTCTGGCTTCCCTAACATGTTGTCATCGCCTCGCTGAGCCCTGCTGCCTCTTGCATGGCTTACATGAACAGGAAGGGACAATACATGGTGCCGACTTGATGAAATGTATTGATCGTGCCAGTAAGCCCAGTCTATTGAGCTGCGTTGATGACAGACTGAACAGTTAGATTCTTCCATCCTCCAACATGAGATCGACAAGATGAAAATTACATTCCAGATTTGATCGTGGAGAGAAAAAAAACACTTTCCTTTTTTATGTTGAACTATAGACAGCAAATCATTTTCCCTCTTGTGCAATGACAGCATTGCATGTTTGGTGAAAGTTTCCTTTCACACAAGTGCGCAAAGTGAGCAAAGTTTTTATTGAAACTCTCCGGCTTATACGCCATCCCTTGCCCTTGCCAAAGTCAAATTTATCTTAATTATCAGTGATATGAAAGCTGCTATATCACCCTCTGTTGCTCGGTGTGAGTCACTTGGCAAGAACACAGCATTATCACCATTAGACGTCAGACTTCAATACCTGCTGAGGGTGTATATTGTGAATGTCCCATACAAGTTCACATGTGGCTGTGCAGAAAAGAACACTGTGTTTTCTGTTTAGTGGTAGAAACTCAACAAAGCGCTGTTGCACGTTACATATACCCCTTGGTAATTGCTATTGATTAGAAAATCATAATAATGCTGGAGACATTTACAGGTTTAAATTCAAATCAACAGACAGTAGAGTAAAACAATCATTGTTGCCCTTTAGCAAAATTAAAATAAATAAATAATTGAGTTCAGAATTGAACTAAATATGTCTATACAATTAACTTTCAAATTATTTTTTAACACAGGTGAGGCAGATCCTGCAAAGACATTTTTGTCTAGATGGAGTATATACAACACCTCTGTTCAATAGCACAGAAATGTTTAATGATTGAAAATTTTCCAATAATTGTATAATTAAAAGCAAACAGGTTAGACAGACTTCAGTGAAATTACAGCTACCTGAGTGCAACCTCTAAGCAACAAAAGTCAGTTTACCTGTGATCACTGCAACAAAAATAAAGGTGCACATACAGAATATTTCACTAATGAAGGGACTGACTTTTGTTCCAGCTGTTGGTTCGATATGAACCTTCCATTGTAGTTTAATTAGTGAAACCTTTCTGTTTTTCAAATTAATTGGCTTCATTCTTCTTGGGATTTGCCCAAAATTTTTTTATCAAATTTATAGAGAACATTTAAGTGTACTCAGTTTTTTGGGGTTTTTTTGTACACTGTAAATCAGAGGCTTCTATTTATCAACGAGTCGGTTTTCAGTAAAAGGGATATGAATGAAAAAAACTATGTCAACACAATTTGCCTTGGGCCTATGCAAGAAAAAAGGAATCAAATGCATGAATTATGAAATGTCAAAGTGGCGCTTGGTAGTGCTGCATGGACAATACAAAGATCACGCATCATGATACAGGAGTTAGCTCACTAAGTAGCTTGCTGAGACTGAGATCTGACCTCTGTTAATATCACCTCCATGGTATTATCAAGACCTTTACAGTATCTGAATGGCTTTTACTAGGCCACAACAGCAACACTTCAGGACCTACTTCAAGCGCTGAGTAAAGTAGAATACCTGAAAGTTTTAATGGGACAATTATCAGGTGCACAATCAGCAGAACAGAGAGGCAGAATAGAGCAGCTCGTTGCTTAAATGTTGCTGGTTCTAATCACCTGATGAAAAGATTTGCATACAAAAAAAGTATGATAAGGTGCACGTCAGCAAGGCTGTTAACCTCTGTTTGGCTTTGTGAAGCTCCTCATTGGCTAACAGCAGATAGTCATACGACTGAGCAGCCACTTGGTTTGGATTTGAGGAAAATTATAGACCTATATAAGGCAGGGTGGTTTGAAAAATTGCATCATGTCCCAAGAGAGCTAAAGGTCATAAAACATGACTGGCAGCTGTCAGATGTTAGTTCTTCAAGTTATTTTGTCTCGTCACGTCACTTTTCATATCTAGGATCTTGAAAGGTTTGTGGGTAATAAATAAGAATAAATTTAACAAAGCTTCTGACATGTTTGCTGAGGTTTATTGCTAAACTATTACTGTTTTTATTCTATGCCCTTAATGTTACAGTTTATTTCCAATTTCAAAGTTGTGTCATTTACTGAGGCAAATGACAACATTCACAATGATGAAAGATCTTCCCAACGTATAATTTTGCTTGACAGTCTTTCCCCCTGGCTACAGGAACTTATAAAGTATTAGTCACTTCAGAGTCGGCGCTGTTGCAGAGACAGTGTGTGGGAGAGAAATGAAAGAGAGGGGGCTGAATGGGCTTCCATGTGTGTTTCCATATCACACAGGCATGATAACACCAAAGGAACATACCCTAATGTACACAGTATTTATTAAAATCACCCACACACAGATAAGATTTTAAAATCCTTGCCTGGCAGCCTGTGTATACAAATATATTTATTTGTTTTATATTCCTTTTTTTTTGATGGGGTTAGGGGGAGTAGGGGTGCTGTGGCAAGAACATCTTTTTCATACTGTTGACATGACCGGCTCTACTCTTCCTCAGGACGACTTCTTACCTTGACCCGAACCATTTTCACTCCTTGTGCCTAAATCAAACCAGTAAGGCAACGACCATTAGCCAATCAGAGGCTGTGTAAATCATTAGCCAATCAGAGGCAGTGTAGTTCCGGTCATGTCAACTCTATGGTAGGATTCAAAGTTTACATCCTGCTGCTGTAGCATTGATAGCTAACGCAATGATAAAATCACAACGGAGGAGCCTGCTGCAAACAGGTGTGTAGGGGCACCAGATCAACCGGTTTCCCTGTGCTGCCTCCTCACGCAAGCAAACACACAACCTGACCACACACCGCCACGTAACGAGGCCACTTCCATTTAGCAAACCACGTTGGTCCAAGGAGCAGGACCCAGGCCGTCTTGACCTCCAGCCCCAGATGCCTGATGATGTCACCAGAGTCTCGTGTCCCAGTTCAAGATGTAGCAACATGTCAGTCTAAGCTCTATCCACCAAAAAGAGCTCTGTGTACAGAAGCAGAAAAACTCAGTTATGTGCCTGACCATCTCTGTGGCCTGATCCGCGCGGACCTGCTCCGCGTGAAAACATGGCTATGCAACAATATGACCCACAAGAAACTGACTCACCTCTCCCTGATGCATGTCCGCACTGACATTTGAACTCATTGGACAGCCATGCCCTTATGAGAGACTTCATTTCACCCAACCTGCAGCTCAAGGTAAGATATTTAGTTTATTATAAGCTGCCGCCGAGCAGCTTAATAATGCGCTATTTGGATATGTGCTTGTGTGCTGTGCGCAATGAGCTTTCGGACCTGTTAGTTGCAATAGAGACATGCATCTGATGGTGTAGTGTTGTAAGCTGCCGCCGAGCAGTTTAATATTCATTTGTCAATAACTTTTAACATCACGCTGATGTGTGATAGTTGAATAAATGTGCGTATTTGGATATGTCCTTGTGTGCGGTGCTGAGCTTTTGTTCCTGTTAGTTGCAATAGAGACATGCATCTGATGGTGTAGTGTTGTAAACTGCTGCCGAGCAGTTTGATGTACAGTTGTCAATAACTTTTAACATCAACACTGATATGCACATTTTTCAACAAAGGTATATTTGGATATGTTCTTGCGCAATGGACACGCAATGTTATGGCATTATTGTGAGCTATTATTTTGCAATAGCATTTTACTGAGTCTGTTTTATAGGCCTGGCTGCTGCTGTTGGTCTGTGCTGTCATAGTAGTGTTGTAGGCCTATGTTGTGTTTGTATGGGTTGTGGTAAAATGCTCCTCCCACTACAGCACCCCCAACTTAAAACATCTTCTGGCGGTCTTAATGCTGTCATCTGTGGGCACAACTGATTTGATTCAAATTCAGAGAATCACGCCACCACTAGAGTCACTGTCACTCAGTAAACTGGCAGGGTTTCTTTTGTTTTGACCTTCCTGCTAATAATCCTGGATTTACTTCAAAGTGGTGGAAAATTTATCAGCACACTTTACACCAACAAGCTGGCAGTGCTTTTTTAGAAATGAAGCCACTTCTGCTGAGTGGCAATCCTAGGCTCTGGGGGGAACCAGGCAAAGAAGCCCATCAGGTTCCCCACTTAGGGGGAGTTAGGGAAGCAGCAGTGCACTGTATAGTGTCTTTATGGGGGGTTTAAGGGGGTTTAAAGTAGTCATTGAAAAATGTGCCAATATGAGGGGCCATCAGGAGCCCCATTTTCCCCTGAGCACCCCAAACATTTGCCTGGTTTCCCTTCCTGACTGTATGCCTGCATCTCCTGACCTGAATGTTGTGTTGTTTTTAGCGGTGATGGTAGTGTTGAATGAATACTTATAACTTCAGTGAGCCACTGCTTTTTACTTCAGTGGCACCATCAGGCCAAAATTACTTTGGCTTATGACCAAATAATTGTAAAAGTAATAACATTCTTATGAGCCTCAATTATAATATGAATTTGATAGCAGTAGCAAATATTACCATGCTAACACGCTTAGCTAAGATGATAAAGATTATACCAGCTAGACATCAGCATGTTTACATTGCCATTGTGAGCATATTAGCATACTGATGTTAGCATTTACCTTGAAGCAGTGCTGTTCCTAAGCACAGCCTCATAGAGCCAGAGCATAGACATATTCTCTTTGTGTTGTTTTTGTAGTGCAGCACTACCTTCCCAACAGTTATTACATTTGAATTAGCAGCCTGCTTTCTGAGGTCATTGAGAATGAATATTATCTTTGCTGAGGAGCAGAGTAGCAACATGACAGCTCCTTAATAACACATCTCATCAGGAGAATTAGCTTGATGTATGTTGAGGTCTGGTTTGGACACTCAGGCTCTGTAATGCTCCCTGTGTTTGGGGCATTACACCACGCACAGTGCTTTATCTCCCCTCCCTTTAGAGAGCATGGCTCAATCACCCTCCTGACAACTGCTGCCATCTCTCATCTGGACACCCGTGTTATCCAATTGGCACTGCTCACATTACTGGCCGACCTCCGCCTTTTCTGGCTGCTTGATGCAAATCTGCTGACGCTGCACAAAAGCAACTTTCTATGGGCTGCTGGACTCGTCTGCAGGGGGATTGTAGCTGAGGTCCCCTCTAATCGGGCTAATTCTGAATCGTCCAGGACCATTCCAAAGGGTGTGTTCATCGTGCCATATTAATCTTTTGGTGAACTGATGCTGAACTCTTTATCAGCAAGGGGGAGGGTGTATAATTGCCTGTGAGAGAGGCTGGGGAGGAAAGAAGAGGCAAGGCGATCCCACCTCCCTCTTTCACTATATCACTCATGCTCAACAAATATACTGCTGCTGTTTGCCAGCACTTTTTTCTGAGTGTGAAAAAACAAAAAGGTTCTCTAGACAGCTACTTGTTACATTCAGCTGTCGACGTCACCTGTCAACATCATGATTATCGCCTTTATCATTGATTTATCAACCTTAATGAAAGCCTAGGCTCAATATCTGGCTTTATTTTCCTGTTGGAGGAACTATAAATCTCAGTAGCTGCATTTTTGATGAGCAGGAAATCACGCAAATCAAATATTTCTGAGGGAATAGTGATACAAAAGAAATGCATAAAACCGACACTCAGTGCAGCTTTTATCGCCTCCTGTGTCACTCTGAACATACTGCACATTTCAGCTCTGTCACATTTGTCCACATGGCAGCCATGCATTTGTCCTTCAAAACAAAACAGGGCTCAGCAAAATACTTTTCTCATCAGCTGCCGTGTTTGGTTTGGTTATGTGTCTCCTAAAGGCTCACTTCGATGTAGAGTGAAGGGGGATGTGAGGTGGGGGGAGGTTCGGAGAGTTCTGTGGTAACCTAAATAATTACACGCCCTGTTCTCCCAGAGTGATTAATTATATCTGCGGAAAGGGATTTCTTATTTTAGAGCCCTCCACAGACAAGGGCTGGTGGGGAGAAAGACAAGAAAATAAAAGAAGACAAAATGCAAGGGGGCCCTTATCAAACCTTTCTTGACAGATTTAGGCTGTATGCAAGACTTGCAGAGTAATATCTTTTGCTTGCTGGTCAGCTTGCAAGAGCTATACTGAGGACATGAAGGATTTAAAGTGAATCAATGTTTCACAGTGGGCATAATTAACTGCATTTGAGGATCTTGACAGGATATTGGGAGAAAATTTATAGCATTGCATATAGCATTTGGGAAGGATTAGTACTTCTCGTGCCCATTACTTCACATAATTTCTTCATTTTCCTTATCTGTGTGTACCAGAGTGGCCTATCAGCAAGGTTTGTGAACATACATGTCTCATTTGGCTGAGAGGGTATTCCCCTCTGGCTGACTGCATGCAGTCTGGTTTGCTATATTGGGAACCTGCATTTAAATTTGTTATGATGCAGCTTAACGTGGAGTTGGGAGCTTGGGGTGGGAGGTCGTAGCAGGATGAGAAGCCTGGTGGAAATCTCCTAAGACTGAATCATCTTCATTGGCTTAGTATGTTTCCCACATGGGAAACACAGATTTGCATCCAGCTAGTGTCCAGTATAACATCCACTTATACACAGGAAGATGGAAGTGAATGTAAAGAAGCATGTTTTCCACGACGCAAAAGTAAAAATAACATATTTTAAAGGTCCCATATTGTATAAAGTTTATTTTCATATCTTTTTCAATTATAAAGCAGGTCTAGGTGCCCAGCATGGCCGACCTGGACCCACAGTCCAACCATGCAGGATTTGGTTTACCCGAAATCTGCTGTACCTTCAAATAAAACACCATAAAAGTTTTAAATGCGGAACCTTTAATGCTCTAATATAAGACCATGACGTCTGTCCAGGAGGGACAAAAACGAACAGAATGACTTTGAGTTTTTTAATGGTGTTAAAATTTAGTCATGGTTAGACGGTGAAAAGCAAAAACGTTGTTGATGCAGATGGGAGTAACATTGATGAAAAAAAATGAATTATCTGACCCCCCCCCCCCCCCCCCCCCTTAGAGAGTCTAATCCCTAGCAACTGTGCTTGATGGTTTTATTCATACTCACACTGCACAAAGCATACTGATTAATTATGTTTGCATAAAACATAGAGCCCCAGTCTTTTATTTTGCACGTTGCACATCTTGTTTTACTCCTTACTTTTAATCTATAGAATGGCGCAGTATTATTTTAATATAATCCAATATATTATGGAGAACTTTTATTCTCATTCATCAAGGCAGAGGGGAGGAAGGTTAGGCCAGTGAGTGCAGATCACAGCTCAGTTCCACCGAGCATAGATCTCCACCCTCTGGCTCTGCACTGATCTGCCTGGCAAAGTCAAATTTAGCACCAGCCCTCAGCTTTCCTAAATGGCACATAATCTCTGATATGCTCTTAACCTTTTCATGGCTGTGGGAGCGCTGGTGACACAGTCAACCTGCCCATTATGTTGTGAATCTGTCAGTGGGTCTATAACTTCCTCCACTCACCCACTCAGGTCTTATCCAGCATTGCAGTGTCTCTCCAGTATGCCAAACTGGCTCACGGTACAGAAACAATAGAAAGCTACTCCTCCTGCCCAATGGGCCATTCTGGCTCACAGAAGGCTTACTTGACTCTTTTATGCATTTGTGCTGTGAGGGTGGAGGGGCTGCTCATGCTGAGTATGCAGCAAAAACCATAGGCCAATGTCTAGCTTAAAGTAGCATTAGAAAATGTTCAGCCCTCTTTACTCGACTGGATGTATTGATTTATACCATTCTTTTCAGGGGAATGCACATGTTTTGGACACAGCAGGCCTTCATCTTAAACTGGTTTGTCCTTTAATACTCCTTCCTCATCCTCATTGTAACGTGCACGAATAACCTGCAAAAATTGCCACCTCAGATAAAAACACTAACTTCTGGAGGTGTCATCTTTGTCCTCAGAGGCGAAATTATGGCACTTCCGAGCAGTTGCTCAATTGGGCCATAATTCCGACACTTCCCCCTGTGCTGCTTTTTTGAGGCACACAAAGTACCTCTGCAGATTCCTGACACCTCCGAGGTTGAAATGACATTTATATCAAATCTAGCAATTACCATGGGGCTGAGGGGTTATTCATGTATATGTCAGAGAAATAGAAAAAGAAGAATAAAATGTCTTCTCAGTACATTTACCCATGTGATGTAACTGTTGCACAGCGGTGTGTAGTTGGATACCGGGGAGGCAGCTTTACCATCGGGGATGAGTCAAGTGAGTACCTGCCATCCCCTGTCTTTGGACAGTTTAGGATGGCTGCTACTCACTATTAAGAGTAACAGGACATACATGTTGTGTACATGTTGTTTATGCCAATCATTTTCAGCTAAGCACCATCACTGCTGCTTTTGGTGGGAGAGATTATTTGTATCTTCAGCTGTGCTTCAAATAAGTGCTTTTGATTATCTTGCTCTGGCCAAGAATGCTCTGTCTGGTCTTTGTGTGAAAATTAGACTGAGGATACAAAGTTGCATTAGGTCTCCTTATCTGCCAAGCAGCTCAGGGCCGTTACTAATAAAGAGCTGTCATGCTTAAATTTTTTGCTGACAAATATATCATACAAGCCAAATTTGAGCTTGAGAAGTTGTGAGTACTTCCAATATTTGTTGCATCTTCAACTAATTTCTTTTTAAATTATAATCAAGAAAAACAGTCAAAGTGATCTGAAAGTCTTGTCAACAAGCTTTAGCTTTCCTCTTCAGATCCAAACTCACGATGTTAAAGCATCTGCCTTTAACACAGTCGACCGCATCAAGAAAAACTCCTGCTTCGCCAGTGTACGTCATTTTTAATGTGAGAAACTTTAATACCTGACTAATCCCACGCCTGCAACCATTTGAATGATTAAAGAATAGTGAGTGAGAAACCATTCCAGTCTATTTTCTATGCATGAGGACAGACCAGATAAGACTAATTATCTATGTGCTGGCCAGCAATTTGGAGAAAAAAAAGTTCTGGACCTCTGGAAATAACTTGAACCAATCAGTGAATGATGTCCTGTAATCTCATGAAAATATCATATATATATATATATATATATATATATATATATATATACACACACATATATCGGAAGATTGGCTGTTCCCTCCATTTCATGGTGCCTGTGATACCAAAAAAAATTGGGTAAATTATGGACTTTAATATAAGTGAATATTGCTCATCCTGGAAATGATAGACTAGTTACTGAGCAGGAAAGTGAAGATAGAATAATATGAGACTGTTTCACAAAGATATTCAATCCCTTTTTTTAGAATGAAGGGTGATGGAGTTCAAGCAAGAGAGAAAAAGACGGATGGAGTGCGTAGAGGAGAGATTGAAAGAAAGGCTTAGGGCTTGGCTAGGGCAATGGAAAGATAAGGAAATATGATATGTACATTTCAATGAAATGGAGCTTAACCAGCTGAGTATTCAGGCTGAAGAACAGCATCATGGGATAGCTTCTAAAGAGGTTCCAAAATGCTTTAAGATCAGACAGAGACTGGGCCTGGAAATGCAACCAGAAGGAATGTTTTTTATCAAAATATGACGGAATATATTTGTCAAGGAACCGTATATATGTATATATAGGCCTGTATACTCTGCAAATATATAAACAGTATGTATTATATAATATTGACCTATCTCACAGTTTAAAACTAGTTTGAGAGCTTGTCCTATAGGGATAGATGCTTTCTTACTTATCCACACTCCATGGCTTTGTGATGCAACACCTCAGTCAGCTCAATGGAAAACTCGGAGTGAGTCAGACATGTGTGCGCACTGTGAACCAGACCCTGGAGAGTGTTGTGAAATAAGTGCACTAGATAAAATGCAGAATTGAAATTTTACAATAACCGAGGGTCAAGCAGGGCACGCTTTGTTGGCAGCAGTGAAAAAGAAAGAATATCTGAATTTAAAAAAGAACTTCCTTTCATTTTGTCTCCCTCCTCCTCAGCTGATATGACTAAATGAAAACTGTCAGCAGCTCTTGGAACAAAACATGAGGCCACGCAGCTTTTCCATGACATGAATGCTTAATAATCCTAATGTTTTTTTTATTTATTTATTTGCCCCATTTAAGCTTTCAAAGTGCATTTTTCCCATAAACACAGCTGGCCTTGAGATGCCATTGCCGTTAACATTTTGTTAATATCGTTCATCACTTCTGGCAACCTGAAAAAAAAGAAACCTGAATCTCAGTTTAGCTTGACAAGTGCACTCCATGGACTTTTCCTCTCTCACTTTCTGAAAGAAAAGATTTTTTTATTTGCCTTCTGCCTTTGAATCCTCCACCAAGGCCTCAAATGCCAAAGGAACACTTTTAATTCATCAGCGGGGGGACACTGAAGGCTGTTCTGGATCATTGGACAGACAGCGTCTGAAGTCTGAAAGACAGAGAGAGAGAGAGTGAGGAGTGAGAGGCGGAGAAAGGGAGTGACTGGGTAATTTAAAAAGTCTCCCTCTTAGAATGAATAAAGGACTTTGCAAACAGTTGAGTAGAAAGACCTCCACCATTTAATTATCAAGTAATTGTAAAGTCCACAACAACGGAGACCTGAAAGCAGGAGACAAGGGAAGAGGGAGAGCTCCATGAAAATGTAATTAGCTGAATATCATTTCTCCTCACTCTCAGCCATTGTAGAATTTAAGGGGACAAAGAAAGAAAAACACAGAGCAGTTCCTTTTAAGATAAAACTAAACGTAGTGTCACAGTTTAGATGTTCAGTGACTTGGATCAATATGCAATTACCTCTGGGGAGGGAGAAACACCTTCTCTCCTCATCTTCTTACTCTCTCTTTAACCCCTCTTTATTTCCAGGGAAGGGAGCAAACCGGCAGTGATAGAGACTGTCAGCATGTCCAAACCAGGCAACAGATGTATTTCTGTTTTTTTCTATTTCAATTAACAATTCAAACAATTCATTTAGCTCCTTTTTTACCGGTGATAACTCTGGTGTGTACCAGCGATCGCCTGGAGGGAAGGCTGAGAAATGAAGCTTGAGAATGGAGGGGGGTGGTAGTCATAGTTCAAAGTGTTGGAACAGATAGAGGTGGAGGTGGAGGGACATGCACCTTACTCACCCTCAGTAACAACAGTCGCTGCCCTGCAGCACATCACTTATCCTCAGACTACGACCAACAGATCCCTTTCAAGGAAAACAAGCTGAGAGCAGGGCTAGAAAAAGTGCACAGTCCAAGTGAACTGCACATCAACTGTGCAAGAAAATCTACATAGTTAAGAGGACAACACTTTATGGTGCTGATGTACACATTACTAGTTTGCAACAGCAAATATGTTTTAAGATAAATCTAATGCTTCTCATATTATGACAAAATGAGGAAGCATTCTAATTAACATATCTGCAGAGTCATATGTGTATGCAAATGCTCAGTGTCAATGAATTGAATTTGTTTTCTCTACAATGTCTACTGGTGGCAACCAAACCATTATTGATTTGCGTTTTTATGTGTAGGCAAGACAAAGCACCTGTAACCACACCCAACAGTGTACTGATGGTGTACTGACACCCTGCTGCGACGTGAGAAGCTAAGCCACTGGAGGTCGGCCCAAATGAGATTTACAGCTGGTCTTAAATTGTGTTTAATTTTCAAAATGCAGATGAAAAATAACATTGAAAAATGTTCAAAATATTGAATAATATAGTATTAAGGAAAGTCAAGGCTAACTTGAAGCACACAACAGGACGTGTTGACTCATTCAAAATCCAACCAAATCCACGGTTGCTTACTAACCTTGACATTTTATGCGTCTTTGCTTCATTGTGGATCAGAAGAACCACAAAACATTTATTGGGGACATTTTTTTCCCCGGTTGGCAGTAGTGCTCTTATTCACTTAGCATGAACTCAGGCATCGCTTGATATCGACAAGGCCGAACAATTTGTGCATGAATCGTGAGTGTTTCGAGGCACAGAGGATAAAAGCATCATCCAACCCAGACACAACAGTTTGGTTTTTTATGGAATCCGTAGTTCAGTTTCTATTGAACACATTATATTGGCAATTTCTTCACTGTTTATTGAAGACTGTTTACTGTCATATTATGAAACTCTTCATATGTTAGGGTTATTTTAGACTTTGCCTCCCCATCCTTTGGTTTTTGGTCTTTGGCATGTTGGCCTACCAAAGCTTCCAGAGTCCAATCGGCAGTCACTACTAAACCCCCAGTGACTCTGACCATACTCTCCGCTTAGAAGTGCTTTTTGCATGATTTGCATGATCCTTTTGCTGCCAAACAGCAATCCAGGGGTCACTCTGTTTTTCTCTCTCTTTGTCTGAACACACATTGTGTGCAACAGCAAATAGTCAAACCAGCGACTGGTCTTGGAACGTCATGACAGACCGGTCCTCCACCTAGCTTCCAGAATAAACAGCTGCTCTGGCCTGATTGTGTCCTGTCAACAGGGACTGAAAGCTACATACTTCGTCTATAGTGTGTCCAAGATGACGCTCTCCCCAATGGTCATATACTGTGCATTGACTACTACATTTCATTGTTGCTTTCTCTGAGAGAGCGAGGGAGCACAAAGAGAGAAGCTCTACCAGCTTAGTAATGTAAGAATGGATTTTGGGAGATCCCAAAGTAATAATGAGAAAGATACTTCTTGATTTATCAAACCTGGCCCTGGAGGGAAGATGTTGTTTGATGAGCTGTGCAGTTTGTAAACCATTAGACAGACACCGTTGTAGTGACTTGAAATTGCTTGTGAAAGATTGTAGACGATTTCCTTCAAACCAAATGCATTCTGAGCTCGGCGAATCCATCTTGCGTCAGTAGTTATACTCAAAGGACATTTCAGCAAACGTTCAGAAACCATTGGTGTTAGTCTGCTGCTATGATGCTGTCACTCGATGTAACTGAGAACCGTTTCTTTATGGACCTCACTTAGTGCACAGGGGACATTACCTTCCACTGCCACAAGGCTGGAACATAAAATATCTCCAAAGGGGTGTCCACAGACTTTTGGCTATATAGTGTAAATATACTAAACAAAAATAAGTGTTTGCTCCCATTTTTCACCAGTTGAAAGAAAAGATCTAAGACTTTTTTCTAAGATACTTACACACATGCAGATATACCATGTACATAATTCCTGGAAGCTTAAAACATCCCAGTTCTTACATGGTCTGTTCCAGTTCCTGCCAATATCCTGCAACTTTTCACAGCCATCAAGGAGGAGTGGTCCAATGTTCCACAGGCCACAATCAACAACCTGATTGACTCAGTGCAGAGATGTGTTGCCCTGCATGAGGCAAATAGTAGTCGTACCACATGCTGACACGTTTTCTGATCCACAACCCCCCACCCCTCCAAAAAAAATGCACATCTGTAGCCCAAGTCATGTGAAATCCACAGTTCAGTGCCTAATAAATATCTTTTTTCAAAATAAAACTGCACATTTTAAAGTGGCCTTTTATTGTGACCAGCCTGAGACACACCTGCGCAGTAATCATGCTGTTTCTCTTGATATGCCACATCCGTCAGGTAGACAGATTATCTTGACAAAAACGAAGTGCTCACTAACATTTGCGAACAACATTAAATGATAGCACTAAGCTATTAGTCTTTATCTTTCCAATGACATGATATTTTTTGTTGGTGACCTTAACTTGGGTAACTTTAAATATTTTACACACTTGCAAAAGAAAAAAAAAAGCTTCCTTTGTAACACATTTCCGTTTGCATCAAATAAGGTTCCTGCTGTCTCACTGCTATAAATAATGCACAGGTTTTGTCAGCATTGTTTTGGAAGTATCGGAGGGGTCTCCCCCAGTTCTCTCTCTCTATCCCTCCCACACACACACACACACACAACACACACACACACACACACACACACACACAGGCATGCACACACTCTTACTCCGTTTCCCCTCCACATGTCAAATAACATGACATTCAAATGCTCAACATGAACCACAATCTCCCCTTAGATCTCCTGAGTGATTGAAGTTGACGTTGACTTATGAGGCGCATTACTCCCCTCTTTATATGACGAGTCACTCCGGAGAAGTGAGAGTGTGGAGGCATGAAAGGGAAGGAAAGAGTAATTTTATGCTAATGGACTCTCTAAGGGGGGAAAAACAGGTTTACGGTGACCTCACAATCACTAGGGAGGAAACGACAAAAGCATGACTCACAAAACAAAAACAAAAAAACCCAAACAAACACAGCACTGTGTCTTCAACGTTACCATTAAAAACACTAGTCTAAATAAAAGCCATTGTGTGCTGATGTATATATTGTGGAACACTTATGTATTTTGACAAAGCTGCATTAATTATTCATCACATTTGTCAAATAAACCGTGTTGCTGCAGAACAAAGAATTTAGATGATCAGACTTGAAAATTCCCTGCTGATTTTTTTTCAGTTTTTTTTTTTTAAACATCGGTATACTATTTTTAGCTGTTATTCAGTGCATTGTTTTTCCGGAAATTCCAGTTTAAAGGAAGAGTTGAACATTTTGTGCTGAGAGGTTGTGAGGAAGATTGATACCATTCTTGTGTCTGTATGCTAAATATGAAGCTGGAGTTAGGAGGTGATTAGCTTAGCTTAGCATAACAGGTGGAAACAACAAGACTCCAGGAAGTCACTGTGCCATTAAAAATGGCAAAGAACCAGGTATGGTTCAGGATGTTGCGCTGGTCTTCTACTAATCACAGGGTTGTCAGTTTGATCCCCAGATCCTCCTGTCCACATATCAAAGTATCCTTTATTTATTTTTTTAGTCTTACAGTGTTTCTCAAATTTGGTGAGCACAGACCTATTGCAAGTAGGTGCACATGGCCAGGGGGGGAAATGTGAACGCATGTAAAGTTGAATGAATGTGACCAATTAAATACAGATAACCAAAAGAACTGTGCTCCGATGCTGGCAAGCATAGCCAGAATCAGGGAAGCAAGATTTATCCACACAGCAGAACAGTGTATGAAGTGCAAGATGGGCAGATTTCTGACAGGGAGAAGAAAAACAGGTGATGCTCACCGAGCAAACATGTCGGTCAAAAATATATAGTAGCTTCATGTTGTTCCAAGGTTTACTGTCAATATAGCAGGAAATACTTGTGTCCTCTGGTCTAGAGGACAGAATTACTTCTATTAAATGTAATCTTTGCCACTGTAGCACTGACTGTGTAAAATCTATTTTTCTAGGCCATATGCGTCTTCAGCTTGTTTGGGCTCTCCATCTAGGCCATCAGGGAGTCCACTAGGGGCTAGACAAATCCTGATTCCAGATACATAGAGAGACCAACACACACACACACACACACACACACACACACACACACACACACACACACACACACACACATACACACACACTCGCTTGGTTCCAGTGTGAAGCAAGTTGCTCTGTCAGTGCACCTAGGGGATAGCTTTAGCCACCAGCCACCAGCCCCCAAATCCACTGACTGATCCAGTGCCCAGACTGTCGGGCCCTGCCCAGCCGCCGCACAATCTTTCAACCTTCACTTGCTGCTGCAAAGCCTCCAGTACTTCACACTGTGTCTCTAAAAGCAGCGCAAGGTTGAGTAAAAAAAGAGAGGAGGAAGGAGGATAATGCTCACAGAGCCTTTAACCCTTACATGGTTTCTGTATCCTGAGGGATACAGTCATTTGACATGCTGTGTGGGGAATTATTTTTGTGTTTATTATATTTTTGGGAGATTTCATTTTAGAAAATAATGATTTTTATGGCTGATTTTATATGTTCTTGTTGAAAAATACTGTATTACATTTTAACAATGTGATGATCAGGCACTGAATGCCTGTTTCCTGCTGTATCCTGGGAGTTACATAGTCCAGATAGGGGTATAAAACAGGGATAATCACTCATACATGTATTATTAATTAATCCACCAGTATACACGTCTTCAGGGGATTTCTCTCAGCACTTTCTATAGCTCAAAAAAGGCAGAGGTGAAGTCTACCACTTTTGCCACCTGATGATTCATCAGATTCACAGGAGGGAACCAGTGAGGAAGACAAGGACGATGAGCTGTATACAGAGGGACAGTGTGAGGATTACAACAGCAGCAGTGACGATGATGGAATGGTAGCTATGTTGATAAATTAGAATAAACGAGCCATGATGTTAGTCCAGGATGCTCCACTGTCAAGATAACATGAGCTCCGACTCCAGTGAACATCGTCTGCTGGAAATAAGGCCTGCGCTTGAGTAGGTGTATGGAAATTGCGAGTAAGAACCAATTCTGAATTGATGATGGCTCCTTACAAAGGCAAGAAAAGCTGGAAGTATCTACTCAGCAAACCAAAGAAATCTGTGTGTGATCAGGTTTGTCTGGCTTTGTGTATGACTGTGGTTTTACACAAGGAAGTCTACCTTTGATGGTGCAACTCAAGCTCCAGACGAAGAGTTTGGGTTAGATGCAGTGCAGCTGTGCAGAAACTCCTTTAATTTTTTCCATCATCATGGGCGTCAGAAGTTTGGGTACCATTGAAAGAACTGTTGATGGGTTGGAGATTAGAAGAAGATCGAGAAAGTGAAGAAGAAAAGTTTGCCTGGTACCTGTGCATATTTGGCAGATGGTTGACATTGCAGTCAATAACACATGGCTTCTCCAGCAGCAGTGGGTCAGAAACACCAGTGTTATGCCAAAGGACTTATCTACCCTGAAAGGCAGAAAAGCGGACTGCCCTTCAAAGGAAATGAAGACAATACACCACCAACAGAAATCAGGATTTGCCACCTTCGGTTCGTGGATATAAGCCGAAGGGAGAATAAGTGACACAGGCCGCTTTTGATAGAGTATCAAGCTGTTTAATCATCAAAGCATGAGGAAACTCTTTCTGGCACCTGAAGCTTCTTTCGGATTTGAACAAGAAATGTGCTTTTGTTGTGGAAGTGTGGCTGTTTCATTGAATACTGGAGAGCCAAAACATTTCTAATTGTTAGGAAATATTGTTTATGAGTTGGTGTCAGAAGGTTGGAGCCAGCAGTTTCCTTTCTGAAGTCTGCCTATTTCAGGGAAATGTCTGAAGCGTCAAGGGTGCAGACATGTGGAGGCTGACGAAGCTGGAAACCAAAAGATGTCTCTGTCACTTCGCCTGACTTCTGATTGAAGACATATAAAAGGAGCCGGCTAGCTGAATTGATTTGTAATGCTGATATTCTCATCTGTATTTTTTGAATATTCTGTAATTATCTTGACTATTTAAATAGAGCAAATGGCTCCTCTAGTGACTTGCAAATCTATTACTGCCTGCCTAATTGGCTTGGCAAGCCTCGCCCCGTCTTCCCCGTGCTTGTTCGCTCAAAGATTAAAATCTAGCAATGATTTTTAATTTGAAATGGAAGAACGTGCTGTCAAAATATGTCTTTGTGTGAAAAAAAGCTCTGAAATTCAAAAATGAACCTAACAAGCACAGGTCGAAAAGGAAATAGTCCCAGTCAGTGCATGTTCAGATAAATGGGAAGAGAGAAAAAAAAAAAGAGCTTGCCAGCTTGTATAGATCCACATGTGACCTGGCATCCACTTCTCTCACCTGCTGTTGTTTTCTACCCTGAACGGCTTCCATGAAGTGGCAGTTAGTGGAGCCGATTTTAGATTTCGTGGAAGCTCTTTAGAGTAGTGCCACACAGACCAAAAGTAGGTGCTGTGCACTTTGTGACTTGATTGGGAGGATTTTCATTTCTCCAATGGTGTGTGTGTGTGTTTACTTTACTGACAGGGTTCATGGGATCGGGAGTGAATGAATACACCAAGATGCCCTTTCATAAACCATTTGACTTTTCCTTATTTCATTTGTTATTTTTCGATAGAAAGTGATGTTTTGCATCTGCTGTGTTCTGCGTTCTACTTCTATCTGACTACCATCTGGCTCTAAGGCTTATTAATTAACGTGTTGTATATAATTTGTTTAATCTGCACAAAAAAGAACTCTGGTTTTGCTCAAATTATTTATGTCCAGGCTTCATGGATTTCCTCCTGGACCAGGAAATAGTTTCACCATGAGTCTTTTTTCCTGATCAGTTGTACCTTTCTATCAGACTCACTGGTGTGTAAGACTTTTGAAGACTTTGTTACCTGCTGATATCTCACCATGGACGGATGCAGCCTCCTCTCTGACCGTGTTACATAATGTCCCAGATAAGAAAAGGAAAAGAAAGTGTATGTGGAAAGGTTTAAACTTTGCAGGTAGACACATTTAAATAGATGTGCCTATGTGTTGGAAACGAGTTCTCCATCAACTTTACAGCAGTAGTTTGAAAAGATGGAATCCCAGCCCTTTTTCGAGTTTATGTACATGGATGATTTGGGACCCCTGTCGAGCCACAATCTGAAAATATTTTCTACCCACATCAGAATTTCATTGCCATGTTCCCTTCCCAGCTTTATAGAGACAATTTCCTCTGCACGGCGTGATATCCTTGCTTTGCTCCGATTCAAATTTCAGTTATATCCATCTACTTTGTGGTGATATTTCCCCTTTTGCTTTGTTTGTCATTGCAGCAACTTCCAAATGGCCTGATCCCAAGTAGTTTTTTAGACACCATCATATTGTCAGTGTTTAAAGTGTTTAAAATGTATTTGGTAGACTGGAAATCTAAGCCCATTCCTTCACATCATGTTCCTTTGAGAGTGGATCTAAACAATGTGCCCAACATCTTAAAAGCACTGACATAGATTTAGCTTGCTGATGATTGATTTCTTGACAGAATGATTAACTGATGGATTGGTCAGTTAAACTTACAAAGGCATACTTTGTTGCTTGTGCATTTACGCCCTAAAGTGCACTCATAACCTTAAAAGCCTTCATGCTCGCTGACTGCAGTCAAATGAATGGACTTGACTTGGTTGTGGTTCACTGCTTTTGTTCCCCTGTGCAGGCAGCTAATAAGTCAATCCTGATACAGTGAGGATGCACTTATCGCATTGTCAGCAGCTCATTTCATTAAAGCCCCTGGTTAAGTTTGCATGTTACAGATTCAACATTTTTAAATTACCTCGCTCATGCCAGCTCGAGCCAAGTCACGGGGAAAAACAAAGGAAGGGCTCCCCGTGCAAAAAACCACATTTAATGGTGATGTAGTAAAAGTTGGACAGATTAGGCTAATAAATAGCATTTTATTCTGTAAGGATCTGATAAATGTTCTTGTAACTTCCTGTACACACTTAGAAGACTGCAGCTTGTCCATTTTCTACAGCAAGTAAAGCAAAATTAATATCAAACCAGCCTGGTATTTTCCAGAATTGTATTGTCATAGATAACTTTTTTATCGTCTGTTTTGTTCACACATGGTGAGAGTTGGTGATAAGGCTAAATACTCACTTCCACTTCTATTTATCCCAGACAAACTGCTGTTTGAGATGTAAATGTCTCAAACCAGAGTACACAGCTTTCAGTAAGTTTGAGTAGGTTGATTCACCATTATGTATTACTACGCAGGGAGGCATTCTGCGAGTAAGTCACAGATTATTACTGTTAATATTTATGTGTATATGCTAAATATAGTTGTCAAAATGAAATACAGCTAATAAGCAAGTATTTGCTTTTATGATTGTTGCATTAAGTGTGGCACTGCAAGGACTGAATCAATTTAGTGGCATGATTGGTGGAGTGACACCAGCACAGAGCAATAGAACGCTTTGACTTTCCCATCCGATCCATCCTTGGTTGTCTCATTAGTTTTCATTCCATTACAGGGCCAAATAGGGCTTCCAGGGTTTAGTCATTGTTTATGTACAGCAATTTCTCCCTGAGAAATTTCCTCTAATTCTTCACTGCATCTTGTTATCAACACAGAGGATGTGCCAGTTGGATTGTACTGTCAAGCAAAAATTGTTTTCTAATTCCATATTATCATCATTTCGAATGGATCCTGGCCCTGAAGACCTGTTGTAGACCTACTGGGTTATGACGGAAATTGCTAGCAGCACCAATTGGCCTCTGGACACTCAAGCCAGATGAGACCTCACAAGTTAATCATAGCACAATGCATGTCAGGCCTTCTGCTGACAAAAGAATTTGCCTTCTATTAAGGCAGTCAACATTTTCAGTACACCTCCTGCATGATGATAGGCTCAAATTATAAGATTTAGAAACAATATTAGGTAAAATAATCAAGGTAGTGCAAGCCTTAAGTTAAAGCTTTACTGGATACCGTCATCATATACAGTGCCAAGAAAAAGTCAGCGAACCATTTGGAATTATCTCCATTTATGTATAGACTTGTCCTTAAATATGATCAGGTCTCTATCGAAGATACAATTATGAACAAATACAATCTATTGTTTTGTTCTTCTCCATAATGAAAACATGCAAACATCCACAGAGTATATTGGAAAAATAAGTGAACACCTTGGCTAATGACATTAGCAAAAGCTAACTACACTCAAGAGTTATCAAACCTGGAGTCCAACCAATGAAAATAGTTTGACAAAAAAAACGCTCAAACATTTTGAGTTTGTAATTCACAAGAAACATCTGCTGATGTGAAGAAGACTCCAAAAGCACAATGCAGAATGCTCAGTAAAAACACTAGTGGGAAAATGTTTAGTGGACTGCTGAAACTAAGGTTGAATTATTTAAGAAGAACATGCAGCACTGTATGGTGTGAAAATAGCATGAAAACATAATCTCAAAAGGTAAAGGTGGAGGGCGAATCATGATTTGGGGCTTGGCTACCTCTGGGCCTGGACAGCTCAACTTCATAGAGGGGAAAAATAATTACCAAGGTCATCAAAGGTCTCTTGGTCAGGGTGGCTGTTCACCTGCTGAAGCTCAGGAAAAGTTGGTTGATGCAGCAGGACAATGACCCTAATCTTCGAAGTAACTCCGCTACAGAATGACTTAGAACAAAGAAAATCCACCTTCTGGAGTGTCCCAGTCAGAGCCCAGACCTTAACCCAGTAGAAATGCTGAGGGATCACCTGAAGAGAGCTGCTAAGAATGTGGCTGAGCTGAAGCAGCTCTGTAGAAAGAATGATCAAAATTTCCCCTTAACATTTTGCAACTATCGGAGGAGCTTGTTTGAGTTTATTGCTGTCAAAGGAGGTTCGACCAGTTATTAAATCCAAGGGTTCACTAACTTTTTTCCACCAGCGCTGTGATTGTTTAATGGGTGTGTTCAATAAAGACACGAAAGATTGCAATTGTTTGTGTAATATTAGCTTAGGGACACTGTGTTTCACTACATCATTTTCACATTTAATTACCAATCAATGCAGGAAACCAGGTAATTCCAAAGGACTCTCACACTTTGTCTTACTACTGTAATACAAATGAATGGGTCACAGACTTACCTACATAACGGCACTACCTATTGCTAAATCATTAAAATCTGGTTCCAGATATGAAAAGATCATAAGGGTTTTGCCAGGTCTGCTTATATCAAGCTGATTTCGTACGCAGATAAAGGTCCAGCTTACAGGGTGCACATCTATCCACCTGTATTTACCACAAGCACAAGTAAGCACACGAAACCCCTCACTGAACTCTATTCATCATGCAGGGCTATAAAATTAAATGTATTTTCTGGAAGATTAATTCGAAATATACCATTGTCAAATAAATTGCAAAAACAACCAATGGTGCAGTGTTGTTATTGTATATCCCCACTGAGATGTTTTCCTTTCGACACTTTTCATTATTTCCCCTTCCCACTGCTTTTGGCTCATAGCCTGTCTACCAGAAGGCTTTTTCTTTGATATCACAGACAACTGAGTCCAAAAATCCCAACTTGGATAAGAATACCATACCAACTAATTTCACATCAGCATATTAAGACAGAAGTGTGCGAATTGTTGAGGATAGTTCATGATCGTGGTGTGCTACCCTGGTCTCAGTGACTTTTCAGATAGACTTTTCAGTGTCAAATGGGAACAAAAAGTTCATTCTTGATTCCTGGAAAGCATATTATGTGAAGATGGAGCTGACTCTAATTGCAGTACCTGCTCAAAACCTTTGTTCTGAATCATAGTGCTTGTCTGGCAGTCACACCAGCGGTTGCTGTGCCAACAGTACCAAACCAATCCCATATGCCAGCGAACGTACGCCAAATTAAACATAGAAATGAAAAAATAAGTGAATGGATTTCAACTTTTTCATACTCACTTAGGTACTTATGTTTTGCATTACCTTTACATGTATTATTTAATGGTTAAAAAGCATTGAGTTCATGCAAACAATACATGTTAAACGCACCATAGCGTGAACTTTCATTTGCATCTAATCACTTAAACATTTGTCCCAGACCTGATTATAATATAATGTCTTTTATGCGGCTGATGTATGATAATGGCTTTCATGTTTGTATGAACCCATTAGCCTTTGTGAAGGAGAGCTTCGTGTTCATGTGCACACACTCACACTGCATTTGTGTGTACATGCACATATGTGGCGTCACGTGGGAACATTCCCAGACACACACCAGCATGCAGAAGAACTTTGGTACAACAAAGTTAGCTCTGTTAAAACTTCAAACACACCCCACCATCATCATCATCATCATCATCATCATCATCCAGGCGCTGCTTTATCAAGGGTATCTACCTCTCCCATCAGCACTGTACAAAGTCATTTAAGGCAAAAAAAAAGATTTAGGACAGCTACTCTCCTCCCTTTGATGCCACGATGCCTCTCAGGGGAAACCAGCCACAGTCCTTTCCAGAGGGAAGGAGCTAACACCCTGCTACATTAGTTTCTCCACTGCTGTATTCCAGCCAGGGTGCCATAGATACTGATTTGTCCATCCCCACAGGATAGTCCACTGTTAATACGATTACAGAGCTACAGACTTTAAGATAATTCAATGCAACTCCACGGCTAATTTCGGAAAGGCGGCACAGATGCCACATCCGCTTATTGTCGCTCCCTGCATGCTAAAGAGAGCATAAGAGTTGACTTATTACCACACAATACTGGCTAAGTGGGAAATCTCTTTGGACATGGCGGCCCACCATATGCTAGATTTAATTCGATTTTCTGTTCAGGCTTTAGTTAAGTGCTTCTAAAGTTTCTTGTCCCACAGCAAAAGGGTAAGAGGGCAGCTGTGGCTTTGACTTGATTTGCTCTTTCAACAAGGGGCAAATAAGCCACGATCTGGTAAAATACAGAGCGCTTACAGCAACATGGCAGCATTAGTAGGCCGGAGTATTTGGTGCAAAACTGGATTAAGCCTAATCCTAGAGTAAATTCATTTCTTTCAATGCAGATCTGTTGTAAATTGTGTTTTCTGGGACTATAGGCTTAATCCGTGTACTCTGAAGAGATGTAAGGTGTAGAAATGATTGTTTGCTTGACCTTATTTTTCTTAGCAGACCCACTCTGCTAAGTTAGAAATGGGTTAAAGGTCATCTATATGAGTAATGATGGTAAATGAGTGTTTGTTTGCAAAAAGCACATGGTTAAAGCTGGTATTCAAACAGCCAAGCATCACCCCACTGAGAGAGGGGATGTTCTGCTAATAAGTAAATGTATTCCAGCAGTGCCTGGCATTCTGCAATCATCTGAAGGCTGTCTGAAGGAATATCTTTCCAGAATGAATAATGAAGAGACGTGATGAATCCAGGATGAATGTCAGGCCATTACACATCTGATTCCCACTGCTCTTCCAGGGAATCAAAGGCTTCTTGAGAAGAGTTGAAAGAATGATGGTATCATTATTATAATAATAATAATAATGAAGGAAAAGGCTCAACATGTCCAGTTGTCCAAAGGCATGGAAATAAGATGGCCCATACTTGGGGGAAAATAGCTGAAGATGTGAGTGACAAATCAAATGGCTGCTGCTGCTGTTGTGGCTGCTGAATTAAAAACACTGATTTACAAAGTGCAGCCTGAGAATGCAAGCCGGCCAAGATGCCTTTTTCATCATTGTGCTGCCCTCTGCGGGTCTTCTTCCAGCCTCCCTCCTCTCTCCCCACCACACCCCACCCCACCTCCTCCATCGCTCCCTCCTCCCCACCCCCACCCCCTCCACATTACCATACCCCCTTAAAGAGTATTGCACGCATTAAATTGCTTTTCATTCCCGCGCTGTGACAGTCCTGAGATTGAGGGATTTATGCGTTTTTACGAGTGATTCCGGGCTGTCATACTATGGTAATTGTTTCATAATACGTCCATCGCTGTAGGGGGATGCGCTGGTTTGCACCAACCAAGCTGAAGTTCCACTAGTTGAAGCGTTGGTGGGAAGATAAAGCTTGTGTACATAGGATACCTCATGACCTATGCAGGACTGGAGGAAAGGGGGGATCGGATTCTTGCATCCAGAGACTGGAGGAACACATCCACTGATCTCCGGTCGATTTGAACGGTCTGCCAACTGAAATAAAGAGACCTTGGGCAGATCTATACATAAACTGGTACCAGCCGCACCACTGGCAGCGGGCAAGGGGATTCGTGCCTCTCTCCTCCGCTTCCCCAGTGCGCATGGATGAAAGTCACAGTTAAAATGCATGCGGCAAGTCTTGTCTGATGTGGGATTACCGCGTAATCATTCGCTCCCTTTTCTTTACCATGTTCGAACTTTGGTTTTGGCTCTTTTTCCGAGATGACACTGCTAATTTCAGTCGCCGCTGGAAGAATACAGGAGCCCTTTTTGCCGCGCTGGCTGTCACGTTATTTGCGTGAATGAGACTGTATGTGCTCTTCGATGCCTGGTTTATGGAGCTAAACACCGAGGAGACTTGACTTTAAGGATTTTTTTTTACAGCCCACCGACAGGCGGACGGTGAAATCACGAAATCCATGTTTTCACTGAGGTTGGAGGAAAAAGAAGGGGCACAGCCGTGATTGTCGGGATGCTTTGGCGTTTACCGGGAACAGCACGGTAAGAGGACAATGATTTTTCTCTCTCTCTCTGTTGCTCGTCTGCGCTGAGGCGTTACATGTTTCAACATTTTGGGGATCTGTCCATGGTGCTGAAATCTCTGCTTCCTACCCCACTTGCACTGCCGAAGTTGATCCGGATTTAAGATGCTGTTAAGCAAGGTGTCTGCGGCTGCTATGGCAATAACACGCATAGAGCCTGCATTTCTATGCTCACATATATCATCTCAGTTTTATTCGTTCCAAACAACAGCCTGCTGCCTCTGCACAGGCACTGCCTTTCAAGTTATCTATATTACATCCACAGGCTTCTTCTTAAGGTTATGATAATAAAGTCAAATGTGCGGAATATGAGGGATGAGGTGGAAGTGGATGTAGCACTCAGACACAGCAAGCACACAGTCCAAGAATGTGCCTGTATGTTAAAATGCGCATATTTTGGGGAGACTTAGTGGGTCGATGTGTAGGCTTTTTGTGTTCTTTTTAAAGAGGAGCGCACACAGACCAAACGTGTGTGTGTGCCTGTGTGTGCACGCGCGCTCACGCGTCTTTGACGGAGAGAGAGAGAAGGAGAGAGAGAGTGAGGGAGAAAGAGGGAGAGGAGGGAGAGAGAGAGAGATCTGTAACCTTCTATATAGCAGATGCCATACAGTATACTTGATTATAGAATTATTTTCTCCCAGTCAAAATGCAATTTCGATCAGAGATCCGCTATGAGATCAACCGCACTTGCTCATTTGCCTTTGATCAACTCCTCTCATTTCTTTTTTCGCCCGTGGGCAGAAGAAGGGCTGCGACTGTCGCCTTGTAGGCTGATATTCACATTTTCTATCGCAGGCCGGATTTTAAGATGAACATTAACTGCTTCTTGCAGGCAATTCGTTTATGAGAGCCGATTTCTTTTTTTTCTTTTTATATATTTCACCCAGGATCGTTTTAATCATAGCAGGCGAATAGATTCCCCGTCCTCATGTTGTTTGGACGGAGCTGGAGAGAAGGGATCCGACAGTTTCCCCACTGTTGCCAAGTCGTGGGGTATGTGGGGTGAGTGAGAAATCTTTGTGGGTAGCAGATAAGAGTTCATCTTCGAGATTTTAATGTTACTTTGGGGAAAAGACTGAATCGTAAAAAAAAAAAAAAAAAAAAAAAGAAAAACAAGATGCTACACCATCGATCGCACAAAGCGATTTGGGTTGAGGTATCTTGACAGAGAGGCTTTTTTGTGTGTGGAAATTCTCAAGGGATTGAATTAGTAAATGACCAGATCTATCAGTCTGCACACGGTGGATGGCGAAGCCTTTTTTTTCCTTCCCAAGATGGATTGGAATTCAGGCGAGCTATCAAAAATGCGCAGTGGCCATCCACCGCGGGTAGTTGTGTTATCAACTGGATTATATATATTTAAGTATGCGGTGATTAAAGATTCATCTGGGTTGTTTCTTGTTTCATGACACCATCAAAAAAAAAAAAAAAAAAAAAAACTGCTAACCTAACACATCTGCATAATGAACAGACATTAATAGGCCTACTTGTCTTTGCCTGTGTGTGTTTGTTATGATTGTCTAATATTTGTGCATCAGGGGGTAGGCTCGTTTAGGGGTCCATTATCATATGTATATATAACTATATATATATATATATATACACATATTTTGTAAGTATTATACATGTTTTCACATATGTAATTTCCATGCCATGTAAAACAGAACCCGTCCTTTTCTTTTCCTCCTTAGATGACACCTCATACTGGTACCGCACTTGAGTGAGCTGGGGCATCCTCTCCCAGGAAAAATGCATATCTGGATCCTAAAAATAATCCTTCTGATTGCATCATCTCTGAGGCTGGTCGAGATGTATGACAATTATGGGGAGATCTGTCGAAATCTGTGCACATGCGAGGAGAAGGAAGGGATCCTGACGGTGAGCTGCGAGAACCGGGGGATCATCAGACTGACAGAGATCAGCCCAGTCCATTTCTCCATGTATCACCTCCTCCTGACAGGGAACCTACTGAAGAAGCTGTCGGTCAATGATTTCATCAATTACACCGGGGTGACCATCCTGCACTTGGGGAACAATGATATCTCGGAGATAGAGTCGGGTGCCTTCAACGGACTCCAGGGATTAAAAAGGTTGCACCTGAATAACAACAAGATTGAAGTTCTGAGGGATGACACCTTTGCAGGACTTGAGAGTTTGGAATACCTACAGATTGATTATAACTACATCACTAATATAGAGCCCAATGCCTTGAGCAAACTACACCAACTAACAGTGATGATTTTGAATGACAACCTACTCTCTGCCATGCCTCCGAATATCTTCCGGAATGTTCCCCTTACGCACTTGGACCTGAGGGGGAACCGGTTAAAGATGTTCCCCTACATCGGCCTCCTGGAGCACATGGACAAAGTTGTGGAATTACAACTGGAGGAGAATCCGTGGAATTGCTCCTGTGAGCTCATTGCTCTGAAGGCTTGGCTGGAGAGTATAGCTTATACAGCTCTGGTGGGAGAAGTGGTGTGCGAGACACCATTCAGGCTCCATGGTAGGGACCTGGATGAGGTGTCCAAGCAGGAACTCTGCCCAAGAAGACCCCCAGATGATACGGTCAGGCCTGCACCCCCTAGCAGCACCAATGGATATTACCAGACCACACCTGCTGCTGTCACAGCCTCTGCCACCTCCTCGGCTGTTTTTAGGTCCTCTTCTAGGCCTACCAAGGGCACGCGGCAATTTAACAGAACTAGGATAAAGCCCACCTCCCGAATACCAGGCGGTAACCCTTACAACTATGGCCCCATTATTGCTTTTCAGACCAAATCTCCCGTGCCTTTGGACTGCCCCACTGCCTGCACGTGTAATCTGCAGATATCTGAAATTGGGCTAAACGTCAACTGCCAAGAGAGAAAGATTGAAAGCATTTCTGATCTAAAACCCAAGCCATACAATCCTAAAAAAATGTATCTCACTGGAAATTACATCCCTGTGGTACGGAGATCAGATTTTGTTGATGCCACTGGATTGGATTTGCTTCACCTAGGAAACAACAGGATAACGCTGATCCACGACCGGGCTTTTGGGGATTTAACCAACCTGCGTAGGCTGTATTTAAATGGTAATCTCATGGACAGGCTTACAGGAGAAATGTTTTTTGGTTTGCAGAACTTGCAGTATCTTTATTTAGAGTACAACAAAATCAAGGAGGTTGATGCGGGCACTTTCCGCTACCTCCCTAATCTCCAGCTGCTTTTCCTCAACAATAACCTCCTGAAAACCTTACCGGTGGGCATCTTTTCCAGCCTGTCCCTGTCTAGGCTTAATCTGCGTAACAACTATTTCCAGAACCTGCCTGTGAGTGGTGTTTTAGATCAGCTGAAGCTGCTGTTGCAGATAGATCTGTTTGAAAACCCCTGGGACTGCTCCTGTGACATAGTGGGGATGAAGATATGGCTGGAGCAGCTCAGCGCAGGCACTGTGGTTAACGAGGTCGTGTGTGAGACACCCAAACGCCACACAGGGATGGACGTGCGCTTGATCCAGTCGGAGCAGCTCTGCCCAGACTACTCTGACGCTTACGTCTCTCCAACTCCCCCTACAGATGAGCCCATGGACGACCGGGTCGTCACCACAGCCGCTCCACAGAAGTTCAACACCCCCAGCAGCACTGTCCCCCTCTCTGTCCTCATCCTCAGCCTCCTGCTCGTTTTCATCATGTCTGTCTTTGTGGCCGCAGGGCTGTTTGTTGTAGTGATGAAAAAGCGCAAAAAGTCACAGAGTGACCGCACTAGCACCAACAATTCAGACGTCAGCTCTTTTAACTTGCAGTACAGCCTCTACAGCAACCGCTCTGGCCCTAAAGTTAAGGCCCCAGCCGGTCACGTCTATGAGTATATTCCCCATCCCATGGGCCATATGTGCAAAAACCCCATTTACAGGTCGCGGGAAGGAAACACAGTGGAGGATTACCGTGACCTGCATGAGCTCAAGGTCACATACAGGAGTACCCCGGATGAGGAGAGGGATAGCAGTACGATGAGGAGCCCTACGTACAGTGTTAGCACCATCGAGCCCCGTGAAAACCCCTCCCCGGTCCAGGATGCTGACCATTTCTTCAGAGGCATCCTTGAGCCTGATAAGCAGTCCCCCCATCAGTCCATCCCATCCATCCCAGCAGGTGCCAATTTAGAATACAAGTACACAGGGCCTGTGTCGTACACATACAACCCAAATTTTGATGTCAGACGTCAGTTCTTGCACCCGGAGAGGATAAGAGAAACAGTGCTCTATGGCACAGCACCCAGTACTGTTTATGTTGAGCCCAACAGAAATGAGTACTTGGAGCTAAAAGCTAAACTGCAGTCTGAGCCTGATTACCTCGAAGTTCTTGAGAAACAGACCACCTTTAGCCAGTTCTGAGCAACAGAATCATTAATGTAATGAAGCATTTTCTCTCTTGACCCTCCTTGAAACAGTGGCTCTGTTTATAGGGTGCCTTGGCACGATACAAACAAGCAAAAGCAAAGGAGTTGAAACGGGGTGTGCCGAACAATCTTATTCTTATTTCTGAAACATGACATTACAGGAATGGATACAGCTTTCTGAAACATGGATGAACAAAATTGCTCTACTTAACTGATGATGCAAAATCTATTTTTCTATGCTGAAGATCGAATAACACACAAAATGTAAGTGTACAGGTAAAACTTACCCAACTTCATTTTCAGGAATATAACCATACATAAGGTATATTGTGAATCAGAAAAGAAATGTTTATAAAAATCACTCCCGGACAAAAACACTGTACAGCAGATCATCAAAACTGTGTAGGACTATTTTCTGCTGTAGTCTGTAAGTAAGTATTTATTGATATAATCTGCCATGTCTTTTCAAAACTTTTGATTCTACATCAATATTACCTGTGTCATCATACTCCATGATCCTCTAGAAAGGCTTATGTTTGTAGTTTCATTTACTGTAGCTCTGCATTGTAAAAGTGGCTTTTTTTGAAAGTGGCACACCCCCAATGTTCAAAAAAGACTGCGTCATTTGAAGAAGATGAAAAAAAAAAAAGTGTCTTTGTATGCTTTCTGCACTTTTTGGAATTGGAAGGCGAGTTAGCCTTCAATGAGCTCTCATAAAGGAGATTATTATATTAAAAATGAATATGGGTATTCATTCTTAATATGTAGAATTGATATGTTATCAAAAACAAAATTCATAAATGATATTTGAAGTATTAATTATGTTGTGTAATACTGATATTTTAATCAATGTAACACCTATTTTTATACAAGCATTCGCAGATTCTCTATCCCTTATCAATTTCATTTGTTTTGATTGCTTTGCACTTATTGCACTATATTGACCAAACTATGTTATTGTCATCAAATAAACATGATGTCAGGTTCATATAATGTGCTTATGAGGAAACTAAGGCTGTTGGTGATGATGTGAAGGAGGCAGTTTTGGTTTGGTCCAAAATCTGAGTTTCACATTCAGACAGCGAATGAAATCATCCATCAAAACAGTGCAGAGAAGAGTGTTTTTCAAGGGTGAAAAGTTATTTTATTTTGTTATCAAGCGACAACACAATGGCTGCTAACAATTGAACATGTTGTGGAACAGATCAAGATACAGTAAATATGCTTCACTCAGACGGGCAACTAGCGTCTCACTGAGAATTAGAATCAATGGGTTTGAATCAATGAGCATTATCTGAGGATGTCCCTTTGCAATTATGCCATGACAACAGCATTCATGTTGCTGCCTGGCAAGTAATAAGTTGGTCATTTGTATAAACATGAGTGGAGTTGACTTGAAATGAAATGCTATTCTAGCATTCTGACAAAGCCAATTGGTGCAAACCTTGACACTGATTAAGACGTACAGCTGCTGGATTAAGAGCGTGTTGTCACAACCATTTTTAATTCTTCTTCTTTTCTTTTAATTGGTTTGTTTCATGTGTGATCATCTCTTAGATATATTTCTTTGTTTTAAAAATAGATATTAAGAAAATATGTTGGAAAAAAAAAGCTACTTGGTTCTTGAATCTTTTAAGCGCTTGTTTGGGGTTTTTTCTTTAACTTGCTCTTCATTTGACCCACTTAAAATCCAATATGCAAAGTAGGCCTATAAAAATGCAAAGGATGCACGGTGCCACCATTTTCAGTGTGCAGTGAGCATCACCGTTTAGGAATTCAATGTTCTTTCACGGAGACAGGCAGGGATCTCTCGGGAGAGGAGGCACAAAACTCCATGTCAGACACCTTAATCTATCCCCTTATTGTTTATTATAAATTACCCATTACCGTGACTTCGCCTTTGTCAGCAAAGATCTGCTGTAAAACTGCATTTTATTAATTTTCACTTCATTTTAGCGAACTGCGAGCCGACCTTTTCTCAATGACAAAAAAAAAAGTGGAAAATGAAAATCATCCTGCTCAGGGTCCTTTTTTTGTTGGATCCTTTCATAGATGCCCAGAATGAGAACAGAAGGCACCATTTGGGAGATGAGGAGTTCTGGAACCGAGTGTAGCTGTGGATGTGTCATACATGTAGCAGGGGATGTGAATCATAGCCAAGAAGTGTGTGCAGTCGCCTAGCATTGGTGGCCTATGGGACCGAACAGTGTTGACAGTTTCTGACATGGATTTTTTATTTATTTTTCTCATGCCAACATGGAAAAATCCTTTATGGAGGGGGAAAGCATTTGAAATCAACCTGTTCAGTGGAATGACACAATGTATAAAATGTGGCCCAGCTGGTGGTCTGTTGTTTGATTTAATTTCCTAGAATATTATATTTTTCAGCATGATTTGACTAAGTTCACAGAACTCCAGAGGAAAAAAAAAAAAACCTGCTTGAGCACAATTACATAATCACTGAATCATGCATTCCAAATGTGCTTGTTATTACTGACTGTGTGTGTGTGTGTGTGTGTGTGTGTGTGTGTGTGTGTGTGTCTGTGCGCATCCCTCCCACCCAAACTCCCAGCGTGGAGATTTATCACTCTTATGACCCAGCACCCTGTCCCAGAGTAATGGGTGCATGAAGCATCCCACTGCAGGAAGCTATAGTGTGTGTATGAGTGTGTGAGTGTGTGTGTGTGGAGAGAGAGGGAGGGGGAGACTCTTGCCAGTTGAAATAATGCTTTTAATCAGCCAATGGGCTCTTTAGGTCGTAACACAAATGGAAGCAGCAAGGAAGGGCAAAGAGTTTATTATGGCTTCCTGGATTATTCCATTTATAGCTTTTCATATGCTTTTGTTTTACTATGCAGCTTATTTTGCTTTCAGTATGGTCACTCCTTAAAAAAAAGCAAACAGTGAGACGTCTCCAGTGGTCAACATCTGTATTCGGAGGAGGGATGAGGTTTTAAGGTGAAATATCTCAGTGTGTTGCCTCATGCTTCACAACAGAACCCCTGATTTATGGCTAAACCTATTGTGCAGAATATGATGGGGGGCTGATGCAACATCAGGCGTGATGTAGGTGCAGTTGTAGCTGTCACAGAAGTCTCACTCTTTGCTCTGCACACTGCAAGGAAAGTTAAGAAGACAGTGCTGAAGTTTTTTTTTTCTTTTTCTTTTTCTTTTCTTTTTTTTTCCTCTGCTCCGAGCTCAGAAAAGCACAACACATATTCCAACTCCTTCCAGATAAGGCGTTTGGGAGACAGTGATGGGCAGAGTTTGTTCCAATATTCTCTTTCACTTTCTGCTTTCACACCATTTGAGAGTTAATCAATGTGGAATGGTGGAGCGCGTGAAACCCGCCCAAGCTGCATGAAGTGTTGGCTCAACACTCGGCTATTTTCAGTATGCTGAGTTTTACTTGGAGGCAATTATTTTCTAACAGTGGACTGAAACTACCGGGCTAATTAAACATTTTCTGGGTTTGATTTAGCAGACTTTTGCTAAAAATTCTTCTTCGTCGCTTCATCAGATGGTGCTGGCAGTCATTTGTGTTTATGGTAAATAAAATCAGCTTGATGCTGCACATGCATCCTTTCAGTTTACACTGTGATTTTGGTGGTGCACATTACCGAAAGAAATTTATGTTGTCAATTAAGTAATTTGCCAAACAGTGAATCTTTACCAAGGTGATAATCCAGGTTCACATATGCATCCAGAATGGTTTGACAAGATATTTATAGTGTCTGCTAGGCAACATGTACTAAATATGATTTTTCTTTAAATCACATTGAAGCCAGAATGATAAATATATACAGTAAATTCAACAGTATAACATTTGGTGTAAAGGACTGCTTTAACATTAGTATAACATTTGATTGTCAGATGAACTGAAACCATTAGTCAGTAATCAATTATTCAATCAAAAAAAAAAAAGAATTGTCAAACATTTTGATAACAATCAATAATGGAAATAATCTAGTTGCAGCTTTAAATGCATATTCATCTTATTGTAGCTTAAGGTGTTTATATGACAAATCTTAATGATCTGCTGCAGGTCTTGTTGTTCAACCTGTGCACTTGCATTTTGGGGGACACAGAAACAATGCGTAAATGATAATGAGGCTAATATTTGGCCTCTCTCTGTAGATTGAGACAGATAGAGGGGGTGGACATTTTCCATATGCTGGAGTGTTCCCTCACCTACCCCCCTGCCGGTGATGGCTCATCCTCGGTGCAGCCTCGCTGCCTGCCTGCCACCCAGTCTCCATGATGATGTGAGCAATTGAGTTCAAGGAGATCTGGGTAATTGAGAGGGCAGGGATGGCATCTGACAGGCACCGATGGCTCCAATGATTACTTTAATCAGAGTGGTTAATGGAATTCCTTCAGGCATGTAGAAATGCTCAAATGTTCATCAGCATTCAACCGATTTTTTACCCCCAACACCACCAACACCTTCCCTCCAACACCTCTCCTACCCCCACATATCTGTAATAACTGATCAGTTTTATGCTTTCAGTCTCTGCATGACACTCAGCATCTGGTAATGTGTTTGTGTGAATCATTATGCGATGTAACTGGATTGTTTCATGCATTATGCTTGAAGTGTTTATAACATGAAATGTCATGGCAAACCTGTTATGATGTAAGGGGACAGTCAAGGACGCCATCATAGTAAAGTCCATATAAAGTCAAGCGTGTGCTCACATAAACACAAAGGTATTTTCAGTCCAGAGCAAGACAAAAAAAAAACAAAGATGTTGAGCTTCTATTCATCCAGAAGAAAGATTATTTTTCATCTTTGCTGTTATTAGCTTCTGCAGCCATAATATCTCTTCCATCCAACTTTACTATTCATTATCAACTGTGCGTTTTCTGCTCTAATCAGCCTCTCAGTTAACACTCCCACTGTCCAGCCTGTGCCGAATTAACTTCAAGAAATAACATTTAAAAGCACAGCCTGGATCCAGACACTAATGCCATCTGCTGAACAAACACAGACGACTCACTGTTTTAAATTCTGCTCATTTAATAGGCCTGTGGGCAATTTTTTCCCTCCTCTTGTGATGCACGTTGACAACTAAATGTGATTTTGAATTGATTTGTGGCTTCTTCCTCGAGTCTGGACATTGTAAAGAGTCACGAAGGATTTTCCTTTTGGGTGTGGCGTGGTGAAATCTGGATGTTTGTGCGTATGGGCTCCGGGTGATGAAACACTAGTGTCTTTAAGATTATCCTTTTCATCATGTTTTCCTTTTATTTTTTACAAATGTGGATTTCTTTTCCTTGAAAAAACATTGTAAAATATGAAAATGACCAAATAACCAGAAAGATAGTGACGTGTACTTAAAAATGTCATCTTTTTATTTTTTGCAGTTTGATCCAAAATCAATGCTCAGCCTGCATTCAGATATAATTTCATTCATAGACCCATGTTTAATTACATGTAATTATTTGACAGACAGAAGATTTCCCCTGATTTCCTCTTTAATTTATCTCCATAGATGGAACTAATGGAAATTTCAAGTACCTGTTATCATTACTGAGATTTTTTTCCTCCTCCTGTTCCATCATGAATGGTAGATAATGAAGTTAATATGGAGATGGAAAGCCTGAATACAAACTGGATACCAATTACTCTACTTACTTACTTACCTACTTACTTACAGTAGCATGTGCTGATCTCATGTTGTGTAAGCTGACGTGTGTACATGCAGAACATATGTGATCAGAGCTTTTACAGAAGTGTCTTGATGTCTGAGCCTGTGGAGGAAGAGGGATGAGGCGATGCTACAGCACGCTTGCCCTCCCGCTTTCTTTACCTCCCTTCTGTGTTCACACTGGGCAGCCTGGTTGTATTCATCAGGCCTCCCGTTTTGTTTGTTTGTTTATGGCGGCTGCACCCGTTGATCCGGAGCCGCAGTAACCCTGTCGTTTGATAAATGGCAACCGTAGCATTACTGACTCCCCAGCCGAGCCCGGTGACGCCCAGCCAAAAAAAACACAACAGGTTGATGTATGGCTTCCTTCAGAGTGTCAAGTCATTTAACTGGAGGGGCACAGTGCTCCAATGTGCGTGTGTGTGTGTGTGTGTGTGTGTGTGTGCGTGCTTAGGATTCTGCCCCGCCTCATGTGCGTCATCAGATCGCAGACTGAGCGCCACAAAATAATTAAATTAGTGATGGATAATGCATGAAAAATGCATGTTTTGCAGGTTGTGGTTAGGGAAATTTGGTTTGCAGAAGTGCACGTGGCAGCTGTTGGACAACGCTGACAGAAGATGTTTTTTCTTCCACTTTCTACGTTTCAGATATTCACAGATATTTGCACTTGCAAAACACAGATTTAAACAAGCATGATCAGAATTGAGTCGGAGATATGACAAGCTCCAAAAAGACTGGATCTTTACTTCCCATAATGCAAGTCTTCTGATATCTTTTGTAACTTCTGCCCTATAATCACCGTCCTTAAAGCTCTTTTCATGCCTTTCTCCAATAAGAACACATTTGTCTCCCAACAGCGCGACTTGTTTACAGCAGGCTCTGTGAAAGGCTCCGTGCTGTCCAATATCATTTAAATGCACTGTATAGCATATTGTTTGGCCCACTGGTTCGCTCAATTCTCATCAAAAGGAAAATACGTTTACTTAGTGTGAGTTTGGTTCGCAATTAGATGCTCTTTTGTTATTGGTGAAATTGGTCTCTTTCGAGGTGCGTGCATGTTTCTAAGACTGATGGTTTGAATGAGCGAGATAAGGCTTTTACGTGGGTGGCATGTGTGCGTCTTTGTGGGTCCGTCTCTGCAGTGCAGCCGCACGCCGTATGCATCCACTGTAACAGCTTTCTGATTTACTGTAAAATTCCACTCGTTAGCTCCCTTTCTTTCTTCGTCTCTCTCTCTGTGCCTCCTCCTGCTCTCTCTCTCTCTCTCTCTCTCTCTCTCTCTCTCTCTCTCCTGTCCCCATTTTGTTTCTATCTCTGTGGCGTTCAGCGTGCGGCGAGGAGTCTGCAGAAACCGGGGCCTTGCTAAAGGAATTAGACTGCGCGCTGGGAGATCGCTCAGATAATGAAATGGTGGGAGGTAGAAAAACTCATTTTCTCACTCGTGAGAGAGAGAGAGAGATAGAGAGACATACTAATGTGACTGTTGAAAATAGCAATGACAAGAAAAAAAAAGAGAAGACAATTCCAAAATCCAACAGTGCTATTTGATTTCAGCTCATGAGATAAGGGTCTGCTAAAGGGATGAAGTTCGACACTGGGTTTAAACATCCAAAATGGGCTTGTCATGATGGGAAAACCATTGTTTTCCAACTGTGTCCTCCTCCCAGAGCGCAGTGAGTGACAGTTTGCTTGTGTTTGGACAATAGCATGGCTGAAGTTGGCAGAGTGTGGGTGTGCTTGTTAAAAAATGGCTCCTGTGGAGGGGCTCTCAGAGCTCTTACAGCAGCACTGACGTCAACTACTTGTGATGTTCTCTGTGCTGTACCCGAGAGTCTCTCAGTGTGTGTGTGTGTGTGTGTGTGTGTGTGTGTAGGCTACATGTACAAAGACTAAAGAGTTACAGTAGCGTAATAAAATTCACAAGGGTTGAATGGTGAGACTCAGAAACAAACAGAAAATGAGGGATGATGCAATGTGCAGCCATTACTCATTTACAAGCAGAAGCCAGCTTCCACGTTAGCTATGAAGTCTGACGGCTTCTATGCAGAAAATGTTCTTTTTAGACACATGCCTGCTTGTACATCAGGTTTTTCCACTTTACATCATCACTGATCCACTCTCTGCTGCAAGAGACCGTTACGAAGAGGACTACAAACACAACACGACTGCACTGAGCCGTCTGCTTTTCCACTCAAACACTTTCTTTTTCTTCCTTGTTCGACCGTCCTCTGTTGAGACCTTAATCTCATGTTTGCTTATGCATTGTACCTTTGAATGCGCACTGCAAGAATGGAGTTGAGTGTTGCTGAAAAAAACGCTTTGTGTAGAGATGATGTCATTTTGATTCGTCCTAATGAGCAAAGCTTCATATCCTGTCCCAACCTGCTTGTCCTTTTCACTCCAGAATCGCACTTTTGTTGCACCTTTATTTTGGGGGATGAATGAGTGAATGAAAAAGAAAAAACTCTGCAGATTGATGTACTCCACTTGAAGCATTTAAATTCCTGCCATTCCCAGCAAATCCTGACATTAAAACCAACAAGTTTGCTTTAACAAACTTGCTCTCCCCTGTAATCCCATGTGCCGCCCCCTCCTCCTCCCCCCTATCTTTACACACCTGGTCCAAAGCAAGGCACGACGCGAACAGTAGGAACAAGCCGGCGCTGTGTATTAGATCTCATTTGCCATGTTAAAGTGTGTTAACAGGAGAAATTAGCACCAAATTAAACCACCAGAGATTTCCAACTCATCTAACTGTCAAGACGTTATTATAGACTCCACATAAATGTGTAAGGTATCATGGGAGAATGTGGTTATTGAATTATGCCAAAATTAAACCATTAGCAGGAAGGAATCAATCTAACCAAGTGGAAACAGCAACGTGACTCCGCTCACTGAGAACGTATGGTTTCATTTTGTCACAGACATTTTGAAGGGCACTGTAAAGTCCATGTCTTTTTATGGTGCGTGACACTTCGCAACAGATATGAAAAATGACCAGAAAAGCAGTAGAAATTGGTTTACACAGTGACCTGTGGTAAAAATGCATTGCATGGGTGCAAACAAGTCTCTCATCTGTAGCTGTAACCTCAGCAAGGACTCTGCTCACATAAAAAAAAAAAAAATCCTCTGTAGAAAATAAAGAGGGATTTAATTGGCCAGTGGTAAAAGGTCTGTCCATTCGTGCACTTGAGGCTGACATTCTCATTTTTATACTGCCTCTGCTGCTAGCAGATGTTAAAGGCTGAGAATCTGACTCTGTCAGCAGCAGTGGCGTGGACGCTAGTCTTAAAACCAGAGATAAAGACCGCCATGTGGATCACACATGATATGAGAGTGTGTGCAGGTTTTCCAGCTGTGTAAAACTGTGTTTAATGTCATGAATTAGCAGCTGCACAGATCATTTAAACTAAGAAAAAAATAAAACGTAACAACATGAACTGCATAACTAAAGTAAACACAAATTACTCTCCTCCTTTCTGCTGACTGGTGTTAACTGCTAATGGCTCCACAATTGGCCAGTTTACAGTTGGCCAGTTTCTAATGTGATGATTAGTGCGTGCGACCTTTGTGCTCTGTAAAGGATCCAATTTAAAATGGAGCGTGGGCAATATTTCAGTCAAAGTATACTTAAGCAAAAATAAAAACTGGACAAATGTCGAACAGTGCGGGTCCATAAAAACATTAGCATGTGTTGAGAATAATTTAAATGAATCAGCTGGACTTTTGTGAAGTAGTCACATATATTTTTACCTGGTGAATATGAACTCAACTGTCCAAATGTTTAAATGAATATTATTTTGAAACAAAAATAATCAAACCGTCCTCTCTCCACAATAACAACATTTAATATGTAATCTCTCCACTGTTGATATCAAAGTCTTTAACTGAAGCGACTGGATTTATTCAGTCACAGTGTGATGAAATTAATAATTCATATCCAGATAATTACATACTACTGTGCCTTAAACATCCATTTGTGTGTTTCCGAACCTGTTAATAGCTTTTAAATGAAAACTTGATTTCAAAAGAGGATAATGTTCAAATACTGTGGAAATTGGGGTCCCTGTAGGTTCCAACTTAATGTGAAAATTCAAATAATCAATTTGTGCCTCTGAGATTACTTATGTGGTAATAATTAAAGCCGGGTAGGCTATTATAAACACCAGACCCAGGATAGCTGGAGTGTTATCTCTGAGACCTAGTTTTTGATTTCAGGTCTCAATATGTAGCTCACTCTTTTTTTTTTTTTCTACTTTTTTTCCCTTATTATTATGAGATTTTCTTTCAAGTTGTTTTGAAGCCACAGCTCATCAATGAAACTCATCATTCTGTATCTCTTGGAGAAAATGTTGATGATGAAAAAGGCTTTTCATTTGGAACAACAAAAGGGCTACTCGATGTCTGGGCTGTCGGCTGGTGAGATTCAGCAGGAATAAGTGAAGAAGAACGGCGGCTGAAAAGAAGCATTCACATGTTTGTGGTGTTTTGCAGCAGCTGATCATCTTCTCTCGTTCGGGAGTGGAACATTTGGTCGTTATTTCATACATTTGCGATGCGTTTCATTTCGGTGCAAAAACCTGCTTTGCGTTCTATAGTTTCCCACTTTAGCCACACTGTCAGTGCTGGGAACTGTCTTGCTCAAGGGCATCACAGCAGTTGCTCACACCCGATGCCAAGTACTGTCATGCCAGAGCCAATGAATCTGTAACTGCCTCCTGCTCTTCACTTTGTTTGCTGTACCTCTGCCCTTGTTGCAATTCCTCATTCAGTGCTTTCCAAAAGATGCGTTTTCTGAATCAGGTTACATTATCTAAGATCGACAACTCATCAACAACATAACAAAACGTACACAGTGTAACATTTTCAGCAGGGCTTTTGGTGAAATCCTTGTGCTGCAGCGCCCTGATAGGCGATATTTCATGCTGGTGCAGTGCTTTTATCATGTTGACTTTTGACCATCTTCATGCAGAAAATTACAAGCATTCATGGTTACCCCACGTTGCAAAGAATTTTCTCCCAGCTGGTGCGAATAAGCTTCTGAAACTACATGTTGACTACAACTCCTCCTGAATCCCACTTCAGAACTCGTTCTAAAGGTTTCCAGCTGCTTGAACGTTTCCATACAGAAACCCACACTCCTGCATAAGTGGGTGAAAAAATGAACAGTGCGAGAATAGTTTTTGTTAATAATAAATTTATATGTGATTGTCATAAAATCAGTCTGCATAAAATAATTATTTGTCATTTCTATTTGTAAAAAACATTTGCATTAAAAAGCAACTGTTTCTGCCTCTGGTCACCACACATGTAGCTACAGTATGCTGCATTTTACACAGTTATTTATTTTTAAACTCTAAATTATGTAAAATCTAAGTAACTACACTAAAACCCACTTTGCTATGTAAAAAATGTAAAATATGATATTACTGAGTTATAATTAGGCCAATGTGACAGCTGATACTCTTTAGGATTATTGTATTCAGTGTGTAGGCAGCAGGTGAAACAGTTATTAATTTCGTTTTTTTTTGTTTTGTTTTTTGTTTTTTACTGGAATTAAAAAATATATAAAGAGACAACATTGTCTTGCTGTATAAAATAAAGTAGTTGAGTGAGAATGCTACGGGCACTTTAGGTGCGATTTACAGCACATACTGTTTACCTGATAGAAATAATAAAGATGAAAGGTTCTTATATTTTGTTCCTACAAATTTCCATAGAAAATGCATATGAGTTATTGTTGACCCACTTGTGGAAATTTGGTGTAATAATATAAAAACTGAAAAATGAAAGGCAGTAAATAAAACATGTCTGAGGGATATTTTCAGATAAAATAAAATAACAAAATGTTTTTGTCACAAAAACAAAAACACACTAGCTGAGTGACATGTTCGACTCACCGATACATCTGCAACAAATGTTGAGGCGGGAAGTATCATGAAAATGGTCATCTATACAATCACTAAATATTTGCATTACTTGAAAGATCAAATGAGAAAAGGAGAATGGATCTCAACGTGTTATGGGCTCTATTTTCAAAGTTGTGGTCAAGACATGGGGCTGTATCAAGTGTAGATGAATTAACTGATCATTATCGGATTCTTGCTAAAAGGTCGGCCTCTGCCAGATACTCTATATCAGCTGTGTAATCCTCGCAGGCCAACACATTTACCACGGATGCATGAATGTGCTCGGTGGATTTCATGACAATCTGCCCATTAACTCTGATAGATTTATCAGACGGTATGTGGACATTGTAGACAGAAAAAAGTCAAGGGGGACACCAAAGAGGATTAAACCTCAGAACATGATCTGTGAACGACCAGCATCACCACCTTATCTCCACTTAGACATTTTAACTCAAACCTAACATAGACCACTGTTCACACGTGTAATCATTTATTCTGTTGCTATATTTTTTTCTATTTGTGACTTAAAAAAATTAAAGCCGTCACCAGATAACATTTGGGAAAACCCTCTCAACTCTGAAAAGAAGATCTTTTTTTACTCCGGGAAGAAGTTAGTTACAGTAGGATAGTCAGATCTGGGTGAAAGACTGTGTCTAAATCGTTCATGGCAGTTGTTCTAACCTGCCTACAGTAACAGATGGCTGGGATTTACCTTGTCAGGACAATTTAGATCATGTCAGGTACAGTGTCAATCAGGTAGCATATATGAAAATAACTACAAAATGCTTTCCTCTGACTTAAATAAATGGCAGTCTGTGTAGCCATGTCGACACTTGGTACTGTAAAACTGCTTCATCATTGTGATATACTGATTTAATAAGGGGGAAAGAAAGAAATGGTGGATTTTATCTCATTTAAATCCACCAATGTACTAAAACATGAAAGGTTTTATACATTCAGTTTAATAGCGCACATTATAGAAAGATTTAACCACAGCTATCCTTCATTTGTGCTGCATGGTTCCCAAAGTAAGTCTTCTTTAGGTTGGAGCCACACTGCATGAGCAGCTTAAGATGAAAAGAAAAAAGGTCCTGAACCTCCATTACTGCATCTCCATTCTTTCAGGCTAACCTGATAGAAGAGTCTCGCTTGTCTTTGTGCCACCCGTAAAAGCTGATGGTTCTGAACTGGATGCCTCAACCTGTTTTTCCCATGAACAAGCGCTTGGCAAATGGGGGGGGGGGGTATTGATCCTTTGTTCCTTTTTAAGGCTAATTATCCACTCCACCGCCAGTTCCTGTTATCGATGTCCTGCTCTTCATCCCTGCTCATCCCACTCTTAAAAAAACACTTCTGATGGTCATCTGCCCAGAGGGAGGGGGGAAGCACTTTGGCCTTCTCTGCACTGCAGCCACTGCTACTCTTTACTACCCATATAAAATAATGCAATGCTAAAAGATAGTGATGTGGAAATACAAACCAACAACTCTGGTGACTAATGAGCAGCCAGGCTTGCAGTTATCAAGTCTCTCTCCCTCAAAATGGGGGTTCTGACCTGCAATTAATGAAAAGAGAGCCTGCGGCTGTCACATTCATCATGATGTGAGCTTTCACATAATTCTTAAATGTATTTATATCCTGCAAAAATGAAAATAGACCGCACATAATGCACAGTCATTGAGGGAAGACAAAGACATGATTGATTTGGGATGTCAAACATCCTCATAGCTATAAAGCCACATATGGTCAAAATGTCCTTGACACAACCTTTTAGCAATAAATTGGCCAGGCCTTTCATAACAAACAGCTGCATTAGTCGCAGAAAAGGTGTGCTGCGCATTCCAACGTAACCCTGGCACAAGAAAGGACCGGACTCTGTTTATTGAAACGGTCCAGCCGTGATAATGAAGGAACATTCATCTATTCCAATGGTTTGATAAAGCATTGCCAGAAGTCGCCAGCCACGCTAATGGATTAGAATTTAATATGGGGCCTGTTTTTATTAAAACAAGTGTCCCTCAGGAAAATCCTTGGCAGAGGGCTGTTGTGGTAAACAACGCCCGCGGACTGACGAGCTTTCTCTCATGTCACATCTTTACTTCCCTCTATCTCTCTCTCCTTGCCCCTTCCCCACCACCAATCACTATGCAAGGGAAGTGATTGATTTACTTTCTCTTGTGAGTGATGATAAGCTGCAAACTCATTAAGATGGCTGCCGCCACATCCTAAGAGCATGTTGCGCAAGATCCAAATCATATAGACTCCATCCTCTTTATGTGGAACTTCCTGAGTTATTGAGGCGGTTTATTTACATGAACTGCTGGCCTAAAGAATGAGTAGCAGCCTCAAAGTGGCGGATTAGAAGTTTCATTCAAAGAGGATTCTGGCTGTTTTGTTACTTTTTCTACTCGAGAGACTATAGAAGATAGATTTAATCCTCAGGGGGAAATGAAGAGCTGTATCTCTAAAGACTGAGGGGAAAGAGATAGGGCCGGGATGCACACACTGGCATAATTACTGTTGTGATTTTAACTGCTAAAAGGTGCTACAGTTGCAAAACTGAGGGAATTTTGCCAGTGGCCGGTATTATGCCTGTACGTCTAGATATATAACACTCAGTTGCCAGTTTATTAAGTACTCCTAGCTAAAGCTGACCCCACTTTCATGAAGGTTATAATGTCCTGAAGACATTATCTCAAATTCAGACGGGAGAGGACTTTCAGTGTGATTAACATTACGTAGCGCTTAATGTATACAGCAGCATTATACACGGTTTGTTGGTGACCTATGAAGCTGTTCCAGTTTGCTTCTGTTTGCCAAAGCCAGGTAACCATACCAGAGAGAGGCTGTCTATCAGGCTGACATCCACTTCTTTTTTTCAGAACATTTAATAATAAGAAACATGGCGTCAACATTTATTTAGGATGCATTAAGTCTTGCCAGTTGTAGCTAATAAACTTGCAACTGATCTTATACAAAAGAGTATTACTACTTACAACTGATTGTTGGTGTGAGCAATGCCGGAGTGGCCATTGGGAGAACTTTTCCCAGTGGGCCGCTCCACAAATCGGGCCAATGGCTCAATGTGAGAGAAAAACATAAAACATCAGAAATAAAGAGAGAGCGAGTAAGAGGGAGAGATCGGAAGTGAAGGAAGAAATAGCCAATAAAATTGTCTGCTGCTGTATTTTCTACTGTCCAGTTTGAATTCTCTCTGTACTAGTTACAGAGTATTATGGTCATTATTCAGACTGTAGCTTCTTTGTTGTTGTAGTTGTGGACTGTAATATGAAGAGATGCTTCTCACAGTTTTTCTTCATGAACCACAAAAATAAAATCATCGAGTTTGTAATTGAATTGTGTAAATTAGACAATTAGACTAACATTAAAAAATTGTATAAATATAATTAATAATCATGTGCATGTGTTACTACTTCGTGTCTCCTAATAAGCTCCAGTTTAAACATGATCACTAAGAATAGTCAGGAACTACTATGTGTTAAATGCAATTTCAAAAAAGTATGAAAATTGATGGAGAGATCTTTTTTTTACTCTACACATTCTTATCCGTTGTCGAAACACGTTACCCACAATGCAACATGACTGCAGGCAACTGAGTCATGAGTTATGCGTGTCATGCTAGTAGCAGCTAACATAGCCACGAGGTGCTAGCCTGAAGCGGGGATGAGGCGTGGGCTGCAGAGGTGCTCACATCTTTCTAACACTGCAACATCAGCCTTTTTTAAATTTCCAACTCGTAGTCTTCAGCCCCGACTGATGCCGACTCGAGTGACATCATTTGTTGCAATTGATCAGACTTTGTGCTGCTGCCTCTGGTGCCGCACAGACTTTACATACAGTAGCTTTTTGCCACACATGTAGTTGAGTCCCTCCTCACTTCCCATACCTGAGACACTTATTCATATGGAAGCTGCCTGCACTTCTTTATTACGATGCAATTATGTTTTATCAATGAGCCATAATTGCAAATACAGTTAAGAGAGTAACTCAAGGTATAATCTCAGAGTGACATGCAATAACCAAATGTCCTCCAGGCTTCCATACCTCCTTCTACGTTCCTTTCGGTCAAGCAAGGACATGACAGAGTGATGTTTGGCAGTACTATAAGTCTATCATACTTCCCATTAACATATGCAAATGTGATTAAGTCACATTTAATCACACTAGGTATCACTCAACTCAGAACCCATTGCGTCCACTACCCAGTTGGTGTCAGACTACACAGGCAGAATCCCAGAGTCCAAGTGATTGAGCAGAGATTTTCATCTGCGATGACAGGAATGTCAAAGGACTCGAGACTCACCCCCCCTTGTTCCCCTGCCAACGTTACCTTTGCAGGTATATCTGGGGACCTCATGTCACCTCTTTTACGGAACAGACCATGAATCCTGAAGAGCCTGTTGAGTGAAATGGCTACAGGCAAAATACATTGAGGCAATTCTAACTTTCTTTGCCCATTTGCAAACAACCTGAGCATGATCATTGAAATGGCATGGCAACTCACCAGAAAGTGCTCTGATTGGACATGAACACATGAATATAGTGCATTTGTACAGCTGACCCTGTAGTGTAAAGTGTGTTTCAAAAGAATAGATCCATTTCATCTAGCTCCTTTTGTGTTACCAACGAAGGAATAAAAGAAAAGATGAGTGGCAGGTTTGTGCATATAAATTCATGTCTGAGGCTTTTTTTCTACCAACACTATCTCTCTCACTAATGTGTTGTTAGCAAACTTTGCCCAGCTGTGTAAGGGTTAATTAAACTTACATGTGTTTTGAGAAATTCATCCTCTCCTTTCCCTCTATCTCTGAATATAGCTTCAAGTAAAGCCTTGGCCCCAGCTCAGTGGGAGACAATGGATGGGTTCAGTCATTCTTACTCACTCTTATATTTCCTTGGTGATTTACCCAGCAAAGATAACCAGTGCCAGATTATCAAATATCTTCTTAGAAGCATTGGTCGAATAGCCACTATTGTCAGAGACAATCCTGTAGCCGTCAGATGAGTAATTTCATGCAAATCCTTTGAGTTCAGGACGTCTGAATTCATGGCATTGAGGTAATTTAATGGGCAGCACTCGACAATGGCCTCATATTCACAGTTATTAACAAACAAGCTGAATACATATCAAAACAAGTGGTAGCTTCAGAGTGCTGTGCCAGTGAAGTGGTAAATACATAGTAATTGTATATGCTCCGGGGAAATCTTCAGAATGTATTGACCCTGCTTTGAGTATTTGTGCTTTTTGATAGTAAACAGGAGAAAATTATTTTCACTAGCACAACAGGAATACGATTATCTCCTGAAAGGCAGCTGGGTTATTTTGTTTGGAGACCAATGTTTTGACTGTCTTTTCTCTGAATTGATGAAATGCAGTTTTTGAAATGTCCCGAGCAAATCACCAGCCACCCCGTTGCTCTTCTGAGAGAACCAGAAGTCAAGTTTCCTTTACGAGGCATTTTATGATGGTTACTGGTTTTTAAAGGCTCACGCCCCCAGCGGTAAATTTCCCACAACATTGCAGGCTTATGGTTAGATGTGTTAAAGTGTGGTTCAACAATCAGACCAAACACAGCATTATGAATAAAACTGATGTGTGTATTGTATTACCAGCACAACATGACGTATCCCCTTTGGTGCAGCTAAGCTTTAATGCAAACAGTTGAATATGAAGTCCCACAGTGATAACAGTGTTCTATACAATTGCACTGATTGCCCTGAATTTCTGCTTTTCTGTGGTGTGATGCTGCTGATTAGCTAACACATGTAGCTACATCTATAATGAGTGTACACACATTGTGTATACTGAAGCAAAAGTTTAAAGAAGGAAAGTCATGGGCATATGTGCTCCAGTATACCAGATGAAACTGAATCTGTAGTCACTTTTCTTATGGGTGGAAATATAGCTATTCCATATATCAACAAATTGAAGCCCTACCTGCACCAAAGGAATCACCTCTCCTGTCTGAATACCTCTCCCAAGCTTGTGCAAAGACACAAATCTCTTATGGCACTTTGTGTAATTTAGGTAATGCAGTGCTCAAAGTCTCTCAAATATCCAGCGATTATGATTAAGTGTGAAAGTTTCATGAATTTCCTCACCTACAAGTATCTTCTGGTGTGTTATATGGGCTACGCCTTGGGGGAAATAAGGGGGAGAGGCAGGCAGGAAGACAGAGAAGACCTGCTGCTATGTGTGTGAACACACTCCAGCAGTGTTGCTCACAGGATAACAAATTGATAACGAGTGACCTTTACCCTTTACATCTACCTCCCCTCTCCCTCACATATTGCCTACGGATCAGTGCATACATGGGTTTGCGGTTCCAGATCATCCTATAAGTGCTGAGCTTTAGAAGTGAGAGGGCTGACCGGTCTAATCTCACTCTGGTGGCTAGTGAACGTTCGGCTAGGTTAATACGGTCATAGGTGTGCATATGGCTTAATGTCCATATAGCGCCAGTGAAGCACAGCTCTGCAGGGAAATCAAGCAGCCAGGCTCATATAGAACAATTAGCATGACAGCAAAACAGGGTTATTGTTATTCCCAAAGGACGATGGGGTCTCTCAGGAGGAGGAAAAACAAATGAACAATAAACACCTTTGAGGCATAGTTTCTTAGGAAGGTTGTAACTTTATAAATGGTCAAAAAAAAATTCACTATTGCTGATAGATCATTAATTAGAGTTGCCAGGTGTATCTTTCCTCAGCACACCTTGCTTTGTCTTCCTTAATTAATCTAAAGTACCTCTGAAATTGAAAGTTGAAGTTACATTAAAACATATTTTAACATATTGTAGTTACTTATTAACATTTATTATTGCAGACCTGATAGGTAATTAGAATGAGAGAAACCCAAGAATTAAACAAATTATTGACATTTAAAACTGCAGACTTTAGAAAGTAAGAAAAACATGACCTTTAAGACTTTACAACAAAACTGCAGATTTCATTAAGTTGGGTCTTCACTACTGTAATCCATTAGGTTTTCATCTGTTAACCTTGAAATTGTCCTCATTAATGGTTTACTACTGACTTAGTAAGCATTTATTTGTTATAAAGCATTCATCAGAATTTAAAACTCATTATGAAGTGACACTACTACAGCTCCACGAGTTAATGATCACTCACTGAAAACCTAGGTTAATGATTAGAAATATGTATTCTGTATCAGTCTCGCTCGCAGTGTAGCTCTAGAGACGACAATGACTTTCTGTCAGTCAGTCAGTCCACCACCAAACCTCTATTAGATTGCTCTGAATACATTCATGCTCCCCAGATGATGAATCCTTTTCCTCTAGCACCATCATGATGCAGTTGTGTTTTTCAACTGAGTAGACCTTCAGTGTTTGATTTGGGACAATAATACCCTGTTGAAATTTGCACACTACACCAGTGAGTGTACTGTGTACACACTGTACTACATGTGACTGACAGAAGTGAGCACCCTGGAACCCCCTCACCCATATGGATTGTAGTCAAATATAATGTTATTGATTTAATTTGTTAAAGCTACTCTTATATCATGTTCCTTGTGTTCCTGATAAATTTTACGTGAGTTCTTTTGAAACTTCATCTGACTGTGTCAAAACAATAATGTGTAAAGTGACAGAAAATGTAGCCGACAGCATTCAACATCGCAAACCCTGTAGCAACCTCCATGTTTGTTGTCTCAAGTCACCGGTGATTTTCAATGGATGCAACAATGATGGAGTCTGACAGGTGACAGACGTTAGGTGAGAAGATGGATGGTTGGATATGATGCTCAGACCTTGATGCAATAGGTTTAAAAAAAAAAAAAAAAAAAAAAAACACACACACATACATTCGCCTTTGGTACCAACTTGCTTCGACACTTGCACCTGCTGTGTTGTGTCTAAATTCATCACCCAATAACAGTGAGTGACAATTCTCAACATGGTAGGAAGCATAGGAGCAGCATTTGGAAACACTGATTTGAGACGTAAAGTCAGCAAAATCTATTCTGGTTAACTTTGATCAGATCTGTGACAAACAGTGAGGGCTGTCTCCCCTGGGGAAACAGGTTGAAATCTCTGAGGAATCTTGCTACAAAGTCCAGACATTGTCTGTAGTGTGTGTGTGTGTGTGTGTGTGTGTGTGTGTGTGTGTGTGTGTGTGTGTGTGTGTGTGTGGGGGGTGTGGTGTGTGTGCACTTTCTACAAATGTCCGTGTATGTTCGATTATCTGCTTGCTTGTGTGTTTGACATGGTGCCACTTTTGCAAGGAGACATCTTGTTGTGTCCCATCGCAGTAGGACCCAGCCCTACATGTACATAAGCAGCTTCTGCTGCAGCCTTCCAGTTGATTGACAGGGGAAGAATTAGGTTGGAGCAACCGACTGATGCCACAGTCCTCTACGGTGGCAGCCAAATCCAGCCTCATTTCTCCCTTTCCTTTCTGTTTGATTGTCTGCTTGTTGGTTCAGATCCCTGTCGGACTGTTTGTCATTCTTACAAACACCTCCAAGCGTGCAGGACAACAAACACTCCCAAGGAATTTCACTGAAAAGCAGCCTCTCCAAGGGTTTGTTTTACTTTTAATGATGCCCATATTAGAGAGCTTGGTGGGAGTTTACTCCCACTGTCTCCTCGTGGCTCAGCCCCGGACTATTCCCTTGCATCAGACAGCTAGTGATGGATGGCTTAATTAAGGTGAGAGACAATGAGTGAGTGCTTTTCATTGTGTTTGGTCTCAGTGGTTTGTGACAAAAAAAATGGATTACTCTTTTAGAATGGGTCTCCTTGGGGAAATGTCACATATATCATTTAAACACATCTATCTAGTTCCAGTGAAATAACTTACACACATGAACATTCCTGGCATTTAGATGTGTCAGTCAGATGTGTCACTCTAAAAATAAGAAGTATGTTAGATCTACTTTATCTTTATATACAGCTTTTTTTGTTTGTTTACTCAAAAGACATGAGACAAGATGATTATCAGTCTCTCTAAAATCCTTGGTGTCATTTTGACAAATATAATAAAGACCAACATTATTAAACAAAAACACCTTGTGCAAACACAAACACACACACACACACACACACACACACACACAGACACCATCACCATCCAAAGAACACCTTACCCACACACAGCCAAGCATGTTATGCCCACACAACCTTGCAGAGCCATTATCTCCTGCCTTTATCCCCTCCCCACCCACCCACTCACACACACAAGGACATTGCATTTAAACAAGATCTCTTTTGATGAGAAACCGCACTTTCTACAGATCTGGTCGACCAAAAAATTATTTTGGATTCAGTCATAGTATGCTCCCCGATGATGAAATGAAACCCAAGAGTGCTTCAATAGATGCCAAACAGCTTCATCGTTACATCAGGTGGTGTTGTGCAACACCATCACATCTTTTCACCAGTCCCTTGGATTTACTACTAGTTAACGTGAGTCAATTATTAATTTTTTTTTTTTTTAAATACATAACCACAATCTTTCGCTAAACTTCCCAAATGATACCTGGGTTGCCATTCACAGATGCTGCCATCGTATTAGCGTTCTTCTGGTTATAGGGCTGCGTCGGACACAAGTCATTTGCACCAGTAGCACACACATAAGTAATTTAGTTTTATTCATACAGCCCAAAACCACAAACCTTCAGTCCGGATGAGGAATAGTCCCCCAAAACACGGCAACCTCACTTAGATGTACCACAAACATGTCCAGGCCTGTGACAACATACAATCTGGGCCACATCACTTCCTCTCTACCACAAACTAGAAGCAAGTGTTTGTGGGATTTAATAAAAAAAAATTTAAAAAAGAAGGGCGACGAGGGTGTATTGATGCTGCGTGTTGACCTTGAAAAGGAAAGATAATTCAGTATTATATTTATCAAATTTGAGTGGTGATATCATCTTATCATACCGTCACTCACTAGATTAACGTGGTACAAATTAATGAATCTGAGTAAAGCTGTGATTAAAAACTAACAAAATCTGCTACTGAAGTTGAAGGTCGAGCTCGCACACCGAATGTAACCACCATCTCTCAAATGTTTGTCTTGGACTTCCTTAGCTTAGCTTCACTGCTGCCGTTTGTATGAAGTCTACACTCGCTTGTTCCATCTTCTCACAAACCTGCTGACTACAGCGACACAACAGGACCTTAACAAACGAATGTAGAAGCCTAGAAATGCATCAAATATCACACACATTGATAAAGCACCATTACGACTGGAGTTGCATAGTGCAGCTGTAAGAGTGTATTGTTATTTACAGCTGTAGCCTCAGGGAGATGCCGCTGTGGTGGGGGGGGAGCAGCTACGCCACCTGGGAGCCACCCAGCACAACCACAGCCTTGAGCTGCTGGACAGAGAGCAGCAAGTGGTGGTTCAGTGCCTTGCTTAAGGGCACTACCATGCTAATTAGACTTCTCTGTGCTGTCTGACATTCTCCTTTACTCTGCACCCCATCCCTCTGTTCTACCACTTCTCGCCAACGACTTCTACTCCGTCTCTTTATGCCTCATGTCTTTCCGTCCTCCTCTTCCCCACTGTCCTTTGTCCCCTTCTCTTTTTCTCTCCCTCTCCATCTGTTTTGTCCTTTAAATAATTCCTTCTGTATTGAGTCAGATTTCTGTCCCCCCCTCATCTGAAGGCACAAGCCTTGAAGCGCTAGTTCCTGGCAGCGCTTGTTTTGCGCCAGTGCTCCATCCTTCTCTTTGTTTTCTGCCTTTCCTCTGCTGTCATAAGATTCTGCTGCTTTCTCCTCTTGGTGACTCCTCGCGGGATTACAGTCCTCCCACGTTTGATCTGCTGCCAAGAGACATGTGCCGCCTGTGTGTGTGTTTGTGTGTGTGTCTTTTTTGCACTACGTATCTGACCATTTGTATCCACCTCTGTCCCTGTCATGCTGCACGTCACACTAACGCCTACTCCTCTGGTTAATCTTACATTTGTTATACAGTGGGTTTTTGTCTGAACATGCGAGCACAGGCTGTTTGACTCCTCTGTAAACAACATATATGATGTGTGCTGATGTTGTGTGAACATGAATGGATATGAACTCTATAGATGCTGTGGTTCACATACAGGGCCACAAAAACCTGCAGCACTGGTTACACACCAAAACATGGCCCATCACTTTTTCTGCATACTTCCTCTCCTGTCATGTTTTCCTCTGGCCAAAAGCATTCATACCTTTACACTTCATTGTAACAACGCTCTGAATTTTCTGAAAAATGTTGAAATGAAAAGCTCTTCTGTCACGCATACGCTTTGGTTTGTCACACAATTAAACAAAGAAGCTGTGAAAAGAGCTGAATCCTTAGCCTATTCTTCAAAGATCTTCTAAAATGACTTGGACAAAATTGTTAGTACCCTTTAGAAGTGATGATTAATAAGTGGGCTGTGGTGATATTTCCAGCAGACTATTGTCATGTTTTCAGTCCTATAATAAAAGTCCTTATTGTTCTGTTTGGTATCCATGTGTGCACCACTGAATATGAAACACAGAAAGAAAAGCAGAGAGCTGTCTGAGGAGATAAGGAAGAAAATAACTGCCAAACATGGGCAAAGTAAAGGCTATGAGACCATCTCCAAGCAGCTCGATGTTCCTGTGACCACAGTACAGACGTCAAAAGGTCCATGGGACCATAGCCAATCTCCCTGGATGTGGCTGCAAGAGGAAAACTGACCACAGACTGAACAGAAGGATAGTTCGAATGGTGGAAAAAGAACAAAGATACAAGCAGAACAGATAGAGATAGAAGCGGGCCTAAAAAGATCAGTTTTCAGTTGCACCGTACGTCAATAGGGACTTTGATGGTTGAAGGGACGGCTACAGCATGATGCAATGACGTTGATTCTATGTCGAAACTTCCTACCATTGCAGCCCAGCTGTGTACTACAAGAAATAGATTAGTTTGCCATAACCTGTGATATGTGAGTGAGTGGGTAATAATAATAACAATTCTGTCATTTCATTTATATTCAATTATACCATTAGTAGTTTTATGAATTATGAGTATATTTGTTAAAGATACATGCTAATTTGACTGATTTTTCCAGTATATTCATAGACATGTCTGCACAAACTGTTGTTAACCTGCCATTTTCTCTCATGACGCTGTCCGTGGTGCTGAAGTAACAGACGGATTCAAACAAACTCCTCATTTGATATTCAATTGTCTCTAAGGCAAATATCAAGAGCTGTCAGGCCATTTTAAGAGACATATTGTAACAATGTTCAGAGCGACCTCGGTTCTCTGAAGAAGTAAAGTAGCTGTTGTTAGAGTTAAATGTTGCTTAGTGATCTTCGATTTCCATTACCACGGCAACACGCTGGAATATGTACGGGCACCGTAGCCGTCACTTCAACTGTTGCTGCTTAAAGTCCTTACTTTCTAAATGAAAGTGGGCTCCATGGAATAAGACCAAGGACGAGCAAACTTTCGAAAGAGAAAAAAAAAAACTTGAGCTAAAATACATGTTAACAAGCCACAATGCTTGTGGGAGAGTGTCCTTTAGAGAAATGAAACAAAATGTGCCTTTTTGGTCACATCAGCTCTATGTTCACAGAGGAAAAATGAAGCCTTGACAGAAAAGAACACCAGTTATATTATGGGGCTTGCACAGGGAGCCTTGAATCTGTGCAGGAGATTATCAAGACATTCTGCAGTGAAACATACTTCCCAGTGTCAGAGAGCTTGGTCTCAGTTGCAGGTCGTGGCTCCTCCAGCAGGCTAATGACCCAAAGCATACATCTACAAGCGCACCAAGAAAGCATCTGACCATTCTGAGGTGGCCTGCTGATCCTAATCATACTGAACATCTATGGATAAAGAGCTGAAAGTCACAGTTGGGAGAAGGTACCCACTAAACCTGAGAGAGCTGGAGCAGTTTGCACAGGAAGACTGGGCCAAACTACCAGCTGAGTCTCATTAAGAGCTACAAAAGCACTTGCAGTGATTACCTCAATGGGTGAGCTACAAAATAGCCTATTACATCAAGGGTCCCAATACTTCTGTCCATGCCACTTTCATTTGTTATATTGTTTAACCCTTGTGTTATCTTTACATTCTGTATACTCCCCTTGTCCTCCGGGTCAAAATGACCCACCTTCATTAAACCCCTAAAATATAGAAGCATAATTGAATTTTTAACACCAAATGTAGTTTGCATGAAGAAACAATGTGCCATTCATCACAAACTGTGAATATCTGAGTTTTCCCTCTTCCCAGTGCAGAAAGACTGCATTTATTCAGTGGACCCCCACTCTTTTTTATTACAACACTGCTGTCATAATTGTCTTCTTTACTAAAGTAGAGGTTTATTGTTAATATCATCATTTCTTAAGGTACTGCAGAGGTGGTAAACAATATTTTTTATCAAGAGACAGTACTTGTATAGCCTAAGAAAGTAGCAGAAATGTGCAGAAAGTAGTTTTGAATGCATTTCATTGGAGGCACTCCCAATAACAGTCGGGTTTTTTGCCAGTGAACAGTTATATATTCTTTTTTGTACAATTAGGAATTAAACAACACAATATATATGTCCCCATTTTTGTAACCATTGCTACCACCCAATAAGTGTGTAAACACAACAAACGATAATTAACCATAAACTATCAAATAAAATGTGAACAACATAAATTAATCAACTAATTAGCACATGTAGGGCAGTACACAACTCTGTGTGCATGGACTTTGCAGATATATTTCTCACATGTGCAGCACACAGTATGTGTTTTACAGTCATTCATTGGTGGGAAGACCTGACAATTCTTACTTCTAGCTGGATCCTCAGGTAGATCAGGAAAAGATCCAGCCCCCTGAACAGCTTTGGTGGTTCGGGTTATGGTTAGTATTAGGCTGTTCAGCAGTAAAACGTGCATTCATGGCTTCAGCACAGAGAGAACTCGGGGTACTGTCATCTGCAGCACCTTTCCAGCCTCTGAATGTCGAGGTATTAGTGAACAATTCTTTCAAGAAACCTTTATTTTTTGTCTGAAATTGTTTGAATTTGAGTCATGTATGGGGTCGTGGAAAGATGATGCTGCACCTGCACGAGAAAGTTGTAGTTCTGTCTAAGATCAATCAGTAGGATACAAACTCAATTGCTTGTGTGTGTGTGTGTGTGTGTGTGTGTGTGTGTGTGTGTTGTGTGTGTGTGTGTGTGTGTGTGTGTGTGTGTGTGTCTGTCTGTCTGTCTGTCTGTCTGTCTGTCTGTCTGTCTGTCTGTCTGTCTGTCTGTCTGTCTGTCTGTCTGTCTGTCTGTCTGTCTGTCTGTCTGTTGTTTCTTAAGTGTGTAACTGACTCTGTGACTGTGATTTTATCTGCCGGGTCAAAAATGACCCGAAGACAGTCTTTGTACCCTGGTGGTGTACAGCTTACATGGAAATAGGAATAAAGGCAATATTTCACTTTCTCTAATGTTGGGCTCACTTTAGGAAAAGTCATCAAATTTCAAGTTGAAAAAAGATCATTTAGTGAGTTTTCACTGCTGTTAAACACAGTGGCGGGTCATTTTTGACCCTAAGACAACACAAGGGTTAAAATAATGTTATTAATTCACCGTCACGTGTAAAAGTTCTTTACGAAGAGTTCTGGCAGCACTGGCTGTGAACATTTTTCCTTCTTGTTCTATGCAAAGCCGGGCTTTGACAGGATGAAAGTTGAGGCTTTTTGAACCACATCACCCAAAAAAAAAGAATACTCCTTTTTAATAATTGAGCGAGACTGGTTTTTTCTATAGCTCTTTTTGTCTGTTGCACAGCATCAGGATGATGTGTTTCCTGCTGAAAGAGGACACTGACTACATAAGATTTTCATGTGCTGAGGAAAGAATAAAACAACATTATGTGAAAAAGTAAGGATAAGAAAATGTGGAATAGTCTTTCATGTAATGTTAGTGATGTTCGGCTGCCAATGGCACACTTACTGTCAAATTATACATCTTATTGTCTTTATTGTCTTTACTACAATTATCATTATTATTCTTTTTATTATTAGTATCTGATATTTAAGATACATTTACATTCCATAAATACCAACTAGCTTTTTCTTTTGGTTGTTCATTATTGAAAAGATGTTAATGATCCAGTAACTGAGCGCTCAGACCCCAGTAGCCAAGAGTCTACAGCCAGCTTAATGAGCTAAATTCTAGTGCGTGTGTGTGAGTAATAGATCCACAATGTGACAATGATAATAAAAGAGACAAGATTTGACATTTTACATGTCTGGAAAGCTGTAAAAACAGCGCTCATTGGCATCACAGCATTCAGCAGATAAACAGTGGGAATGTAAATGACATGACTGGCCGCCATGTGTCCTGGTTTGTGTTGTGTTGAAGTCAGGTTCAAGTTTGACCCCCGCAGAAACTTTGAAGTCGCCATTTCACTATACCAATCCATCACTGCCACGTAAACAATAACAAAACATGTCGTCCTCCCACATTCAGAAACTGACCGTGCGGCACTTCTCCATGTTTATCACCTCACTCTTGTGTACGCCTTTTCTTCTCTCTCATGTTCTTCCCTCAGGCAGTGCTGCCCCCCCTTCCTCCTCCTCCTCCTCCTCCTCCTCATCCCCATCCCACACACACCTTCCAAACATTCACTCTCTCCTCGCCTCAACATGACACAGGTGACACAGCTATGGGCAGTTAGCGTTTGAAAGAGTAAGACTGATCTGTGCGTCTGCCTGTGCTTCTCTCATGTTACTCTCCTGGATCCCTGTTTACTCTTCATTTCTGTCACATGGGTAATGCCTCTGTTGTTCTGTCTTTGCTTTTATCTCCCTGCACTCTGAGCGAAGAGGCTCTGCCACGGCAGCATGACACGCGGCAGTATGTTGGTTTTTCAGCACTGTGACTCTTTTCGACATGCTGCTGGTCGTACTGTCCTTGCCTGTCAGAGCAGGCGCGGGATAACACGCCGTATAGCGCGGTGGCAGCGGGAAACCGAGCCACTCTCCGACTCTCTGGCTGTGACAGAAAGTGAGTGCATTTGATTTATTCCTGCTCGTCTCCCTGCGTGTTGTCATTCAGGACGGGGGCATGACATGTCGCCCTCCTGGCAAGGAAAATCTAAGAAATAAAGTTGGTAACGGCAAATGATGTGTCACTTTCAACTTGGAGTGAAACACGAGGAATCATAGGTGTGAATTAAATTTTGAGGGCGCTAAATGGAGGCATAACGATTTTTATTTTGTCAGGAGGAAACTGCTAAATACCGAGTAACAAGTTTTTATAGAGCTGTGAATATTCGGGAACTTTAGATGGGAAAAGTTGTTTGAAAGAAGTTATTAAAAGATGAAACCACGTCCTTTACTGTAAAAAGCTCAGCGTCCAGTTATTTGTAACTTTCTAGTGATGCTGATGCTGACAGAAGTCTTGTATAAAAAGCAGAAGCTCAACCTGACTTTCTCTCTGTTAATCTCTCAGCTCTGCAGATGAACTAAATCTTTTAATATTTCTGCAGAGAAAAGTCAATAACTGCGGCTAACTGTTCTCTCCTTGCTCCTCGAGTTTCTTCTTGGTTTATGTTTTAGAAAAGTTTAAACTTCCTTACACACACACACACACACTCACATGCACATATGTGTACTCTGTCTGTGCACTGGCAACAGAAACAAACAGGCACTGGTGACTCCCAGCAGCTTAGGCTTCATCATCCCAGTTTGTGGCCAAAGCAACAGTGGTCTGATCCTTTGCGTGATGTTGGTTTGTACCAGATAAATTCCTGAAAGTAATCCAACACACATACAGTTCTGTTTTACATATTTTTCAAGTGGTAGACAAGATAAAAAAAACATTATTTTTAGTTGTATTGTGCCATCTGGAGTGATGCAGAAATAGGAATAGTTTTGAATATCAAGAAAGATGACACAATGTGCTTAAACATTTCATTATGAGATATTCCCACAAATATGATATGCTTTCACTAATTCTTCCATCACACATCCTTTCATGGTGGCATGTAGCACCTTGGGCTCCAAATTAGATTCCCCTTTAACTGCAAAGCCACGTGGTGACATGAAATCCATTGTAATGGACCAACTAATGCAAATACGTCTCATATCACGGCGAGTTATACTGTGCTGAAATGAACAGAAATGGCCGTCAGTAAAGTTAATGCAAGAACTGCAATTTAAAGGTGCGGTGGGCAGTAACTCTTTGTCATCAGTGGGCAAAAGTTACATCATCACCTCTCGGCATATTGTAATTCAAGTGGTCTGAGAGGAAACTACACGCCTGCACCTCCTCTTGGTTCTGTTGTCAGACTTTAGAAAATCTCACCCGTGACGGGAGACTTTTGGCCAATCACAGGCCTTTTCAAAGAGAGATAGAGAATTCCTATTAGCTCTTCTACAAATGCAGATGTGTGTGCATGACCCTTCATATTAGACATGTATCAATATCAGTGAAGCGTTTCAGAGTTCTTCTCCAGGACAGCTAACAGGCCACTAGCATTATTTTCCTGTTATATCTAAATGTGTTGTAGTGTTTGGTTGTGTAGCTAGATTTACTATGAGTGGCTATGTTGAATAGTTTAGCCTTCTCACGGCTGCAGCAGTGTGGTATGAAATATGTGCATATGCCCATTAGGTGAGGGCTGCTGCATTTTACATACCACACTATGTTGTAAGGGTAAGTCTGCACGCTGAGGTTAATAGTGTTTAAAGACATGGGTCATGTTGAGTCAAGATTCTGATGATAGTCCTCTTGGTCTGAAGAAAAGATCTGCTCACTGAGGCAACTCGAAGTGAGCTGTAGCCGGCACACGCTGCAAACCTGGCTGCACTCTACCAGCAGCGGCAACACTCCCTGCCTGGCCTTCCAGCCAATTAAATATTGACTTCAACAACACATTCATTTGAAAAAGTACATAACAAAACAATGGAAATCTATGCTTTTGATTGAGATGGACAATTGCTCAATAACTTCTGTACTGGTGACAATTGATTTCCAGTTGCTGCCTTTCAGATATTGGAAAATTTTTAAGAATCCTTCTGTCCACTTCAATTTTCTATTGACCTTGTTTCCTACAAGCCTGGATGTGATGTAGTGTTTGGCGCCCTAACTCCGGATCGTACTGTTTGTTTACTCCGTCCACCAGGTCCGGTGATTGCTGCACCATGGGACAGTATGTGCTGTGTTACTATGAAGGTTGTCTGCTCTGGTGTCTCCAGGAAAAAAAAAAAAAGCATACCTGCCCATTTATTGCACCAGGCGATGGAAGTGTTTTCTGATTCTGTTCTCTGGTTTGTTGATTTTCCTTGTTATGAGCATAAGCTCCATGTGACATGTTGCACCTTAGGGAAACAGAGCGCAACGTTTGGCTCTGACTGCGAGACAAACCAAGTGTGTTTGTCTTTGCAGTTCAGTGAGTCTCCTGTGTGTGCACAGACGACAGAGTGAGACGGCAGTTCGACTGCAGCACTTTGGCGTGCTAGTTGTATTTCGTGAGTTTTTTTTATTTCCCGGTTCTAAGACTTGGAATAATTTGCAGGGTGTCTGACTTTTAATCTTGCCGTCTCCTTGAGTTGAAACACGTGGCCTATTGCTGTCGCTGGTTGTCTCACACACTGTGACAAAGATGAAAAGTGACATTTTGAAAGGCGCCGGCAAAGGAAAGTAATGTTTCTCAGTGGTGGCTTTGGAGCAGTTGCTTACTTTTCACGAGGAAAGAAACTGTGCTCAGTTATGGCCTTTTTTTGTCAACTGTCCACTATCCCACATTGCAGTTGGACAGGAGAAAAGAGCATTTGCTGTCCAGCTTTAATACGTCCTCTCTGCATGACACTGAATTTGAATTTGGATAGTCGAACTCGGCGAATGTTCCATGGGAGAATAGTGATTTCTTCTCTCGCTGCACAGCTGGTAGACTGTCAGCTCCAATTGTTTTTTTTCCACCATCTCTTCTCCATACCTGCAACTTTTCTCTTTCCTACATCACAGCCAATCAGTGTCTGCTTCCCACATGAGTGCAAAGGTAATCAAACGTTAGTGAAGGTACACACTAAAACCTGCTGGTTACACAAATCTGCTCTTTTTATTTATCCATCCACCATTGCTTCTTGCCAGTGACTCCAGCCAGACCTATCTGTGCTGGCAGGTTTATAAAAACAAGCCGGAACTTTGAAACTTCTCCTTCTGTTTCCTGTCTCCTCACAGGTAAATTTGATTGTAGCTGGTCTCTTGAAATCTCATTTTTCTCTATCAGATCCCATGAGAAAGCTAACAATAATTTAAACAATAGTGATTTAAGAGATGGAATTAGCTGAGAATGCTTGATCTTTTGTTTAAACACAATGCCGTTTCCACAACAGAAATTTTGAGCGATGGCAGCTGTTTGACCAGCGAAGGGAAAACAATTATTTTCCAAATGAACAGCTGAGCTACATTTCTTTTTTAAAGATGACAGATAAAACAAACACGTGAATCAAGCCCAGTGTATCCCACTGTGGTGCAGGTCTCTGTGACTATCAAGGCTTTTGAAAATATCTGTAAGATTCTTCTTATATTTTTACTTTTGAAATGCATCTCACTCCAAAATGTTAGGACGCCAGGTACAGAATACCAGGTACAGGTTCAGAGCCTCTGGACTAGACCACACAAAGATCCAACATGACCACAAAGAGATGCAAAAGGACTATAAAGAGACACAAATGACCTCAAAGAGATGCATAACCACCACAAAGATGTGCAGAATGACCTCAGAGACACAAAGTGGCCACAAAGAGACACACGAAATGACCACAAAGAGACACAAAATGACCACAAGGAGACACAAAGTGACCACAAGGAGACACAAAGTGACCACAAGGAGACACAAAGTGACCACAAGGAGACACAAAATGACCACAAGGAGACACAAAGTGACCACAAGGAGACACAAAGTGATTACTAAGAGGAGCAAGAGAACCACAAACAGATGCAAAATGACCACAAAGAGAGGCAAGTGTCCACAAACTGACATCAGCTGACAACAACGACAAAAAGACACAACTACATTCACAACACACTACACCTACTGCTTGTAGTTGTTTTGTTTGGGTCTTAGACCTATGCAGGAGTGGTGGTGCTGGTGTGGGGGGTCTTTTACATGTCTGCGTCCGGGAGCCCATTGTCTCATAATTTGTCCTGAGCTTAAGGCAGTGGATTCACAATATGAGCTATTTATTGATGTTATTTCTTAATTAGAAATTCTATTTATTAATTGGAATATTTAAAGTGCATCCCAGTCTGCAGCGCCCCCCACCCCCCCACCCCAATAAAAATAATTTCTAAACCCGCCCTCGCTTGTAGCAGCAGGTATAAAAATTAAAAACAACCTTGAAACAACTAAGAGGCGGATTTTGTTTATCTGCTGTTGCCTTGTACCAGATCTTATCAGTCTATTGCTAGAATCCCCCCCCCCCCACCTTTACCATTCAAATACAAGTGGCAACAACACATTTATGTACACACACACACACACACACACACACACGTAAAAAATACTGCTGCCGCTGAAGTGGAAATCAAGGCTCTAATTGTTTTATAGATTTTTTTTCTCCCCCTCCCTCCCTCCCTCTCCTTGAACCATTTGATAAAGATGGCTGGTACTTTTACTTGTGGCCTCAGGAGAGTGAAGTAGCAATTGCCACTCTGGTTCAAAACTGCCAAGATATGTCTGTGGCCTGTGTCAGGGGCTGGCTTCATCACGACTGTGTTTGGAATAAAGGAAATATTGCCGTCTGTGTTTGCTGTGGACAGTGTGAGTGAGCCAAAGAGCAGTTGTACGACAGATTTATTTTTGCTTAAGTTGATAAATGAATATAGAAATATATATTTAAGGATAATGAAGAAAAGTGGATGCATAAATGAACAACTTAATGGATTCCTTAAATCTCAAAACTATAGCACAAGGTTGAATTAATCTTTGAAAACAAAGTAATAACTTTCTGAAGCAGTGCAGATTTTTCCAAGAAGCTGTGAAAGAAAGAAAAACAAAACATAATGACAGCATCTCTGACAGACGTATTTAAAGCAACATAGTACATATTGTAACACAAATCTTTATTCTGGAGCTAAAACAAGACTAGTCATCAGTGATAGACGCACACATTCGTTCGGTGGCTAAATGATCCACGTCGAAGATCTTCATTAGAAAACATCTGCAGTACTTGGCGACTAACTTGCCCATAGGTGTGACTGTGTTGTTTGTCTCCATGTGTCATTCCTGTCAAGTACTGGCAGCCTGTCCATGGTGTACCCCACCTCTTGGCTGGAATCACCACCACACCTCCCCACACCCCTTATCCCACCCTCCTTCTTCTAAAATAAGACCAACTTTGAAGTTTCAGGGAGCCACCATTCCAGTGACAATCACATTTGTAGGAGTGACAGGAAGTCAGAGTGGCAGAAACAGACATCTTTTGCTGTGTGGTATTGCAGATTATGACTGGATGACTAACAGTGAATAGAGGACGGGAGAGGGAGAGTGCGCTTCACATGGTTTTAGAGGGGGATATAACCAACCTGAGCCCCACGGGCCTCAGTCGGACTAAAGAAGAAAAAAAAAGAAAAATGATGTTTGGCTTCGGGTCGGGTTCTGTTGCATCAGCCTTTTGACGGGTATTTACAAGGTGCCCACACGTGTACTCAGGGTAAAACTGTGACCATGGTAACAACAAAAACTGCATGACACTGTAAACACAAAGAGCACCAATGCAAACGGTGTTGGGCTTGGGTCGGGTTCAGACTTAAACAGAATGCCTGTTGGGTTTGGGTCGCCTCGGTTACGACTTTCGGACAGAAATATGTGGCCTGAGCTGCACTCCACCAGGGTTTCACACCCTCGGATCTCATTCACTGAAGGCCTTTGATTCGCTCCTTTGATCCTTCGACTTTTCGAGTGGACAGTCTCATAAATACAGAAGAAGAAAACAGCAGGTGTGAATGCATAACTTATGGCCTCAGCTTCACCTCAATCATCTTTACCTCCATCGTTTCTTTTTTTTTTAACACCTCCCACCAACACACACAGTCTCACTCTGATTCCTCTCCCCCTCCTCCTCACCTCTTTCTCTCCGTCTTCCAGCTATCAGCCTCTGACGCAATCCTGTTGCCATGTCGTTGTCATTCAGCATGGCAGAATTAGCTCCCACTCTGTGTCTCTGTGTGTGTGTGTGTGTGTGTGTGTGTGTGTGTGTGTGTGTGTGTGTGTTCCCAATGTGCCTATGTGTATTTTTATGCGAGTGCATCCAAGTGTGGTGCTGCCACCTCCTGTGCACTCACACACACACATGTACACACGCACACTTTTGTGTTTGAATATGTGATTTGTAGTCGCTGCTGATGTGCGATTCGGGTGTCAAGCTCACTCACCATAAGTCTCTGTCAAGGTTGTCTGACATTGGTGCTCACCTCAGTCTTAGAGAGCTGGAGAGAGCCCGGCTGCTGAGTCAGGCTCTCTTCAGAGAAGAGGCTTCAAAGTGGGTGGGGAGGGAGTAAGACATATAGAGAACGGGGGAGAAAAAAAGAGCACAGCAAAACAAGAGGGTGGGCCTCGACTATCAGTCGGTGTTTTGATTTCATCACCTTTTTTTTCTCAGCAAGGGAGACAGCCCCCGTAGCCCTCTTGCTAATGAATTACACCCTGCCGCACTCCAGGTAGCAGAGATCTAGACAATGACTGACTGTGTGTGGTGAAGGGAGACAGGAGGGAGGGGTGGGGATAGAAAGACGGAGCGATAGAAAGGAGAGGATACAGTGGAAGTGAGCAAGCCAGAGTCTCATTACTCACTACTCCTGTGATCTCTTCCCGTCAAGGATGCTGAGTAGGGCTTTGTTGAGTCAGAGAGAAAGAGAGGGAAGAGGGGAGAGTAAGGAAATGAATTCAAAAAAAAAAAAAATCAAAAACCGACAGCAGCAGCAGCAACAACCCAGGATACAAAGAGCAACAGAGCCACAGTCAAACGAATAATTTACCACCTAGTCCTCGGCTTTTCTCTTTTCCACCCCCCACCCTCACCTTCTCTCCCTCCTCCTTTGCTGGAGGAGAAATCGGAAGATAATCCATTGCCCTGGCTTTGAGGATTGGCTTTGAAGGATAAGACAGACAGGCCTGTGCCAGAATAGGAGAAGCTAAAATGTTTTGGGCGTTTGATGGCTCAGTAGGAGAAGCCTTCAAAAAGGCGCGACAAAGCAGAGCAGCTCCTTAGCTTTGCTGGTATTTGCAGTATACAGGCTTACATGTGTGCCACAAGGAAGTGAGCCACATTATGTCAAATCATTCTCATGCTTTGATTATGTATGAGTATTATATATGGAAATTAAAAAAAATAGATTTTCTTCATGAGTGCATGTTCAGAATGGACAGGATAGCATCCTCAGTAGGTTGTCACTGTAAAGAAAGAGACAGGCTCCGCACACTGGAGCCTTCAAAGCTCACAGTAGTTGGCAGGGGTTGACTCTACTTTACCAGACAGTTCCAGAGCTCGCCTTTCACTTCAGTTTGTTAGCTGGCGCCTCAGCAGCCCACTGTTTGGCTCGCTCGCAAGCTCGCAGCCCGTCTGGGCTACCTCCACCTCTCTGTACAAATGGCTCTCCTGTCAGCACCTTTCGATTGAGGTCCCGGACGCCCTCGGCTCTTCTGACAAGGGGCCTTGTTCTTGCTCGTCACGCTGGGCGTTGCATGGGAGGTAGAGGTGTGTGTTTGTGTGTTTCTCACCCCGTACCGCGGTGAGATATGGGAGGTTGGCGGCCTGGGGAGTCTTCCAGTCAGAGAGGCAAGAAAGGAAAATGGCGGGACGATAACAAAAGGAGTTGCGTTATAGCTCTGCTAGTGTCGGACCAGACATGAATACACTTATTGTCAGTTTCCTTTTGTGCTTTTTCAGACACCTCAGGGAGTTACAGACTGAAGATAAACAAGGCTGGGAGACTGGAGTAACACAGTCATAATGCAAGATCACTTCTAATCACCTCTGTTGCAGCTGTTTTTGTTACTGTGGTTAACAAATACAAGGCCAGATTAAAGACTATGGCATAAATAGACTGGTACAAGATTGAATATTATTCACATTAACTTTGACTGTTCTGTTTTCCGGCCTTTTTCTTGTTAAATTCACCTTGATTTTGTTGAAAACAATGTAACACTCATTAGATGTTATGGTTAAGGAAAAAAATGGGAATGATGTGAAGATGTTATGAGGGATATTCACAAACACTATAGATTAATGATGTTTACCAATACCTTATGAATGTTACATGCTTCCAAAAACATCCAGCCATTTTTCTTCCCTCTCTTTGGCATCCTGAGGAGCAGCTACTGTATACAGGCTGGTTGGTAAACATAAGTGCCGTGTACGGCATATCGATGTCAATTTTTATGATTCAGAGGTAATAAATTTTTAACAGCTTTCAGACAGCTACCGCTCAATACCATTTGGGGTGTGCAAAGTGGCCTGTAGCAGCTTTAAAACTCAAAATGTCTGTAAAAGAGGGTCAACCAAGCTACCAAATACCCTCTAAGCTACTTTCCAAGAGCATTTCAGGTCAGAGGCATTTGACCGGAACGGCTTTAGTCGATTTATGGCAACAGAAATACAGAATATAACCTGTAGGAGGAATCTTATACACTGGGGTACAGGACTCTCCAGTCAGCACATTATGATGGTCAAGATAAAAACAATGGCTGCTAGAAGGAGAGCTGAATAATTTATGTGATGCATATAGATATTACTGGACATTTATGATATAGTATAAAAGGTATTTCTGTCTTTCAACATTTTAACACAATGGAAAATATTGGATTTATCTTTACTATTTATAAAAAATAAAGTAAAATTACAGCTATTAACTATTAGTTTATTTGGCTATGGCATGCCATCATCCAGTCCATCTGAAACAAGCTGCAGGGAGGACTCTGTGAGGCCATTATGGTGTGGGTGCCACAGATGGAAGTGGCCTTTTTTTTTTTTTACATGTCCCAACGGTCCTGGAAACCCCCCCGTGTAACAGTTGTATCTCAGAATAGTTTGAAAGATGTTTTAATGAGGAAGAGGTTGAGGGGAGATGGAGGGAATGCAGCTGAGGCCTGGAGAACTGAAGAGTTTAATCTGGCACTGGAGAAGTCATAGTAGTGAGGCGCACACAAGGAACAACTCGAGTAACTAATACGTATAAAAATATTAAAACGTTGACTGGCTGAACACTCTGGCAATGAATGTGAGAAAGACAGTAAGACAGACTACTTGAACAGTGAGTGATGGAGAAGAGGTGTGGAGAGCTGCCAGAAGCTGTGAGAGCTAAGCCACGCCCACTATACAAACACAACAAAGAGACATAGGGGAACAGGGGAAAACTAATGACAATCAAATCATCTTTAACAGCCCGTCTTTAACATTATTTTTCATTATTTATCATCTTGATCCTTTATGAGTTTTCCTAATTCTAAGAGAATTACTTATAAACATGGTTTTGAACTAATGACATGTTTTCGAGACCCGTTAGAGAAGATTGTATTTGTCTTCCTGATATTTCAGAGAACTCAGCTGCAAGACAGGGTTAAATTCAAATGTTTTTATCTGTTTTATATCTGTGATTGGGGTAGAACTACCCCTCTGAAATCTCAGTTAGAGTTTCATGACCCTAACCCTGTCTTTTCACACCCAGCCACTCCCACTTGACCTGCAGTTACCCTCGAGTGCCCGCCATTCCCATCACCTGACTTCCCCGCCCACCAGCACACCTGTGCCCCATTTCCTCATTATCTCCCTAGTGCATTTACTGGCCCCCATTCTCCTGTTTCCTGCCAGATCATCTACCAGTCTTAGTGGTTCAACACCTGGTCCTGGTTTTCGCCTGCCCATTTTTTTCCCACCTCTGTTCTGGTTCTGCCTGCTTTGGCCAGTGTCATACTCTCCAAATCCTTGAGTACATGAGCGTCCATTAGGGTCTGAGTGGCAAAACCTTTTTTGTCGTCAGAGGGCGTACGCGAGGCTCTGTGTAGCCAGCTGTGTACCCTCCAGGATGTTGGCAACTATGCTACAAGGGCACCAACTGCACATGTGCTGGAAAACCGAAAAGAGGCTGAATTTGAGGAGAGACTGGCCGTCACTCACATGTACAATTTTTCTTTAATACAATATAAAGTCAATCAAATGTGCAATCAGTCATGGAGGAGAATCACCCAGAATTTGGGTGGAAGTATTTAAGAGACAAAGAGATTTAAGAGACTTTTTATGTGATTGCACTGAGTAGAAGAGACAAAGCAGTTGTTCTTCCTTCCTGCACTGATGTTGCCATTTTGATTTGAGTGGTAGTGCACATGTGCAGACTACATCTTCCTGTAGACGTTGCTCTGCTCAAAGCGAACTAGAAAGTACTACAGTAAAAACAACAAATTTGATGTACAATTATTTTTTTTTACATATACAGAAAATAATGAGGAATTATAGCCAACGTTAACAAAAATAAAACATACACCCATGACTTAAAGCATGTAAAAACTAACACAGAATTGGAGGTAGTGAATACATGTGCAGTCAATAAACACAACAATCTTCACATATGATGATTTGACATTGAAACGAAGAAACTCTGGTTCCTCCAGAGTTTTTTGTTTTTTTTAAATTGTGGCTGCTTCCCACTTAAGCACTGAAGTGTTGGATCGTGTCCTGGTGAGAGCGCAGTTTTCAGGCTGCATTCAAACACTACAGCAGGATCATTTCACTGATTAATCCCTCCTCTCTGGCTGAAGGCGTGCTAAATGGCACTTGGTTTGACAGCCTGACTTTGGCTTTCAACTCTAATGAAACAGTTGTCAGTATTATTAAGTCTGCAACTGTTTTACAGTCTCGAGACTCAGTGGTTCCTGTTTTGCACAGAAATCTGCCTCCGGACTGAAACCTTTAAATTTGTTTCTCTAATGAATACACTTTTTGAACTGAGCCCTTTGTATTTTACATAGCCAAGGTCACATTTCAGTTCATTGCTATTTACCAAATGTTCTGCTGAAACCAAATTTGCACAGTTTCCCCTTTTTAATATTCTGTGTCTATCTACAGCTTCCTGCATCCAATCACAAGAAATTACACTTCTTATGGTGTCACAATACGTACTGAGTTTGTGCATCTGCATTCATTTGGTTTTATCACTTCTTGCTATGCTAGAAGATTAAACTGCTTTATAAAAGTGGTGATAAAAAGGTGAACTGTCGTTTAGTGGCACCCTAATATGCTTCCATGTTCTTTGCTCTGTTTTTTTTTTTTTTTTTTTTAGCAGATTTGGACAGTGCCGACTTATGAAACCAAACTGACTGTTGCCCTGGTTGCACAAATGTTCAAACAGTGTCTTCTCCTCTCCATTTAAACCCATATGGGATTAAAGTAAAGGGGATTCTCTCCTCTGACTATTCCCTCTAATCTCCTTAACAATGCGTTGCTCCCCTCTTTCTCTGCAGCAGCTGAAATTCCACCAGGCTTGATGTGCACCCCACCTCCCACCCCTCTCTCTCTTTTTTTCCTCCCTCTCCTGTTTTCGTCCTATTTTAGTACAGTAATGGCGATGAACCATATGCTTCTGCACCTACTGTCATCCCTCAAAGAAGGTTGTTAAAGTGGTTTAAAGATGGACTTCAGATAACTGAGGAGGAAATGACTAATGTAGTTCAGACCTACTGGATATTTGTATTTCACACTGGCTGGGAATGTGAAGCGTTAAGTGCAGGTCAGACTTTCAGGCCAATAGAATGATAAATGCCATTCAACACAACACAAAAAAGAGTTTGAATAGACAGGGATGTGTTTTTTCTCAACTGAGTCTCAGACGCTATCTACTTTTCGTTTCTGTTGTCATATTTCCAAACCAAACCTGAACCAGAATTTAATGACATCTTTGAGACACTATACTCAAATGAAAACACAGAATAAATAAACAACCATAACGTTCCTTTGTTAAGCTCAACCGTACAATCTGTCAGTGAAAATGCCAATATTCTGTCTCATGTCGACATGCCATATCCGTTCCAAGGAGGAAACTCAGGGGTCGGTCTGTTATTTGTTTATTCTTTTGTCGCGTCCACCTTGAATATCAACTCGCTGTTCTCCATTATGCTCCCCGCCGCAAACACTAGCATCAAGGACATATGCGCTATATTCCAATGAGACCCTTAAACAGCTCTGTATACAATGGGCTGCCTGCCATTCCAGCTTTAGGCATGGAATGACTGAGTCAACACTAAAGTGCTTCTCTTTTGTGCCAAGCTCATTTGTGTCTGTTGCTGTTGGCGTGTTCTTGGTGTTAGATGATGACAGAGCTCTCTAGAATGCAGATACCTACTTTGTGCCATGCGTGAAGTACTTCACTGCAAGGCAACCAAGCCGAAGTTCAACAATGACATTGTTGAAAATGTTTCATAGACTTCACCGTGATATCCGTCGGCCATCTGTGTCATGAAGTAAATAAGTGTAGTGGTGTAACCTTACAGAAAGTGGATGTTGTGTAGCACTGTGAAACTTTAAAGGGGATGAAGGAGAAGATGATCTGTGGGCAGGAACCCATCACAATCTACATACGGACACAGATACACACGCATGAGTGCTCCAACTTTAAAAGAATGCCATTTACTCCAGAACAATTTTACCCATACTCCCATAGCTTAACAGTGCCCAGTGCCTCTGCTGAGAGGACCTAATGATGCACACCTGTTGGCACTTTCCCTGGCTGAGTAGCTGATCTGCACATCACAGGCAGACCGAAAACAGAAGGAAAAGCACAAAAAGGCTGGTAATCCGGGGGAAATGGGGCTAGTCTGTGTTTAGCGACGCATAATCTCTATTGGCAGCCAGTATGACATTATGAACTTTGCCTATAATAACCATTTTTCATGGAGGGCATTTCATAGTTGGAAAAAGGAAACTGCTGAAATGCTAAGGCACCATTTATGTGCTGCTTTTATCATGAATTTAAAGCAAATTTACACAGCCGTCTGTTGCCATGCATTACTACCACATCTAAGGGCGTTCAGTATTTGCCGCTTTAATCAAGAATCAAAGTCTTTGTTACCATCTCAGACAAATTAAAACATATACTGCAGATTCATATACCAGCTGTCCACATCTTAAAAAAGCTCCCTTTTTTCTTTTTTTTTTCATTCCTCCTTTCACAAAAAAGAAAAAAATCTCTCTGATGTACTACGATTACAGTAATAGCCACATTTCACCAGAGGATTATGTAAATCTAATAGCTGGACTAATTCCCAGTCTGACATACTAATGTGGATGGTTTTGTGGTTAAATTGTAAGCCAAAAAAAAACATCTTCCGCATGCACTTACTGCAGTTGTAGAAGGTAACATTTAGATTTGTTAATGACGATCCTCACGAACCTGAGTCATTTTCATAGGAAAACTTTTGCTGCAAATGCATTTGCTGTTCTAAAAGTTAGGTTGAAAAACAAGAACTGAAGTACATATAATCATGGGTGATAGCCATAAATGCATCACCCCTTAAGAAACGCATGCATAAAACAACTATAAGGACTTCTTTGCATTCAAGATATGTTCTGTCTTTTATTGCTCTGTTCATTGGAGGCACTGATTGACACCTGAAGGAAATCAGCTGTTTGATAGTGAAAAGAGTAGAAGTACAATCATGATTGATCATTGTACAGGCAGAACCACCATCTGGCAGAATGTGGCTGATGCATTTATTGTTATAAGACACTGGTAATCATAGCTGATATTGCAGCGTTAAGAGGCTTTGCACATGTCAAGTGTCAGTGTTTTTACAACAACATATTTCAAACTAATTTCAGCTGGTTGATTACTGAAGATGTTGCTTTTGATTCTGAGTCCCATCATATTTGCCTCTGAAGTACCTATTTCTAGAAAAGAAATATTGATTGTTTACGACTACACATGGTTGCAAGAAGCAGAACCCCTTGAATCCTTAATTAGACATAGAAACCTGGATACTCGAGGAATGTTTCAGCCCTTTGAAGTCAAACCACTCTGGGATGGGAAAAAAAATAATGAAATATTAAAAAATAAAAATGGGAGTGCTTCTCAGAGGAATATAATACTTCAAGAGCACACATTCCTCTCACACTCCCGTGTTCTCATAAGCCATGGGGGACATGCTTAACAGTATATAATTACTTCAACCTGCAGCCGTGCAACACTGTCTGAAAGGTAAACTTGCCAGAAATTCCCTGTGAGAGGCCATCTTATTTTTGTTCTTTGAAAACAGGAGTTCTTTGAAGGCGGGAACGCCGTCATCTCCGCTGCAGGTATCCTGTTTTAGAAACTTCCTATCAATCAAATGGAAACGCATGAAAGTTTATCTGGAGGCGAAGCCAATGGGAATGTGTATATCTGGCTAAGTACAAAATTAGTATAGAATAATTGGAGCGCTACTGGTATAGAGGAAAATCTTTCACTAGAATATACTCCAGACACTTTCAAGTGTATCTTCTTGGCTTTTTTATTCAGCAGGGCGACTTACTGTATGTGAAAGTTAAATTTAAAAAAACATACGCTGCTAACACAGCACAGTACACTGGTTAATCTCCTAGGAGCCCCTCCTTGGATCCTGACTGTTTGAGTTTGGTTTTATGAGTCCATTGCAGCTTTGAATCCAGTCATGCAGCCTTAAGGGCATTATAACTTACCATCATAAGTAAGGATTGTGGAAGGGAACGGTTGTCAACACTCACCTGCTCCTCCGGGATCCTCAAGGGCTCGGCCTTGGCCCTGTGGTGATGTTACTTGACTTCCTCTATGCTAAGAACACTCAGATCTGTTTTTCTCATTCACCCTCTGACACTCAGGTTGTGCCACATGGCTGTGTATGCCTTTGAGACACCACATACTACTACTACTACTTCTTTTGAGTTCTTGACCTTCATAGCTCTGTTGCGTCACTGTGTACAAGAATATAGCACCAATGATAAAAGTGTGATCCTGACAAACAAAGGGTTATGTTGTAGTATTGACAGTATTGACGTCAAGAAGTGTTATCAGCAGAAGCACTTAGATTTGTCTGCCAACCAGAAGAATTAAGCATTGTATTATGGTTGGTTCCAGCTTAAGGTTCGATAAAGTGAACGTTGGGGGTAAAAATTCAGATTGGATTTCTGTCTTTGAGCAGAAAAGGCCTAATCTGAATTTTCTAATGAATCAGATAGTTAGTTAGTTGGGTTGCTTAGTTGGTTTATATCCTATTCATCCTATTCTAGGCCCTTTTTCAATTTTCTATTTATTATTATGCTTTTTTAATTCATAGTTTTAATATAGTTTTTCACTTTCATATGGACAACACTCGGCTGTATTGCCCATCAAACTTATCTCAGCAGACAAAGGAACACATAGGATTCCCTGGAATCTACGAAAAGATGTAAATCCCAAAACTTTGTTAGTTCAAATGAGGATATAACACAGGACTTTATTATTCTCATGGATGTGTAACCTCTAATGTCAAGCTGTGATCTAAGAATTGAGATGTTACGCTTGACTGGAATTCAATGTTCATATTATAAACGTGTGCAATCATTACTTTTTTTCCTTCAATTAAAAAATTTCTAAGTTGATTTTGTGCTTGTTAATATTCTGCCAGTTTCATATGTAGTGCTTTTATTTAGAAGCACTTTAGACTTTTGTTCTGTGACAAATATTCCCTCATTTACTTTTGGTTGTTTGGTTTATATCTTTAACACTTGAATGGGACAGGGTTGATATATAGTTAATCTAATCATGCTAGTGCCTACATTGCTGTGCAAACAGACTTTCACAACCATGTATGTTACAGTTTCTTCCTATCTCAGTGGTGAAACTTATTTTTCAGTTTCCAACTTGCAACCTCTTCCTTTCCCACACACCCCCATCCTTCTTGCCCCTCTAGCCACTCCAGAAAACTGAAGCTGGTCTCACCTTCAACATCTCCAAATTACTCCTTACATTCCTCTTGGCAGTCCCAGGGTGATTGTATCAAATTCAGAACTGAGTTTGTACTGGCATGCCACACTTCCAAGGGATTCACACCCCCATGGTCCCATTGTGCCCGCCGGTGTTTCCTCTGCCACTCCTGTACACTTAGCTCTCCCTCTCCCTGTGCAGACCTGTTCATCGAGCCAATCAGTCTTGACCTGCTCTCTCTTCAGGCTTTCCAGCAGTGGAATGACCCTCAAGACTTCAGGCCGCGGAGTCACTCACTTTTCAAGAAGGTCTTTCCATCAACTTCTCCTCACCAAATCACTCCCCCCCCCTCCTCTCCACACTCTAATTGCTCTCAAAAATGTCTTCTCAATCTCTCCCACCTTAGCTTGTTAAAGTTCATTTCCCACCACTTCTAACCTAAATTGTTTTTCCGTGGTTGCAGGAATATCAAGATAGTATGGCCATGAGCCTTAAGCTACCTTAGAAATGTGCTTGTAATTTAGATGAAGTGAGCAAAATATGTTAATTGCATTGTTGAAGTCATTAAAAGTCTGTCTGAAAGTTTTTTTTTTTTTTTATACAATGATTGGATGTTTGAAGCCAGGGCTGTCTACAAAAGCTATGAATATGTTTAACGTGGATTTTATAGCTTAATCATTTTTTTTGGAATGACTGGATAAGCAAATCAAACTGTTATAACAGTAACATTCCAGCTTTAGCCATGTAGCTTTTACCTGTTTGCTTAAGCAACTGATATAATGTTGCTACATTATTTATTGTAATGCAAAGCAATTCTTTTGAACCTACCAAGGTATTCTGTAGTCGACTTCCAATTTTACACCAAGGTATGAGCTGATAAATGAAGTTTCTGTGCAACTGTGCAATCCTGATCACAGTTAATGCAATATACCTGGAGCCATTTGGCAAACTCCGAGGTTTGGTGCCAAGTTACAAATCAGTATCAAATAATATAAAAAAGAACAAACCCAACATGAATTTACATCTGTGTCCTGGCAGACCTTAAACTTTGAAATGAAATCTGTGAAGTTGCATTCATTTCTAAGGCAGTTGCATCATAATTCTGTCAAAGAAAATCTGCAGAAAAAAAGGTGTGAAGAAGTTACTTCAGGGTTCACTCTTGAAAACCAGGTATATTGAAAATTGGAAATGGTTGTATTCAATCATACGGTTGCATTTGTATCACAGAAGTAAGTAGTGTGCTGTGAAAGGAGGTGGATGTGCTGGACAGAGAATATAAAGGATTTTTGATCACAGCCTTTATGTGATAGCTAATATAAAAATAATACAGAGAGATGATTGTAAGGCCAGAGCAGGTTGGCAAAATTTTTGAGCTCAATACTCGGATGAATACTTAATAATTAGCAAAGCGGACAGAATAATAGGTGTGCAGGAGGAAGCACATTGCATCCATGAAAACAGTGATGGCAAGGCAATGAATGCGTAGTTGGTTTCTTTTACAAATATTAACCCATTTGGCCCCCCCACTGTTTATCCCACTCTCTGTGAATTTTGTATGTTTAAGGGAGTGATATTTATTAGTTTTGGTGAATTTATTAAAAATGCATTATGATATAAACTGAAATAAAGTGGGCCTTAAAATTTGATGTAAATCTACAAGCAGGGGCCACAAGAACAGATGGTGTCCCCTAGAAATTATATTTATATTGATTTGAGGCAGAAATGCGTCTTTAAAGTTTCCCCATTAAAACATATCTGGCAAGTTGCAAAATGTTGATGTTTTAGTAAAAGGTTCAACAACATCTAATAAGTGTTTTCTGCCTAAATACCCTATCTTGCATTACAAAATGTGCTCATAGCAGCTACAGCATTATTAGCCTTTACACATATGAATGTTGCTAATAATGTATTAGTGCAGAGGTCATGGTAAGTAGTTGCAGGAAGACAGATTGCATGCATAAAGATACAGTTAGGTTCTTTGAAGGTCCTGAAAACCGTGACTACATAGTCATGAAGAAGCATGAAATGTGTTATTTTAGAGGAAAATAATGCACACTTTAAAGCAATTTTTCAGGCTCCATCAGATTAAACAGAGACACAATCTTAAGCCATCATTGTCTGCAGAAGATTTAATGTGTATCCAAACACTTGCCCACGACCAAAGTACCATTCAATTACTAAAATGGGAAAAGGGAAGTCGCATTGTGGCCAAGCTGTACTCCCACAACAGCCTCTCTATTTATATACAAGTATTACATAAGTTGTGCATGTGGCGGCCATGCATAACAAAGGTTTGGGCCAGCGTGCACATGGCAGAAATTCAAGAGTTTAAGGATATTTTGATGCTGCTGATTGGCTATACATCCCCATTTATAGCCCCTTATCTCGCTCCAGCATTGTACATCTTTCTGAGAGGAGTAAAAACTTCACAAGCAAGTTCTTCCTCCATGAGAATCATTAGTGCAAAGGCCAGACATTAAAGAATACTTATGTGAATAGAAAAAGTCATTTATTTTCCAATATGTTAATTGGTTTTATATTTTGTGAGCAGGAAGGACCATAGATTAAAAAGCTTAGAGACTAATTTGTGAGACATTCAATCTTGTTGTATAATTTAATGATTTGCAGGGCTTTTTTTGTGGGGCTGAAAGTTCATGTAACAACTCTCTAGTGAACCATTTTAAGTAAAGCAGAATAGAATAGAGTAGAACATGTCTGTAACAGGAGAGAATTCTCGCTGCTTTATTCATTGTTTTTACCACCCAGAAGGACATTGTCAGACACACTGGGGTGTAGAAAGGAGTCAAAAGCTAATGTGAGCCATTGTGATTGTGGCAAAAAGAAAACGAAGAGAAAATATGGTGTTTAGCTGGATCTTTGGGGGTAGTGTTTAAAAAAAAAACAAAACAGCTCAACAATATCTCAGCAGCAATAGAACCTCACAAAATGTGCTCAGGGGGTATCAAACGGATGAGGCTGCATTTAATTTTCTTTGAGGTGGCCCTGGCAATAAAGTGTGGCTCATGGTGATAAGCAGAGAAGAGCTGAAGCACATCATTTCAGTTATGTAAACCATTGGAGGGATACAGTGGGCATTCTCCTACACTGTGTGTGTGTGTGTGTGTGTGTGTGTGTGTGTGTGTGTGTGTGTGTGTGTGTGTGTGTGTGTGTGTGTGTGTGTGCGTGTGTGCGTGTGTGCGTGTGTGTGTGCGTGTGCGTGTGTGTGTGCTCTGAGTAGGTGCAGTACTTTAAAGTAAATTCACTGCATCTTCTAAGCCATATAATTCATGTCCCTCTTCTTTTAAATGAATAATATTTAAGAAGTATATCCAAAAAAAGATCTAATGAAACAGTAGAAAGGGTTGTTGTAGTATATGTATAATTCTTTTTGGTCTATTCAGAGCATCTTGAAATGTAATGAGGTGAAACCATACTGCTCAAGTCTGGAGGCGATGCCCTAAACCCGCCAGCAAAACCTCCAGCACGACCACTTTTCAAAAGCATACCGGGCAGGTCAATGCACATTCAGCATGTCTGCACAGCTAGCATTTACAACAAAGAATCTTTCCTTCACCACCACTTGACCTTGGTACTGTATGGTAATGGAGTCTTCCCAGAAGTCTGTTTTGTCAGTTACTAGTCATCCTCATCTCCATCCTTAATCTGGAGTAGCACTTATTCCCCAAATCCCATCACAGCCTTCAACCAAAAGCCACCAGCTCCCAACACTGAGTCAAGAGGAGACGAGATACTTTCTGACAATGGTAGAGACAGGAGGTGGGGGCTGGGCGCAAGTTAAAAGCTGTCAGGCAGGCATCAAATACAGTTCACATCCAATGTGACCACATTTTAGGCAGATTAGTGCTACAGTGTCTCTCATAGTACACACCATATTATCAAAAAACTCTTTATTATATATATCTACTCTGTGATTTGAATAGTGCTTTATTTATTTAACATCAGAGTGACAGATGATGATGTCTGTGTTGTCCCACTTACACATTAAAGTCACCTCAGCTGAGGCGTCCCCAAATGTTTCGGAGAGCAGCAGGAGAGGAAAATGGCACACTTTATTTGGAGGATGATAATAATAACAAGATGTTTAATTGTGTTACCTTAAATGCATAATGATGTGTTATTAATTTTCAGGGCAATTTTGTGAACTTATGAACCATATCGGAAGCACAGAAGCGTAAAAATGGGTCAGCAAAAGCTGATGTACCGGGGCATAAAGATTAATCAGGAGCTGCATTTTAATAAGGTGCTATGTGTCGCTGGTATTTACTCATTTATTCGATTTCAGTATATGTGTGTGTGCGTGTGGTGTGTGCACAGTGCAATAAAAAAACAAAAAAACAAACACAAACACTTGAAGCGGCTAAATACGTAAACAAAACCAAGTGTCTACAAACATGCTAGCAGCATTGTGAGGCTATAATTGGGCACAGTTGTGTGAGCTAAATGCTAATATGCTCAGTGACAATGCTAACATGCTGATGTTTACCACGTTCACCATTTTTAGCTTAGCAGCAGCTGAGGCTGAAAGATAGATGTCATTAATTGAAAACCAAGGTATTGGACAAATTGAAACTTGACCTGATGATGATGATGATGACTGCGCTTCATACTCTGAGGGGGACATAAATGAAACAATTTCATGGCCATCCATCCAATAGTTGTTGAGACATTTGGCTTACAACCACAAATGACAACGTCATGTTGGCATTAGGTGGCGTTATCATATCAGCAGATCGCCAAAGTCATCAGGATTCATCCTCTGGGGACCATGACCGTGATGGAAATCCATGCAGTAGTTGTTGGTAGACCAACAAAGCAAGGTCTAAATTGCAAGCAGTCATTTCCATCTAAACTGATAAAAGGTCCATTAGGTCATTCAACACCAATATTCTGTTAAGTGCATCATCCTGATGCAGACTGCAGTGACGGTCTGGCCATAGTCAACAGCATTAGAAATGTAGCGTGGATTAAAAAGCTGGAGGCTCACACAAAGTCCCTGCTTCGGACGATCATATCTGGCCTCTCCTCTCATGGAACGGCGTCTGTATCTTCCCTCCACGGTGGATAAGGATTTTTAAGCAAGACGGATTTTCATGTATTTTATTCCTTTGAAGGTTCCAGGAGGTTGAAGCAGAGCTACACACACACACACTCACACACAGTCGGTGACATACACACATGCAAGCACGCGCTGCCTTTTAGAGACTGGACTATTTGAGCTTCTGAGTTGATGAACAACTCCAGGCAGAGGACCGACTATATTTAATTGGTTTGTGAGACTTCCCAAGCTTAAACCTGGAGATTAATTAAAAATGAAAGAATATGATGTGAAAGAGCAAGAAGGGAAAAACAAAATATCTTCTGAGTTTTGGCATCCACACTCCAGAGATATGCACCATTCTATATTTTTATCCACCCGTTGTGACACCGCAGTGCCAAAACTGGTTGTTGTCTCGTTGTCCCTTGTCTTTTTATCTCATTTTTCCAACATAACCTTTAGCAACAAGGCAGTAGATGCTTATGCAATATTCAACACACTTGTTAGTGTATTCCTCAGCTATACCTTGCTTTTTATCCATACAATAGCTGCTGCAAATTACATCGTTAAATACAAAACATCTGAAATATAAGTCCTGTAAATGAATGCATTGTGTAGGCTGGGGTCACCCTCAAGGTGAGAGGCTCATGTATGTTTGGTGTTATGTTTCTGGTCCTGGATTCAACTTAAGGTGTCTCCATGTACTAGTTCACACCTCCACATCACAAGCAGAAGTGCAACTTCCAATGGAAATGTCTATCTTCTCACAACAACGCAAGAGTGTGTCATTTTTATCTCGATAGAAGAAGATATGATCAGGACACATTTCTGCCGACCTGATGTGGAGGGGTGTAAAAGCCAGTGAAAAGTCTGCTGATATTCTATATATTTCTTGTTGTCAACAAGTCTCATGAAAAAAATAAGACTAAGAATGAACTGATCCTACTAAGACGGATTGTGTTGCTAAAGCCTGAAATATTTTCAGTCCTCTGGTCAGCAGGGCCCAATTGTTGTCCAAAAACGTGTAAAGACACATCAGTTAGCCACACTGTTGCACTGTGAGACATTGTCCTTCATTAGTGAACATGGCGAGAGTAGATGACTTTAAATAAATCCAACATGCACCCTCCTGCTGCCATAAATCCTCATTTATGCACAAAATGTGTATTAATCCACCTCTAAAAATAGTCCCCAACAAATACACTATTTACTTCTATCTGAGTAACATCTAGTAAGAGCTACTGTGCCCAGACATTAAGACATAACTTTTAAATATTGGAACTACAGTATATATTCATGACTTCAGAGGAAATGAATGGGCTTGGGGCAACAAACGAATGAATGAAGCCATCATTAACCCTATCTCCATCTCTGTCTATACCATCTAGTGTGTTAACAACAAAAGACATCCAATTATTCAAATGTTGGCAGCCAACATCATGAGACACCAACTGAAGGTAAAACATGTTTAAATCTAGACCAGGAAATGCAATACTTGTACTGAATTAATTTATATGTTCCTGCTTCACCCATCCCATCCATTTATATCCATTTCTCTCTTTCATGCCAATTCTCTGGGCACACCACCAAGCTAGTGCGCACACCGACACTCCGCCTGCATTCACAGTCAGAGTGATTCTGTGCCATTGCCACAAAGTCATTCGTCTAATCTTTTTTTTTTTCTTTTTTTTTTTTTTTTATGTCGTAGGCCTGCATATGCATTAACATGTAATTTCAAGTTTTTCCGGGCATGACATAAAGCTGTCAGATGTACTCAATGAAATTAATTACTCAATCAAAACCTAATGATGGAAGCTCATTAGTTTCTCAAAAGCAAAATTCAGGCCGATTAACTGAGTGAGAGCCCTCAAAATATAATGATCTTTTATTTCTTCACTTTTTGACATTTATCTTCTTTCTGCTGAGACCTACCTTGTGTTATATTCTTAAAATTATTGCAATATTTTTTTAATTACATGACAGTTTCACCCGGCTCTTTCCCCACATCCTCCACTCCAAAGCCCCTTCCTCATTTCCCCACTCTCATTCATTTACTGGTTTACTTTAACCACCAGCTCCAAACAGATGGGGAGACTGTGACAGCGACACACTGCTCGGGCAGCTGTGCAAGTGTGTAGACAAGAGGTAATGAATAATCAGCCACCAGCCTCCAACTGCTTTGTATTAATAGCTAGGTGTTCTAATTACATTTTCACAACTTGTTGGGTCTATATAACAGAATGTGAGGCTGGTGGATAATGGAAGAATCACAGTTACTTCAGTTTCAGCGCTACAATTATGAAACAATTATGTTGAAAATACAAACGCAAGACGGGCACGTAAGGTAAGAACTAGTGGTCAGGGTGGAAAAATGTAGATGTGCTTTAGGTCCCAATTATTTTCCCTTGCGTGCATTCTGCATACACTATGGACCCGTTCTTATTATACTGATATCTAGTCCGCTTGGACTGTCAAAAATGCCCTTGTAGCGTACACAGATGTCTGCACAGAGCCTTGCGTACAAATATATTTCACAAAATTTATGTCGGTCAACCGTGCAATAGAAAGAGTGGTTATTCAGAGTACTAGGCCCCGGCTTGAACAGGACCCTGAGCTCTATTCCTAGATCCAGTTCTACCCTAGAACACAGAAGCATTGAGGGGGCACCTTTGCTACTATTAAGAAAAACCATATTAAAAGCTTAAAAATGGAAATAAATGCCCATCAAATCCTGACCAAGCTCACATAAGGTGAACTGACCTTTTAAGGTGGAACATCTAACCCTACGACAAATAATAAAACTAATAAAGATTAAGAAACAAATAAGAACACCACACTAAGGAAATTAGATTATGCTGCAGCAATACAAATATAAATAGTTTCATTGAGTAATTTTGTTGTAACCAGAGGCACAAAAGTATAAAAGGAATTACTGGGACTAGCATCAAAAGTGTGACGCAGTGTTCTCCGAGGTCGCCGCTGAGCATTCGTTGTTACTGCTTCCACTTAGCACCATGTCCAAGGTGCACAATAGTTGCAGTTTTGAAAAGCAACCTTGATGAATTATGTCTCTGGGAAGTTTTATTGTTTTCTTCCACTTGTACTGTGGTTCTGCTCAGCAAAAAAAAAAAAGAAATTGTTCCTACTCCTACCTGATGAGGCACTGAAAAACCCGGCAGTTCTGGGCCCAAGTGTTTGGTGATGCAGTCATGTGTCAGAGCGATTTATTTTATTCAAATATGGTTTATTTTAGTTTGCCTGAAAGAAACACCTCAATGAGGATTAACAAACTACTATACTTTGGATTGTTGGGAGACTATTTGTCTTTCTAGACAAGATATTTAATCATGTACTACAAATCTATGATGATATATGCTCGGCTCATTTGTTGTACTTGACTATACTAAAAATGGCTCTTATTGTGTGTATTTATTGACATTTAACAGAATTCTGTTAACAATTGAGTGAGTTTGATTAATGTAACAGCACTTATCCAAAATGTGCTTAAACCTGAAGGGAAAATCCACCCTAAAACTGAAATTTATAGAGCTACTGTGAGGACTCTGCACTATAAAGTTAATGTCTACAAACTAACAGATGTCTTCCTAATGCTGGAAGTCAAAGCATTAAAACCTCAACCTGATGATGTCATCTGAGACACTTTCTGGAGATGGCCCATTGAGAGTGAATTATTGACCCACTCCGGCTGCTCATAGACTGGGTTTTATGTGAATGTAGGGCTTCCAGCTGTGTATCAGAATACGTGCCCATGCACCAGTAAAATCACCATGTCTGCTGTCAGAGTCGTAGCAGTTGTTCCATTATTCACTGTCTGTGGAGTAGCTCCGGGGTTTGTCTCCGGATGACATCACCGCTACAGCCTGCTATTCAGCTCAAGGGGAGGCTTGTTCAAATGCACAAATTACAACTGAGCTGAGCTATGTTGCGGTCTATTTACGATCTTTCTGCTTTAAGGGTGAAATCAAAGCCATCTCCTCTGTAGCAACACCCAAACAGCCCAGTGACATGATATCATTATTATATGATTTCTGCATAGCATATACAGTTTAAGTTCACATTTTTCAAGTTTCCCAACACTGCTTGAGCCTGCACTTTTCCCCAAAACTTTGGATAAGATTCCACACACAGCTCCTGAATGGAGGAAAATTAAGAGCATTATCATGGAGCTGTGGAACACGCTGCAAGGGTATGTGAAGGTGCTCTTGAGATAGAAGCAAGCCTCAGTGGTGCCTATCTCTGTGACAAGAGCGGGGAGGAGATGAAGGGGTGAAGTGTAGCGAGATGGCAGGCAGGCTTGATAACACCATGCATATGGATATTACAGTAGAACCAGATGGGATGAAGGCAGTGACATTGTCAAGGTAGAGAACACCTGTGCTCTGGCTCTCCAGGCCCCACTAGTTTGTGATCAAAGTGCCTTGTCTGAATTTTTGATGAACATGTGCATCGCACTCTGACAGCACCGAGGTGGATGACACAGCATGACAAGTGCACTTAAGAACAAGCCCGAGGGGATTTCTGAACTGTGAACTGCAGTTGAATTATAAAGTAGAGACAATGTAAACATGTAGCTGGTGTACATTAAAAGAGAACAGAGAGTGCATGGAAAATCTTGATCAGCAAGAAATCATGAAATCATTAGATTTTAATATTTCTCATATCCAAGTTAAAATGTTGACCTGATGGTTAAAGGTCTGAGACTGGGTCCAGGTTATCTATCTGTTACTGCTATCTGCTATCTGTTCTGTTAATGTGGTTGCCGTGGTCACTCCCTGCCCTTAACAGAGTGGTTATTTTTGTAACCATGGCAATGAATATCCCTTAAACTTTCAACCAAAACCATGATGTTTACCTAAACCTAACCAAACCATAACAATAGTGATGTCAGAACATGGTCAGAATAAAGGTCCTGGAAGGCGTCATGTTGATAAATTGGGAAATATGAGGATTTTTATTCTGGGTTGTATCTGGACTACTGATGACTGTTCTCAGGTCCCTTTCAGATCCGGTATATTTTAAAAATGTATACTCTTGGAGTTCTGGTTGGTTTTTCCACAGGTCCATTTCAGATATGGTTGAAAAACAATTTTGTACAACAGCTGAGAAAGGGTCAGGAAAATAATTACAATTCATGTATGGTAAACTGGATTATCAACAGCAAATTTCTGAACATTTTCTTAGCAACCAACTGTAGAAATTAAGGATGTTACAGACAAATAAACATCAATTTATTGTTAATAAATGTATGACTGCTGACTGCTGAATCTCAAATTTCCCATCTTGGGGTAGCAACTCATCACACTTCTTAATGTTCAGCTCTTTAAATTGTGTCTCCAATGGTTAGGATGCCCATTAGTGATTAAAACAATTTTAAAACACTAGATTTACACATTGTTTTGACTTAAAAACATAAAAAATGTCAAAAATGTATTGTTTTCATCTGTGTCTCCATGCAGTCTCTTACTATTACATTGTGATTCTTGGCTTGTATTGCCCATTGCCAACAAATAACATAGTGAAATTATACCTGCCAATACTGATTAGTGTGACCATGCCGATTCCCTGAAGCTTAATTTCCACCAATGGTCCCATCTAGTATTGAGTCCCAGATCTATACATTGCCTCTGATAATGGACAGGAGTCAAATCTCTAATCTCTAATCTCTTGTGAGAAACCTGTTATCCAGCACTGAGGCAAATGTGGGTACATCCCAGTCATGAATGCCTAGTTTATTTCCCAGAGGAGAGAGCCCGGGCAGCTCACTCCTCCCCTGCATTCTTGTCTTGATAGACACAGCTGGTAAGATGAGGTGGATATGCAGTTGAAAGGAAAACTGGAAGAAACTTCTATTAGGCTCTCAAATGTACTGGAACATTTAGTTCCAGAGACTGAGGTCGTTTATATATATCTATCTCCTCCTCTGTCTCTTGTCTCCCTCTCTTTCTCTCTGGAGGGTGTTGCTCATTCACTTTGCTTGCCCTCAAGTACCTTAGCAGATCTGTGAATTCAAACAGGTGACCTTCCCGGAGCAGGCTAGCTCCTCTCACATTCATACCAAAGCTGGCCCCGTTTCTCACATCTCCAAAAACACATTCAGCTTCACTGATTCTTTACAAAGACATCAACTCTTCTTATTCTTCTTCCTTTTTTTTCCAAAGGGGGTCTGTCACATGACAACAAAACTGATTTAACCAACAAAAAAATCCAGCACAATGAAAGACAGGCAGCTGTTGATTTAATTCATATTGAGAAATACAGCAGGGTTGACGTACAACATCCTTTGTTATCTTGTGAAAAACTATTGATTTTCACTGCTGGGTTGAGATGAGACAAAGACTGCAGCATAGCTTGAATTACACTACAGGAAGGGAGACAATAGATATCATTTGAAGATACTGATGTGACCCTGCTATTATAGAGGCTTATACTCACTATCATTATAGACTTCATACCAAATTACACATCAGTTTGTGGTTGTCATTACTTTGTATGATTTATTCACCAAGAGAAGCCTGTCTCTGGGAGCTTGATTAGTCATGTTTCTTTGTTGCACTTTCCAGTTTTCGCAGCTGAGGTGAACTTTCAAAATGCTAATTTAAAATGTGCTATATGCTGGCTTTTCTCATTAATATGTAACTGTGCAATTAGTCACAATGGCACATGCTAATGCTACTGAAAAGGGGCGTCTGTCAGTTTTTCATAGGCTGTTTGGTGCTTGGATTTAGTCCAGATTTGGAGGACTCATACTTGATTTTCCATGCAAACCAGCATTTGCATTAGCAAGGAAGTGGTGTGGAGACGCAAGACTCACAAGGAAAAATAGATGATGGGTCAACAAAGCAGCTGACTTGGACATGGAAAACTGCTGTTTTTTTCCTGTTGCCTACAAGAGTAAATTTCTTAATTATGGCTTTTAATTAGAACAAGATTCTAGAAAAGTTAGGGGTCAAATTCCCCTGAACCAACCAACACCAAAAAGTCTCTAAAAGCTTTTAATTGTTTGGATTTTTCATGTTATTTATTTAGTTAACTGTTCAATTACAGTACATCTTCTGCACATTTTATCCAAATGAAGCCGTTCTGTAGAAAACAATAACTGGCAATGAGCCTATAACTAAATTACTACCTAATATAGCTGAATAACTGAACTAAAAGAAGATGTTTAAATCTCAAATGTAACTCCCCCCATGTTTTTTCTAACCGTAAGTAGTTTATGAAAATTGAGGATACAGGTGAGGAAAAAAAACGGCCTTGAAAAATTGTGTGTTTTATCATTTACTTTGGAGTAGACGATGTAGTTTGGGGTTTGGATTGGACCCAGCAGGAAGGTGAATTAATGAAGTTTCCCCGTACAGAGACACTCTGGTGAGCTATCGCATGAAATATTTAGTGTACCACAGAAGTGCTACGCAGGTTTAATAATGCTTCACAAAGAGCAACATGTCATTGGTAATTGACTTGAATGCTACGCTTGTTGACTCAGACGAATTCGATATACATTTAGTTTACCACTCATTCAGTTTCTGTAATTAATACATACCTCATGATTCCAGAAAATAGGAGGTAACTTCCCATCAGGCTAAAGCTGCCTCCCTATTGCCTGCAAACTGATGCACTAAGCTGACACAGCTGTCCACACGTTTTGCAGCTGTCGCATATAAATACATTAAATTCCAATCAAAAAAATTAAAGGTGCTTCGATTGAAATGTTGCTTGACAAACACAGTTGAAACAATCGCACACAATTATTCTCCAAGGCAACTATACAGGCAGAAATACTGGGGTAATAGCTTTGGCCTTGCATGATTATAGTCTATATCCAGTCTGAATACATTCAAATGGCAATCATTTGTCTCCTGCAGCCATTCAGTGGATTAATTTATTTCTTCTGTATTAATTCATTATGTAATGGTACTGATAAAAGTTTGAATATAACTGCAAATAAAGGCGTTATCTGTTTTTAAGTTATCAGACTAGAAGAAAGTCATTATTTGAAAGGAAAGCTGCATCACAAATGGAGCCAAAGATATGTACGTGTCCCTTCTAAACATTTTAGTGTTTCTCATAAAAGCCAGTTGCAATCTGTTTTCTGTGAGGGATTTCGAAGACAATAGGAAATCACAAGGCCTGTTTTTATTGTTTTTTGTGACTCATAAAGCTGATATCGATCTTGATAAAACAAACCTAACGAAATTAATAATTGCATGAGTAATAAGTTGTTTTTCACACTGTAGCATCAAAGTTAGACGGTACAATCATAGTCAACTTTTTTTGGCTGAAGGCAATATCTGGAAGAACTTCAGACATGCTTTAGAAAGAGTGGAACTCCAGTGTGTCTGTATTTTGTTTGGGAGACTCTACAGGTAGGTGTGCCGAGGCGAACGCATCATGGATGTGTCCTGACGTTTTATCAGGAGGATTTGGTTTTGCTTTGCCAGTAGGATCAGGAAAGTCGAGCGAGTTGTGACTGGACAGAGACGGAAGCCCGGTCTTTTTTGTTGGTTGTGTTCTCTGCATTTTATTGCACATATATCCTATGACATAGCTGCCAAACATAGAAGCATAATGAGTATTGTTTAACTCAATATTTTATGTATTTTGGTATTGTGTCTGCTGTCGTAACAAGTAAGTGTGCCTATATCACCTTGTAAAATCAATGTCATTTGTAAAAATACAGGTGGAGTGTGATTTTCCCCACAGGGGACTGTGTGTCTGCACGAAGTGACCCCCTGGTTCAGGTTTTCTGAACATCAGCAGGATGCATTCTGGGTCAGGAAGAGGCCATGAATGAAAACAAGGGTACCACTGACTCTTTCCATATTCATGAACAGAATTGGTAAATGTAAGCAAAAGCTGTTCAAGTAGAAAAGATCACATGGTGGTGGACATTTGCATATTATTTTGGGGGGGGGGGGGGGGGGGGGGGGGGGGGGCTGTCACATTATTGGAAAAAAATAAGTAGGAAGTAGAATACACATCTGAGCATGAAAGTTAAGGAATTTACAAGAACCTAGCAGCACAAACAGATGAAATGATGAATATTTTGATTGTTATTATTATAAGGCACAAAATTAGAAATATGACAGTGAAACTTTTTATATCAAAGTAGTTCAATATTCCAGAAGTGTTTCCATTGAAATCTCTTTTGAAGATTAAGGGCTGAACTTCAAATAAAATTCCCGTAGCATTTTATAAAAAGAAGCATTCATAATATAGACTTAATTTGGTCTGAGCACACATGACATTTTGGCAGATTTTGTTCCCCGCAGTGTGCTGTGTGTGTGACGTGTGTGAAATGTCCGGCGCCGAGCGTCCTGCAGGCCTTGAAGGAAGCGCGAGCTCCTGGGTGTCTCACAGCTGTGCAAACAATCAATCATAGGCGATGGCAAGTGGATTACGACCCCTCTACCCCCACAGCTGTCAGTGTTCATGTGCCTCTGGGACTGAGAGGAAACACATTCCCCTGATACACTGAAATGGACTAAGTGGTGCAAGAGAGGAAAGGCCAGTGCAGTCTCACAGGAAGGCCTCCGTCAGAATTATGGATAAAGTATTGCTGCTTTACTGCACAATCGTCCTGAGGGGAAGCTATGTTTTATTGTTACTGACACCAGACACCAGACTCCCATTTGGAGTAAATATCCCGCAGGACTTCACCACACAGGTGCATCTCAGCTGAAGCCAAACCTTTGATGTTGCATTATAAAATGTGCAGAGGGTTTCAAACACTAGTTGAAGTAGACTTAGAAGTGAGAGCTGAAACAATAATCTGCTATGTTTTTTTTTTTCTTTGAATATAATGCAATTTATGCAACCTTAAGATTCAGCTATAGAAGCCAGAACATTTATGCATAAGCCTGGGTAGACATGGGTATTGTGCCAAGCCATCGCCACCAGACTTAGGAGGGCACTGCAGCCTGATCTGGCCTTAAGCTGGGGGTAGCACACTAGCTGTATGAAAACAATGCTTTTTAAATTGGGGCTCACACCGGAGGGCTCGCCTGCGTCGGCTGGCTGAGTGTGCATTATGCAAATTTCCAGGAGGTTAAGCCCAAAGAGCCTGGTGCCCGTTGCAGGACCAACGCTGCATGTCAAACTTCCACTGCTTGATTGACAGCTGCAGTGCATCCACAAAAACAACAGCACATGACTGAGCACTTAGCAGCAATGACATCAAAACAAAGCACAGAAACCCCACAGACAACAATGTAAGCTTCTTATGATAATGTGGCTTTGTCTGTGATCTTGATGGCAGCCTGCAGCCACATGTCGCATTCATACTGAAGTGTATATTGCCTCAGAATTATCTGTAACATATGAGATGTGAGAGAAGACGCCTTATTTGTGTATGCGAGTTGCTTGTCGTGCAGAAAATCATAAATTCGCCACAAGTTATTGCTGCCCATTCATCTTTTCTGAGAGTTATTGTCTTTCTTCTCTCTTGTGAGAATATGAGACAGTCTTCACTTGCCATGAATGCTGCAAAAATCTTCAATAGCTCTGATGTTGTAGCAAATGGGCACAGTGGAAGAAAACAGCTCTAGGAGACTAATCATTGTTTGTTAGAGACAGACAGGCAGAATCAAAGAACCATGAGACAAAGAGAGACCACATGCCCACATGAATTAGCATTTAAACAAGAAAACATGATCTTATCATAATGGTTTAATAAGCTGTTTAGGTTTTTATCAAGTGTTTGAGAACACAAACATAGACACACAAATGCACGGACAGACTGCTCGGCAAAAATTCAAAAAGAAATACAGACTCACACATGCACACGTGTCCGCCTTTTGTTGGAATCTAAAATTAGTTTCACCTCCGATGCATCCGACTAATGAGTTTTCACTGACTCTTTGTGACAGGTCCTGAAAGGTAGATATGCTCCACTTACTGTAATTTAATGCAATTCTAAAAGAAAAGAAGGGGGTGAGAGAAAGGGGGTGTAAAGTAAGAGTATCTGCAGACAAATGCACTGATAAAAATTCAAGCAAAAGCAGCTCACAGAATGACAGGTCATGAAAGGAAGAGTCTACACATCCACTGTTTGTTATTAGGCCCAAACAATGCCTCTGATTGATTGACAGATTGAGACTAACAGAGAAAGAAAAGATGCTGCATCGCGGCTAAATCCTGAGGGAATTACATCACTGTGCTGGGACCGAGGAGAAGACAGAACTGTGATATATATATATATATATATATATATATAAACAAAAAACATTGTGGATAGTTACTCTGGCTCTTCTTCCGAAGGGGTATCTCTGCTGCTAGAAAGCAGAAGGGTCATTTGCCAAAAGCTATTTAATTAATCAGGGCTATCTTCAGTTAATTAAATCTAATAATAATCCGCTATATTATCCAATTTGTTAGTTTCACGTTTTTCCTTCCATGGCTTGCAGATGTGCATTTGATTCCCGCCATAGTGTGAACACTTGCGTCACAAATTGTCTGCTTAGTATTGCATTAGATTGTGCCAAATTCAGTGTTTTCAATGTCATATTGAAGCCCATCGAAACCAAGGAATGGTAGTAATTCGGGAGGAACTCTCCACAGTTATTAAAAGTTGTGGTTGGTATACAGAGAAGTTTTCAGCTGTTTTTTATCTCTCTTGATTTAGTGGAGGAAAACGGCAACAGCAAACTCTCTGTTTTTTTTTTTATTTATTTTTTTTATCCAATATATTTTTTCTAGTGTGATGCAGAAAATGTATATTACGTCCCATTCCCTTAGAGACAGTAAGATGCTGTAATCTGAAAATGAAAAAGGGGCCACACAGAGTACCCCACTTGCCATGTTATAGTAGTGGATGTCGTTTTTTTTACCGCAGCTTTCTCTCTTGGCAGGTTTGAAAGCCCTGTACCTCACTCCTGTCTTGGCCTCTGCGCCACTTCAGATTTGCATCGATCCTTTGGCGCTCTATCAATAATAATTAGAAAAGCATTTAATGACTTTGTGAACCCGTAACCCCAAATGTTGCAAAATTGAGTGAGGGCAGTTTGCTGGTTAAGTAGAGAGGGGTAAGCATAGTGTAGTGGCTTCAAATGTTTGCTGCAGATTTCAAGCAGCCTTTTAGGATGAGATGAGAGGCAGTGGAGGAGGAGGGGGGTGGATATTTATTACTGGTGAGGCTAATGCTGCTAGGCAAGGCAGCCATTACATGATGTTTTATAGATTGAAATGATGTTCCCAAACATCTGAAATTATGCTCTTTCATTGCATACTGCGTATTTGTCTTATATACAGCTTCTGGATTCAGTTGCATCAGTTGTTCCTTTACATGTACAGTATCAAAGATCAGGATCCTACAGATAGCTCCAGCCTTTTTTGCACTTTACACAACCTGATTAGCTTAAAGCTTTAGACTCCTTTAACTTCTCTTCCGACTCTGCCTTTGTAATTGGTAGCTTTGGAAAAACGAAAATCAATAGGGGATAATGGCTTTTACCTCAACTCACCTCATCAGTGAGAAGTTAGACTCCCTACTTTTAAATTCACTGTTTTTATACAGGGACCATCCTAATGGACACTTTAGAAATAGAGTAATTCCATTATTTTTCTTATTACTTCCTTATTATTGCTGCCGTCAAAAGTATGCAAATCACTGACGCGTTACTAAGTGATGCCTTACATCTCATAGGACCTGTGAGAAGTGATTAAATATCTTTAGATAATATGCACAGAACATGCATGATACTTTATTATCTGAAATTAAAACCAGCTGTCATTGCACGAGAGCCTTGTTTCTTTGAACCAGGCGATCTCAAAAAAATGAGCTGCCTGCAGTAAGTGCCTCGCAAATCTATGATAATTTCTTTCAGAGATCGATAAAGATATGCAGGGCTCGTTTGCATAAAATATATTAGGCTATGAGCAATTGCCTGTGCCAGAATTTGCCTTTTTAAAAGTGATGTTTCACTTTGTTAGTGCGTTTTCAATCTGTAGCATGAGTGCCCCCCTCCCAAATATAGTTATGTTAATGAAAAGTCCACCCCTGACGAGTTTTACTCTGGAAATCCATAGTCATTAATGTTCAGGCTCGTCTCATCAGAAATTACAAACAGGCGAAATTAGTTAAGTTATAAAAAATAAAAAAAAATCACTGCAATAACATTATCATCCTCTGCAGTGCAGTGGTTCAGATTGGCCTAACAGTGAGTTCAGATGCAAATGATAAAATAAGTATTAAGTAGGAAAATGTAGTCTTGTCACTGATAATATGAGTGCACTGATGTGTTTATCTGTTAATGAAATCATACAGAGGTAAGCATGTTCGCCACATACGCTCTGCTTCACATATGGACACAGACTACATCATATTTTCTTCCCAGTTTCACTCAAATGGCCTCACTTCCCCTCTTGTCATTCCTCATGTGATCACACACTGGCATAAGATGAAGCTGATTTGATGTTGATGAGCTTGTTACAGTAAAAGGAGACTCGTGGTTTTATCTGGATGAAGTGTGGAAGTGAATACACACTGGTGCCAAAATGTTAATACTGGCAGCGTGGATTGTTTTTGTATGTTTCTATCTGTCTCTACAACAGCTGATGGTTGTACTTATCCAACACTTCTGAGCTCTAATTCTCATGTGCTAAATCATTTCCAAGTGATTTTTGTTTTGTTTTTTTGCCTAGAAGGCTGAATCAAATTATTATTCTGAAATACACAGTTATGTGTGTAACTTTAGTTCTGTATATTTTGTCATCAGCTCATTTTATATCCAAATACCCTATAAATCATGTCGGAAAGAAGATGAAGATGCAAACTTGTAGCTCAGGAGCTGACCTCTTGGCATGTCACTGCTGTAGGCGAGTAAGCACTTCCATAATATTGATTGCCGGTGTGTAAATGTGAATGGGGTTTACAACGCAGTGCAAGTTCATTGAAATTGATTATCTATAGCCATAGCCATTGATATGATCTGGATCAGTGCTTTAAGTCCTGACATGCCATTTCCATGTTGGTGTTGTTTATACAGATGGGTATCAACTTCGATGGAAGCCCGGGATGAAAAAAACTCCTTAACTGTTTGATCAGCGAGTGGCTGAACTAATGCAGCTTGGCACGGAAAGAATGCTGAAATGTTCCCAAATGTGCAGCTCAAAAGCAGATGGCAAGCACGCAATGTTTATGAAGTCAGCTCAGGAACAATTATTGCTTTTAACTGGGATGATTCGGCACTATTGTGTCTTTTCACTGATTGTAATTTAAGGTAATTTGCTCTGGGAGGGGAGATGCATTATTATATCTGCAGTGTAATGAACTTCTCAAAATCAAGCCACCAGGGCTACTGGAGAGTTAAATCTGGAACAAAATAAGATTAAAATGGAATATTAAAAACATGATTATGTGCATCTACTTTACATACCTATGGTTCTGTACCAGCAGTAATTTGTTAAGTGTATGTATATCCCTGACAGAGACTGTGTTGCATATCTGGGGCATACATCCAAAAGGACACAGATGTCACAAATTTGATGTGACCCAGATGTTCCGGAGGTTGCACAGCCATTGAAACATGGGATGCATTTGGACAGTAAAAGAGATCAGGATTCTACCCATCTGTGCACATAGTGCACAGCACAACTGGCAGCTGTTTAGGTATATGGGACAATGCATGTGCGCAGCTGATAAAAGTGTTTACAGTGGGGATAGACCTTGGGACTGATGGGTATTCTTGTGGATGCATTCTTAGAAAAATAACTGTACACATACAGAGGCCTCACCATATATCTATTCATGTATTCATTCACAATGCATAGGAAACACCGTGAACCACAGGGCACGGCATGATGAAACATGTCATCTGACATAACTCATTTTCTTTTCAATGATCTGGTAGAATTTGAAGACTGAAGCAAACAGTACAGCCCTGGAAATGTGCCTATTTCTACTAACTAGGAGTAAAACAGAACCCACATAAAGACAGAATGCTGGGGCCAGAAAAACATCAGACTGCACTGATTCCCTCCCCTTTCCCAAGAGATCAACCAGAGAGAAACCCAAAGCCATGTCGGCGATGATAAAAACAGAGTTTGAGTGACATGGGAAAGCGAAGACACGACACAAACTAAGATGAGTTTGAAATTTAGCAAAGTCTATCCCCTGAAAACAAAGTGCCTCCCCATTAATTTTCCACCCAAATCTTTAATGAAATGCAAATCAAACATTCCATGAATTTGATTAATCTCCGAGGGTGGCCGAGGCCTGCTGGCTGGAACAGTGGGAGACCCGTTGGCAGTGTTGTTCTGATCTACTCCGCTATTGCTCTGCAATGATTCATTTATTTAATTGGGATGAACTCGAAGATTCTGTTTTTCTCTCTCGTCTTGCCTTCTTTCACACCCTCTGTTTCACACCCATAAACATGCATACACTTTGCTGGACGAGTTGTTTATTCTCATCAAAGAGGAAAAAGAAAGCCACTTGTCAGTTCTCTCTGTCAGGTCAGGACTCACCTTTGAGATGCAAGGACTCTGTATCGGCTTTTCGACACATCAGATGGCTGACGTGCATCTGTTTTCATTCATTCCCCTTCTCTTCCCACTTAATCCCCTTTAGGGTTGTGGCAGGGCAAAAGCACATCCCAGCATGCAGTGGGAAGGGGACAGCCTGCACACATTAATCAAATAACAAACAACAACAAAATCTGACATGCAGTCTGGCAAGTGACAAAAATAATTGGTTGTTAAATCTGTCTTGTGCTTTTCTTTAATTCATTCCCAAAGAAATCCATCTCGTGCCCTTGTAAAGTTATTTTTTATGTGTGATAGACAAGCCTTCGTTTTTTGATGTAATTAAGAAGTTACCCTCAGTTCATTCTGTTAATGGTTTCTGAGTATGAGTACCTGATGGCTATCAGACGTCAACATCTGTCCCTTTATTCCCATAATATTAAGCAATTTCAGGGTCATTTCCTGTAATTACCTCTGATTAAAGACTCGCTTACGTTGTGCTGCTGTTTGCTTCAGTGAGTGAGACTTTCTTGAGTTTAAATGGCATTGTTCGAGGTATAGACTAGGCCAAACAAACTCCTCCGCATGGGCTTGATATGAATGGACATTGAGACTCTCTAGTGAACTTTACTTATAAACTGTATATTTATGGTATGTGAGAGAAATTCCAGTAAACATAAGAGACAGAAAGCTCACCTATCTTACTGGCTGAAAGTGTAACAGGCAGATGTGCGATAGTCTAGAGGTGTTTAACTCAGACAGATTTTTCCTGACTGGAAAAGACCAGAGAGTTTCTTGTATTTACAGAAAGGTAAAAGCTGCAGTTGAAAAAGTGGTCCATTTCAAGTACATTAGCGGCCCCTAAGCCACAGACTCACACTGGCTCAGTCACAAATCCTTCTAAAAATAACTAAAGATGTCACCACAACAAGTCACCATGACATCATTAAGGGAACTGTTTGCATCCTCAGGTGTTCTGTAGCATGTTTAGCTGTAGTGCACGTTCAGACATCATGCAATATTCACCCAGGGCCCCAGTTGTCTCGCAACCGCTCCACGCTTCTAGCAAGCTCCTGTGTGCCCCCCCTGGAGTGTGCAGCAGATGTGAGAGCTAAGCGCTCCGCACACTCCAACCTGAGTAATGAGATTGGTTGAACATGTTACACTACCATGATACTGATGTCTGCAGCTGTCGGAACACACATTAGATTAATCTAATACTGGAAATAGCTCTAAAAGGTCCACTGTTAATGACAAAGCCAGGGGTCGAGAGATCACGCTGAATAATGGTTGTTTGGAAAAATGCAGCGTCTTGGAGATTTATATGTGATGGATGGATATGACCCTCAACTCTGGCCCTGTTGGTTTATGATGTAGATCATTTGCAAATTGGCTCTGTTTAAGCTCCAGAGAACGCTGCCCTCTACTAACTGGGTAGTGGTTGGATCAGGGTACCGGCTGCCAGTCCCGCTCATGATCTTTAGAGGGAACGTTGCCAAAGCCGACTCTATGGATCTGACAATACCCCAGCTAATTGGAGTCGCTGCTATTGTGCAGCCTGTGTGTGTGTTTATACTTGACTTATATCATATTTAATAGGTCCAGTGCAAGTTTTGCAACTTTAAAATGAAGACTTTTATGATGTCTGCTCTTCTGTTTTTGACTTTCAGAGAGGACTGTGTAGTAGATTTACAAAACAGTGACAAGTGAAATTGTGTGATTTAGTGATCCTGCTGCGTTTTCTGTTCAGCCTTACTAATTAGAAAAGCTCCAGAATCAAAGCCCCAGGTGTAGTTAAGGATCAAGAGGTTACACCTGAAGGATTTCTTGCTTAATTTTCACACACAAAGGAGAGGGACACACAAGAGATAGAAGGAGGGGGATGAGTAAATGGAAAGCGCTAATGAGCAAAGTCAATACTAGGTGTGGTGATGTTGTCACAGACAGAGCCCACAGAGGATCATCACAGCCAGAAATGAGCAAGCAGGACTGTGGAGACTATGTTGACACCTTGGCCTGCATGTAGTCATTCTCTGCCCTGGCTGCTTCACTGTAAGGACTATCATCTACAGATCCATCATCCTTAGAAGTGGATGTGGCTCAATAGCTTCTAATCTATCTACGTTCTTCACAAAATTCCCAGCCTGGGGCAATTTTATCACAGCTAAAGCTGAGTGCACACTGTGGCTTAAAGTTTATGATAACAGCTGCGTTTTCTATACAGAAACTGGTTTGAAAAAAAAAAAAATATATATATATATTGTGTGTTTCATAAAATATAAACTGTTGAATGTCAGTGCAAAATTTCCGGTCGGCTCCTTTGGTATCTGTTTCTCAACAGGTAGACGGATGATAATAATGAAACCTGCCAATTGTCGAACATTTGGGGGTAGAAATAAATGCTTGCTCATGGCGTGAAAGATTTGGCCATTATTTCCAAAATCTTCCCATAATTTGACCCCTCTGGAAACTAATGGAGACACAGACCAAACTAAACAACAGGCACCAAGTGAGCCTACCTTAACTAAAGCAGGCATTTTCCTCCCCTTACACGACCGTTAACATATTTTTCTCAGCAGAAGTAAAAAATTATTTTCCAACAGTTCTGTTTTGCAATATTTGTACAGTATTAACCCAGTTCCTGGGTGTAAGTCTCCACTTAAGCATGCTTCAATGTATTTGGTCATATTTTTGGCCAACAATATTGTATTTATTAACACAATAAAATCTCAGTGAACATTCCATTTTGAATAATGGCCCAACCTGACCCATTTCCAATGAAGTCTATGACACAGATTCCTTATAAGTCCACAAGGGCTCAGGGCTGTCCCACTGTGAAATTGGAGTGTGCCTGAGGGGTCTTCTGTGGACTTATTCAGCTCTTTCCATAAGTCTTGAATCCGTCAGACCTTCTCGAAAAAATTACTCGAATTCATTGTGTTTTAATGCGAAAACAATGACTGGGGAAATCAAAACTCTACAACAGTTTCAGTTTTCAGTTTACAGAAGTTTCAAATGATTCTGTCAAAACTGGTAATCAAGAAACCACTAAAGCAGAATCGAGTCAGTGGCAGCAAGAACTGTTCATGCTCTTAATTTGAAGGCTAAACAAAGGCATACACAAGTGTTTACAAAGACTTGACTTGATACATCACAGACCTGTACTGTGCATTTTATCATGTATAGAAGATCTCACTGTTATTGTTCTATGCCTGTACGTGATCTGAAAGCTGTGAAATATATAAAGTCTGGCTTTGGTTATGTTCTTCTGTCGTACATCAATGCACTGGACATTAAGATTACTCTTGTCCTCTTCTCACAATATCAAGCAACAGCAGCCAAATCCCTAAAAGCCCATTTTGGTTTGTTTCTTTCTTTCTGCGGGGTGTGCTCTTCTGTCATGCACACTTTAAAATCTATTTATTTTTTTCAGTCTGACGGGTTGTGCGTACAGGCTAAACACTATCCTCCTGCAAAAAGCCATTGGATTGGTGCCAAAAAGGCAGAGAGCAAGTTCATCACAGTCAGCGCCGCTAATGCAAAGACTATGAACTGAGATAACCACTGGAAAACAGGATCCTGTTTCAAATACTTTTTTTCAGACACAAAAAACAATGATTGATTTTTGGTGGCACATACTGTCTGAACAAATAGGATCACAGATAAAAAGAACATCCTGTCCATCCTGTGCTGCTCCAGGCTGACTGGAACAAAAGATCAGAGCATCAGAGGATTTGACAAAGACAAATTCTAGATTAAAAAAAAACAGTTGAAAAGTTTTTGACTCATTTCTTGTGTACTTGTAACTATTATGTTTTTTAGCTGCGCAAAGAACGTGGTTCTATGGATGGCTAAATGAAACTGTTGGATGGATTTCCATGTAACTTTGTACAGACATGCCTGCTCCCTAGAGGATGAATCTGACTATGACAGTCCCCTGACTGTATCTCAAACTCCAACAGCACTTGAAAACCCAACCTCACTAAAGTATCGCGATCACAAAGCCAGCTAAGCTAATTTCCATTAGCTTTAGCTCTGCTTTGTCTTTAGCTACTTAGCAAATGTCAGCATGCTGACATGCTAAACTAAAAGTTTTCCAAAATACGCTGCTCTCCAAATCTTTCTACTTCAACCCATTTTACCCAGTTGTAGGTTTTGTGGTCCCAAGAAGATAAATCATCCGTGTTCAAAATGTTTTTCTTCTGAACCTGAAATAAGTTTCACTGAGCACATTCATTGACGACCTTCCAATTTTGTATCCCACATGAGCTTTCTTAAAATGCACATTCGCACATTCATGCTCCCAAGAGTTTGGGATTTTAATGATCCCATGGCTCTATCACTCGGACCATCCTCAGATTTAATTTTCAGCTGAACTACGAGCAAGGCTGTGAGAACAGAAAACTAATAATGTTGTTTGTGCCATCCAACACCCCGCTCACAGCAGGGCTTTCACTGAGGCCTTTACCTGGGCTTCAGATTTCAATTTTTGTTGAAACAATGGATGGTGAAAACTGAGGGTCTTTGTCAAAAAGGTCAAAAGTCAGGGTTATCTGGTAGAGATTCTTTGTTGTGATCAAGGGCACTTGATAAAGGAGGATAATCTGTCAGCACAGAGGACTGAACCACTTTCTCCCAATTGCTATGCTTGTCTGCTTCTTTGCTGTTTAAAAGAGGTGAATTATTTGAAAATTAAAACTACCTTTAGGGTCAATTTCAGAGTAAGTTCATGTTGACTCTGTCAGTCATACAGCAGCCAGTTCATTTTATTTTACATAACCAGTGTAATCCTTTTTTTTTTTTTAAATACCACACACCCTGTATTTACATGTATATTGTCATAGCTTTGCACATATCAAGGCCTGACATGTTGCGTCTGAATACTCACTGTGTTGCTTCTCCTTCCCAATTTGCCAATCTGTCTGTGTGATATTGACTTTTAAATGATGGTGCCCCATCTCCTACATGTCAACACGCCAGAACGAAATAGGGGCTGTCCATCACCGACACAAAACCAATTGAAGAGTGAAAACTTTGCCAGCATTCCCAACTCATTTCAGCTGTATTAAAAATGGAAGGGAGGGGGTGGTTATGGGGGACGAATTAGGGCTGAGGCTGGCTGTACTTTGAGGTCACTTGAGGTCAGTGGAATCCTGGTAAATGCTCAGAAAATGCTTAGGTAATCAATCGCCCTTTTGACCTCTGTGGAATACTGCAAAGAGATGGGCTCTTAACATCGCAGACACCAAAAATGTTACGGATTATCAGCTTGCAGCCTCCTTATACTTTTCATCAGAAAACAGGGACTTAAAAAGATTAAATCAATAGTTAATTATCTGCTACATAAACATAAATACAGTTGCAGCTGTTCACTGCATAGGCACTGCTCTGTTCCCCCATACAAGTATTTTTCACCGTCACTTGCATTACTCTTCAGAGGATAAGGTTAACCATGTGTGTGAGTATGTGTGTTACTGCCTGTCTTCCTTCTTCTGAATGTCTGGTTTTGCAAGTGGATCAGTGGTTATACACATATCATGCCTCAGCTGTTGCACTGAGTGGAATCTATTACAAGGCAGAGTGTAGAACCTGACCTTATCATGCACAATGATCATATGCAACACTGAAAAATGAAGGACTTCGTATATAGTGTCAAATGTTTTTGCCCCTAAAAATCATCAAACACAAAAACAAAGAGGAACCATGTTTTAAAATGTTACAAGGATGCAGACATCTTATTTTATGAATTTAGTAAGTATTCAACACATCAAATTGGTGCTTCATAAGCCTCTTTAGCAGTGACTGCAGCTCCCAGTACTTTTTGGATATCTCTGTATGAGCTTGGCACATTCAGAAAGTTGGATTTTGTCCCATCATTGTTTGCAGATTTGCTCAACCTATAATCTGCTATTTTAGTCATCCCATTCAAGAACCTTCACATTGTTCTGATGCCACTGCAGTGTTGCTTTTTGCTGTTTAAGGTTAACAGCTGAGGTATCGGGTTCAAAGGTTAAAGGCCTGTCAGGTTGTTGCTACTCTGAAGCTGATTCGTACGAAATTTTCTGACCTTGGCTCCATTTGTTGTACCCAACCGCACCACACCACCCCCCACCCCCACCCCCACCACCAGTCCCTATAGCTGAAAAGCACACTCACATGCCTGATGCTGTCACCACGACGGAGAAACTGTGCCTGTTGCCAGTTCCTGCCAAATCCAACTTTTTTACATTCTGGTCAAAGAGTTTAATTTCCAGTTTATCAGACAGCAGGATCTTCTGTGTCATGCTCTCAGGATTTGTCATTGCATTTTTATAAACTCTCGACTGCTATCATGCTTTTCATTCCAGAGCAGTTTCCCTCTTGCCACTCTCTGCCCTTACAACCTAGACTTGTAAAGTTGCACCACTGACTGTCCTTGTGGAAAAATCTCCTATCACAGACCGAGACCTCGATAGCTCCATCTCTAGGGTTCTTGTCAACTCCTTGACCAAAATCACACATGCTTCACTGGAAAAGTCTGCTTAGTTTTATATATTTTCCAATTTCTTCATGGTGCAGTTCCTGGTTTGAAATGCACTTTTCTCCATGGATTTAATTACGCATTTCATTCTAAGTCATGTCTCATCAACTCCCAAGGACAAAGTAATTTGGATGCATATATAGTTTGAGTTGTCATTGTAAAAGGGTCCAATACTTAGCGAGAGAAATAAAGGAGAGGTGTGTTTCCATAACTACATGGCCCATATATTGCAGTGTGTAGGCCTATAATGTGGGTTGGATAAAGGCAATGTGTGGAGCCAATGATGCAGAATGTTTTTTGTATTAAATAAAGGAATTAAAGTGCCAGTTAGGCATCCGGAGGTACAAATATCATTATTTTTTTCTGCTCTGTGAATCTGAAACTGCTCTGACATTTCTGAAGGAGACCTTTTGAAAATGTAAACCATAGAAAAAGGTGTGTTAAGACTTTTGCCATAATGGCATGTAGTTTGTAGACTGTCCTGCAGCTTAGGTTTGGGAATTTTCTTTAAATCTATACTGTTTCGATGGGTTTTAAAAGGTCAGGTCACTGTCAATCCATCCCAGAAGAGTGTCTCCCCAGTAGCTTCAGTGAGGGTCAGAGAGTTGACCCGTCAGCCGTCACCATTTCTGCTGGTATATTTTCACGCTCATAAAAGCTCGTCCCTAATTGTTCGGCTCATGCACACCTCTGTGTTTACCCGCTCTGTCGGCTCAAGCCACTGCCTCCTGCTGGTTCCACACTCTTTCTTTACTGCCTCCAACTCCCCATCATCTACCTGTAGGCTCGCTTCTCTTTGATCCCCAAGGGGGGTTTGCAGCGATCACTCCCTGTGCTCTTATCAGCTGCTCAATATGTTTTTACAAAGAGTGATAAAACACAGATGCTGAAGCCAAAATAAATAGCTTTTTACCTTCTCTCAATAATATTTCATTTTATTGGGTAGGTTGTTTTATCTTTGTTTTGACGAATGTCGAATGCAGTGTCTGCATGACTGCCTCTCATGTCATGATCCTTCACTCATAAATAAGACAGTGGGATTCCAGTCATTTGGAGCAGGAGCGTTTGCAATGAGAGAACTGAAATTTAAATTTAAAACCAGGGTCGTGCAGCATGACATCATCCACAAAAAGAAGCGCTGTACACAAATGTAAATTTTGATTTTACAAGGGCACCTGGAGACTCTGTAAATCTACACATGCAAAAGGATATGTGTGCATGTACAGTACATGTGCAGATTACTGAGGGTACGATGTTCCATGCTTGTCACGTCTGCAAACATATGTGTATCTAGATAAGGCCTGTGTGTGGATATTGGATTGGGGAGTTTGTGGTTGTGTTTACAGCATGATGAAATAGAGTCCTTTAACATGCTTATGTGGTACATTCAAGTGAACTGTTGTGCATCACAGTTTCTGTTCATTCTTTTTTTCTTTGTTATCCATGCCTGCCTGTTTTACCCATTTACTACTTCTTCTGCCACTCCCATCTGCCCTGCAGTAACCCCAGCACTCCCAGTCACCTGATTCCCAAACACAAGTCTTCACCTGTTCCCCATTCTCTCCTTAGCCCCACAGACACTACTGTGCCTTTCCAGCTGCAGCTTTTCTACCTGTTTAGATTCCCTTGTTCATTCTTCAGTCTTTTGCCCCGCACTTTGTGATCTGTTTGTCTTCGACTCTGGCTCCTTGCCTTTTCTCCTTTGCTTGTTTTTCTCTGCAAAGCCTCCACTAAAGATGAAATGGAATTTCTACCTGTGTCTCTGGGTTGTGCATTTGAGTCTCATCTGTTTTACTGAGCCATGGCTGTTATGAATGTAACTGCTAACACAAAAAAACAAAACTTACCCAAGAGAATATAAAGATATACAGTATATATAAAGTACATTGAGAGAAAATTTGCCTTTATTCCACAGCTGGTTGAAGCATCCATGCTGGAGTCCAACATCCACTCTGAATGCTTTGCTTGAAATTGATTCATTGTTAATGTAAAAGTTACTGTTTCGCCCTGAAATCATTTATACATGGCATCATCAGTAGCTTCACAATAATAGAAAAAGTCAAAGCAAAATCATCAGTGTAGAGATGTTCAACTATATGCGAGGGCCACATTCCAAGGTAATTTATCGCTTGATATTTTTTGAACATCCACCCGGAGCCATGTAAGCTCAGTGAGCGAACCAAGAGCTCTCCAATCACAACGGTTAAATCCAAATAATTGTCAGAAATATCAACACCTAGTAATGGTGGAAAATGATCCTTTGAACCATTTCCCACCTGAAATAGCTGTTTTCTGCCCTTGTATTTGTCGCTGAAACCTACTCCATCTCACTTCTCTCGTACCATAGATTAGTCACAGCAGGTGCCCGTTTTACTACCGTTGGGGAATAAAGACCAGGCTCTCCAGAGCTGATGTATCAAAGAGTTGTGGGGTCTCTGATCCTCTGGAATCGCTGGCTGATGCCCAGTATACAAAGGCCACATACATACATATGAATGTTTGTACGCATGCATAATGTTCATGCACGCCATTGTAGCAGCCAGGAGATTAGTTCACCCAGCAGCAGCTTGCACACCTATGACAAGTTTTTCCCTGTGTTTGTCTGCCACTGTTCTTCATGCTGCTGCTTTCTTTTGTCTAAATGAACTCTGCAAGATGCATGAACTCAAGCAGGGCTGCAAACAGGACATGGTTGAGGTGTGCATGATCAAGGCTTAATCTGCTGAAAAAGGAAGCAGTATTTTAAGCTGTGTGATGTTCACGCTTTCTTGTTTAACAGCTGCTTGTCAGTTCTTTTTACTCACCAAGAAAGGTTGTGCAACAATGATCTAAAAGTCACTCTCTTTTTGGAATTCTTGCATAAAATATGGATGATCATAGCAACAAAGTAGCTCTCCCGTCACCTTTTCCCACCTTTTGGGCGTCTTTGAGTGTCGGTCAAACATGAGTTGCTTAACATCCATATACATAAACATGAGCTGAAGTGGTGCTTTGACGTCTCTTTATTCGCACTTTCCTCATTTTTTTTGCAGGGCTGGTTTCATGCTAATCACCTGCACCTGTTGAGAGGTGCTGCCCCTGCCACTCCCCATCCTTCTGCACATGTCAACCACCCACCGACTCTGTCCTGGGATAAATCATGCAGAAGGATGATTTCAGGGACAATGAGCCCGTTCTGCATAACTTAGCAAAGTAAAGATGAAGTCTCTGCTTTTATTTTTAATATCTTTTGCTCACTTGTTTGCTCTTTTGTTCACATCTGCAAACAATGACACCGGCCTTTCTACCACTCTTATTACAAATGACTGCGTCTAGTTTTATAAAAGTCTAATTTTGTAGTTAAAGGATAAAGGAATATTACATTTGAGAGTCTAATCTGGCTGTTAGCATCATTAAAATCTGTTTACTCTCCTCAAACCTCTAGACTTGGATTCTGCTCCAAATACAGATCCCGTTTTTGGATGTTTTTTGTTTTTTTTTCATCTCCTCAAAATAATGAGACAGACTGCAACTGCAGTCCAGATGATGCACTTTGTTGTCTGTTTTTTGGTGTCGGGATCATTGGGGAAATGATTCTCTCCATCTCCCCAGATCACTCGAATGACCCATCTGTCATTTCGCATGCTCCCGCATCTTATGTAATTAGGGAGAAATTGCCAAGAAATCAGGATGTGCATGCTTCCTCAACAGATAATAAAAAGTCTTTTGAAAAGTAATGAGGAGATGAAATTGATCGTGAGCAAGAAATGCTGAAAACCTCAGGCAGTCCTCATACACAAAAGAAAAAGTATTGCTGATCTACTTCTGTTGGTAAATAGTTCAGTTCAGACTTGGTTGAGGTTAAATGGTGTCAGGAAACCTATTTGATTGCTGGTGGGAGACAGGTTGTGAACCTTGGTCTCCCGTCAAAGTCAGTCTGTGTGTGTCCATTCACACAGTCTGACATCCATACCTCCACTTTCTACTCTGCGAGAAGAAGCTCACACTATGTTATTAAGCTGTTTGAAGAGAAACTACAGCTGTCATTCTTCTGGAGGTGCAGCCTCTGTGTATTGGTGGAATAAAACCTAATAAGATTAGACAGGAAGAAAATGAAAAAGAAAAAAAATAGGTGTGATGAAATAATCTCAACTCAGAGGTTCTTTTACTGGCATTTTCTGCTTAAAACTGTCAGATCTGGTTGAAATAATAATAAAAAAAAAATAGTAAGTGCACTCGTACTGTTCCCAAGATCAAGAGTGAAGTTCAATTCTCAAAATAGAAAAAAAGAGGAGAAGCAGAGGATGAAGGGCATTAATGAAAAAGATAAGCAGAAGAAAAATTAGGCGGAGAAGGAAAAAGTAAGACCAGAAAAGAAAAGGAGCAGAGAGGGAAGACGAGGATTCCAGAGAACAACGCAAATAACGAGAAAAGGAAGAGGATAAGAAGGAAAAGAGGAGAAGGAATGAGAGGCACTTTAGAAGTAACAAAATGGTTATTAAAGTTAATCACAGTGGAATAAAAACTCAATAAACACAAATGTACACAAGGTGATATGTACAGTGACAATTTATTGGCAGTATATAGTAATTTCCTTCAGGCTATCTCTGTAATTATGCCTGTTGCAACCTTGTGAATTCAATATAATCATATAATATATTGTGTTTGCCAATGCATGAAGAATGGTTTGGACTATAGGAAGTTGCCACTATCCACCATACAAATGGGCTGGCGAGATATGATGGAGACAGTAATAGATTTCCAGTTTTTCAGAATGCGCATGAATTATTGAAAGTGTTTTCTCAATCCAGCGTATGATAAAGCTGCTGTAATGATTCATCATTCATCACATAGCACCAAGTCACTGTGTGTATTCTTTGTGATTATCAGTGTAAAACAAATTTGGTTATTGTTTCTAAGATAAGATGTCAGGCGGGTGAGGTTCAGATAAATCAGTTTTTCTAACTAATGAAGTAAACTATTTCTGCAGCCCTGTTTTGCAGCCGAATCTCATCATTTTTTTTTTTGTGCCTGAGATGACATCCTGCTGTTTACCATTTCTGCCCATTATTTACGGGTCAGTGTTTGGACAATAAATTGTGCTTCTCTCGCCGCTCCCACTGACCTCCACATAAGATGAAAGAACCTTCAAGATCCCCCAGTTCTTGTCTGCGTGGGCGTTCTGTCACACAGATACTTTTGTCATCATTACTGTTCAGCAGGATCACATCAGTCAGGAGCGGGGGATCCCACACTTTTCACTCATCTGTCCAGGGCAGCAGCACAAGTCTGTCTCAATCAGTACGTGGACATGTCCACTGTAAGAACCTGATCATATCCAAATAAAAGCAGTAATGAAATTTGTGCACTCTTAGTTTCCAGTCTAATTCTGGTTGAAATTCCCTGGAAATTACAATTTGACCTGGTACTAATTATAGAATTTCCTAGAAAATATTGCTCGAGTTAAACCCAAGTCAATATCGATTCATTAATCGTTAATTATTGTAAAATTCTTCTTCATACATTTTGATTGCGTTTTATGCGTTTTTGCACATTTATCTGACATGCTGTGGACTGACTAAATGTCTTTTTAGGTTACAAGAAATTATTTGGAATTAATGAATTCCACCAATCGAACACTGTCTTCATTTTGCCAATGATAATTACCAAATTACATGGGCCTACCCAGGAAATGAACAGCTACATAGTCTTGTAGCTACAGCTGCAACAGTATGAGACCAGTGCCATAAAGTATTACCCTTTTGGAAATCTGACTATCCCGAAAGACACGAGATATATGCCAGTTACTTTCAACTCTAGTGAATGGTATGGTGTAAATACAAACAACAAAACATGTAACATTTATGTGGCTCAGATATTTCTCCAATCACATCACCAGACAGATGTCAAATCACTAAAAAAATTCAAATTGTGAGGTCTAGAACCAGGCTAAAATTTTACTGGACACTTCAAATAACATGTCGTACAAATGACATTGGCATCGAAACAGTGCAGTGCACAGACAGGAAGACTATATTGGTCATGCACTACGAAGTAGACAATGATTAATGGGAAAATTAATTTAAACCTTTGCCTACACAAGGACGTGCACCCTGGGTTCCTGCCTTACAAAGTGAGCTAAAGCTTTCCAGTTTGGCTACCTGAGAAATATCTGGTCCAACACGCCGGCCATGCCAAACAAAAATATAACTCATTTATAACCTTCATGAAGATATATATATATATATATATATATGTATATGTATGTGTGTATGTATGTGACCAAATGATCAGATTCTCATATCTTGCAGCTGCTCTCCATCCAGACAGACAGAACCTTGATAGAGGCTTTAAGCCTGACCGGCTAAAGGAGCTTTTCCTCAACAAGACAATGACATCCCCTCACATGGTGGAGCTCGTGAAGCCATTACCTCGGGTTTTCTGTATAATGAAAGTGCCAAGTGCAAGGGCATGAAAAACTTTATATCAAGTATGATTGAATTTGAGGTTTTACCAGGTCAGAGGCCTCTGTTTTGTGCATATACCATAGTTATCATGGCTTTGTGCTTTCTTATCTAACAACGTCTGAGTCACTTTTAATGCAGACTGAATGTGACCTATGTGTTATATCCCTGCCATGAGACCAGCTTGTTGAAGTGTGTATGAAGGAAGATCATTACATTCTTGCAGCAAGAGTATTGAATGTACTTTTTACTTGAATAAAGAAGGGTTTTTAATGCAGTTCTAAGTATTTATGACTGGACTTGAAGGTTTTCTCCAGATACCTCATTTTATACAAAGTGGTCAAAAGTATCTCCTGTCTTCTTTGTGGTGAATGTATACTCAATGGGCAGGAAAAAATCTAAAAAATTGGCAGAGAGGAAAGAAAAGTCTGAATTACCTCCTTCAAAGTCAATATTTTGAGATCAAATTCATCATAATAGGCTGATGAGGCAGAGGCTTTTACATGAGATCCAAAAAGTCACTTCTTTTGGCTCAATTTGGAGGACACAGCTGAAGTGTTTGTTTTACTTTTAAATGTCCCAAAATCTGCAGTAGACCTTGTCATTATGAGACCTACGAACCTGAAATAAGTAAGTAAGTACGTAAGATTATTTATATAGCACCTTTCAAGAGCAAAATTTCACGAAAAGCCTCTCAGTTAACTGAAGATACACACATAAAATGAATCACCATAGAATAGATATGAATTATAAATTACACAAAGGCGAGTCGAAACAGATGTGCTTTGAGCTGCTTTTTAAAGGTGTTCACAGTGTTCACACATCTTCATGATCCAAAGAGAGAGTTTAAAAGCTAAAGCCTCAAAAGCACAGTCTCTTACGGAGTGAGGAGCAACCAAGAAAGCCATAGGCCTGTCTGCAACAGAAATAAGAGCATTTGTTTTGTCAGCAGTAAACTGTTGGAAATTTACTGTCATCCAATTTTTATAGAGTTTAAGCAGGTATGTGAAACTGACAATTGTTGTAAATGTAAATCTTAGACAATATATAATCAATTGCATAGAAGTGATAGGAGAGCCTTAATGACTTATGACTTAATAATATATATATATATATATATATATATATATATATATATATATCTTAGGCAAACAGAATAGAATAGGACCCATGACAGAACCTTGGGGCACACCACAATACAAAGATGAGGAAAAGGATGCATAGTTAGAAATTGTAGAGACAAAGAGACAAAGAAAGAGAGCCACTCCAGGTCTAAGATATTGGCTATGAAAGGGACCTTGGGAATAGGACTGTAATTGTGGGAAAGGGAAGGATCAAGATTAGTATACTGTATGAAGTGTTTGAACAAGGGTTTGTTTGAAATGAGTAGATAGCACACAAGGACCAATAGAGCCAAAGACATTTCCAAAAAGAAATGTAGGTAAAATATCAAAGGTGTTTTTCAGTTTTCATCCTGAAGAGTCCTCCAAAGCCTTAACTGAAGTAGACCAGGTCTAAGATGTTTGAGAAGCAGCCTACAGACCAGAATCCAGCACTGCAGCCCTGGATATAATTATACAACAGAAGATTTGGGGCATCAGTTACTCATGCAGACAAAATAACTCATGCAGTCTAAAAACAAGGATGACAGAGGTGGCTGGTTCAGTTTCCCCAAACGGCCAGGACAGGGAAGTTAATGAGAAAGCCGCTCCCTTCCCTCCACAATTCCCATTGAAATGTCCTTGAGCAAGACAATTAATCCCCCACCAGCTCAAGAGGAACTCCTCGGAGGCTAATAGTGGAAGGCTATGGTCATGCCGGGCAGCTCCCATGTGTGAATGTGTGTAAGCGTATGAAAGTAAAGTGGGCCCATTCTCAAAAGAAAAAAACGAACGGCATGAATGCTCAGTGAACCTACCCAGGATAAGTGAAGGTTAGAAAAATCTATTTAAGGTTTTGACGAGGCAGTGAGTGGAACTAAAGTTGGTGGGGGTAGGTCAGAGTTTGCCACTGGAACTGAAGAGTCCACACAGCTAGTTCTGTCATTTCAGATTCCTATGAAGTGTTTTCACAGCCATAAAAGATGTCATTTCAAACAAACATCAAGGTACATCAAGGTACATCAGAAACCACTTGATTATTTTAAGACAAGAATTTTGATGGATGGCACTTTAAAGTTAAAACTCACTTAGTTCTCTCTTTGTGGCATTTTATCCAGTTTTTGCAAGGTCAGTCACATCCAGGCTCTGCACCACAGCCATTCATTCAAAGGGAAGAGGCAAAAGGGTTTCAGAATGACACAAGTTCTGATTTGGAGTGACACAGGGGTGAATTAAAAAAGCCAGAGGGCAAATAGATGACACATACAATAATGAAACATACGTGTCAGCCGCAATCTGCTTCAACTTACTATTTTTTACCCAATAAAGCGTTTTTATTTTGAAACTCTGAGACAGCAAATCATGAAGGTGGGTAGTCCTATGTTAGGGCCAAAACTAATTAGAGAAAAGAGCCAACAGAAACATTAAAGGATAATATATCACTGTAGATGATTGACTCCTTTAATGCTATTGGATGGGGATTTTTCATTCCAAGACATTGGTATTGATTAGAAACCCTTACAGGACTATAGTCATTTTGTGCAATGAGCCATTAAAATTGTGCTTATTGCCTGTTTTATAACTGAAAATAAGTCTCTCAGGTATGAAGGAAAATGGACCATAACCCCAGATAGCCTCAATAAACATGTTGTCAGTCAGCGTTTAATTTCATCCCCCAATCAATTAGGAATTATTTATCAAGCAAATGGATGCCACTTACCACCGTCATCACAGCCAACGATTATATCGCCGTTTCTCTTTTACACACACACTGTTTGTTTTCTTTGTGTGGCAGGTCCAAGCTTCATACTGACTTGCTTACGAAAGTGTGCTAGGCCATAGTATAAAGAAAATTAGTAGAGAAAGAAAGAAAGAAAGAAAGAGGTTTGGTCAGGCAAACACTGTCATTTCAGCAAGGACCCCTGATTCATGGTCCTAAATTACAAATTTGAAGTACATTGCAGTATTTCCAATAGCCATGCCCTAAATGCAGGTGGTGTTCAGTGTATAATCGTAAGTGGTTGGACTTTGCATGGGAGATTTAACCATTCTGGATAAAGTGGACAAATTTGAGGTTTTGAATAAATGTCTGCTTGCTGCACCCAAAAGGAGTTTGAGCTCTCAGTGCTAACTTTAGCTCACAACACTTCTAGTTCTTCACATTTCACCATCATTAAAACTAAGTAATGATCCTGACTGCTCAGCAATTGACAAAACTCTCCACCACAGGGCACTGGAACTAATTGCTCTAATAGAGAGAACCAGGTTTTTGTGGTCCCTGTGTCTCCACAGGAAACTTTCCGCTGAGCCCTCCTGACTGTGAGCAAAAACAAACCATCAATTTTAACTTTTCTCAAAATTCAAATTGATGTATAGATAGCTGCCGCCCGCCATACAGTGGTAGATGTACGCAAGATAGCCAGCTGATGTGGCTGTCTCCGTAATGTGCCTGTTCCCTCTAATGATTTTGTAGACTCATGCAAACATAATATCAGCAAGGACCATTGCCCCCAACCCAACAACCCAACTAAGTGCCAAGTGTTCTTCATTGCCGCTGTTATTTTCCTCTCAAGTTATTGCAGTCACAGAATGAAAAATAATCAAAGTCTGGAAACCATTCAGGAATTTGCTGGCAGAGAAAAAAAAACTACATTTGTATTTCCGACCTTTGCAGTTTGAGTCTCTCTCTCTCTCTCTCTCTCTCTCTCTCTCTCTCTCTCTCTCTCTCTGTTTTCCCCCAGCAGTAAGAGTAAAATTATAAATCATCTCCCTGCAGACAAAATTTCATGCTTGATGGGTGAACAACTGGAGCATCTGGTGGGGTCCTGTGATGAGGTGCGTTCCAAGTTTCTCTCTCTCCCAGCTTCCCCTGGGCTCATCCAGAGCATTGCCAGCATCCTGCCAAACATCACACACATGCAGCAGAAATGATAAAGACAAAAAAAAAAAGAAAAAAGAAAAAAAAAAGGAGATTAATATTTAACAGGATTCCTTTCCATACTCAACCCGTTCTGCAGGTCGGATGGCGGCGCCTGTGAAATCTCTGTGGTGAATTCGTGTCACATCACAAGGTGTGTGTACACCTCGGTGAGTGCACACGAGACCCTGGAGTGTGTCCAAACATACCTTGTATCTCTTAACAAAAAGCCTGGAGCCAGTGGTTGGCCCCCTGGGCTGAAAGGTACGATATCAGTGACGCTGCAGTCACCTGTGAGAGGGAGGAGATTAACTCGTTTTTAAAACTACAAATCCAGGCAATGAGGAAAACACATTATCTTTAACATCATATTAATACAACCAAACTGCTGCACAGAGCCTCAGCAAATAGTCTTTTGTGGTATTTTTAACCTACCAGATGGGAATTGATGTATCAGGTCAAATTTACAATAGAAATCTGCAATTAAAAGCTTAGACATGACGGGTACTTTATAAGATGATTCCAGTATTTTTATTTGAAATTTGATGCTTAACTTGCAACATTTCTTCTAGACTGTTAAGTAAATGTTAATGCTAACGCTAGCTATTTAGCAATAGCATAACTTACAAATTGCTCCTTTTAAGATGCCGAATATGAGTTGTAACATTCCTGGTTTGAGTTTTGCACATTAAAAGACAATCCATCCAAGTCCAAGGAAGTTACCTTAACCTGAACAATATGTAAAGCCATGTTGGGATGGGTAATTCCTATACAGCATTTTCACATTTTTGGGCAAATATTTTGTCACAAAAAAGCAGCTTTTATGAAGTGGCTTTGGCACGTATATATTTTTGGATAATGTGTGTAAAGTACTTGCCATCAGGGCACATAATGCTACTTGCCAGTTCAAGGAAGATGAACACAGGAGGAGGAGAACTAAAGAAATGAAAGCACTTAACACCAGCCACAATGCTTTATTCAGTGGATTATTACATTACCTGAATGTGTCTTTGAAAAGGTATTCGGGGACAACAGGTTTTGTCTTCATGTCACCTTCATGATAACAGTCATTTTAGAATAAAACAAAACAAATTATTCACCGCCATAAGAAGCGAGACGAAACTGCAACCTCGACCTCACCTGTTGGAGCGGTGGGTGTGATGGCAGACATCATTAAGCGCGGGGATCCTCCGTGCTATTTAGAGGAGCTTGTTAAAGGAGCATTACTCGCTGGAGAAAAGTGCTGCAATGCAGGAGGAATATTTTGGCTGTGAATATAATTCCCAGACTGCAAGACCAACATTTTGGATAAATTAGCTGCCTAAGCTTCACTGCTTTTGTTTTTTGGTCATGTTGGAACAGATGGCATGTTTTACTGTTTTACCATCGGAGGAGCGGTGTTGATATCTAAATCTAAATAATTCTTTCAGATGGGGACTGCTTGTCCCAAGTGAGAATTAAAAGCAGTCATTTAGAAAAGCTCTGCACATATTTTAGTTTATTTTAAAACTTTTGCTCATCTATATCTATCTGCAAGATTAATGAAGATGGGGAAAAAAAAAAAAAAAAAAAAAACTTTGCTCCATCCTTGTAGTTTTGCACAGTCACCGTCCCAGATGTCCCTGGATGAAGGGAGCAAACGCTGACAACAATAAAGTAAACGAGTCCACCGATGTAGCAGCAACTTTTTGGCACAGACATATGCTTGCCTAACAGGGAAAACAGCTTTTCACACGAGCAGCGGCATATGGTCGGCTCCTGTTTCGACAACAAGATGCCGTGTCACCTTGCGAGCCACCTGTAGCCGGTGACCAGTTGAGAAGGAGGGGGGATTTAAGGTGATACAAGCATACACAAGCCGACATACATATTTCCCACCGTTTCTATTATCCCAAAGGCCATATGCTTATCGTGTCGACCTTTGCTGCGTCCGGCGGCATGTCACACACTCTGTCACCACGGCCAGGCAAGCGTGAAGAGCAACCGGTGGGGTCAAGAACACAAAAGCTTTTGAAAAACATGGTTGCCACCTCGAAGTCCTGTGCCTTCGCTGCGTTTCTTCCTCTCCCTCTCTGTCTGTCTCTCTCTCTCTGCCTTCCTCCCCCCCTGCTCTCCTCTATTCCCCCTTTTCATTTCTTTTCTGATGCCGTGCACGTCCCAACGAGCGACAGCGATTTGCATGATGTGATCGGCCCCTGCCTTCCTGCAGCTCTTTAGAAGTGTGTGTGTGCTTGCGTCTGCATGTGGCTGTCTGTGTTTGAGTGTGTTTGTTAGTGTCAATGTGCGCGGGCTGACTGCCAGCCAGTTTAAGCTGCAAGGGAAGGGTAAAAAAAAAAAAAAAGAGGGGGCGTTTGAGCCTATAGATATCTCAAAGAGCAATCAGGGAAATATGCTCAAATACGTGACAGGGAGAGTGCTTCACTTGGCATGCATCTTTAATTCTGTGTGAGGTTTGGGTGTTGTAGCATTGCTGAGTTAAGGTGAGGTGTTTGTTGAAATGAATCTAGGCCAGGTAGGTTTGCTAGGCTGGCACACACACTTCCACTCATCAAGTGAAGAGAGAGATCTAATCAGCAGCGAGGCTGGTTTCCACTGCCTAACGTTCAAGGACAATTTGCAGATATCAAAAAGAAAAACGTCCAAAAGGGAAGCATCCACAGAATTTAGGCTGAGTTTTATTTTTCTCAGCTGCTGTTATTGCTAAATTATGGGAGCAAGTGAGCCGAAACACTCTTTCCTATTTTTCTTTGGGCATGAAAAATGTAATCACAAGCCGGGCTACGTGTTTTCCTCAGTTTCTGTATCACAAAAGCGAGGCAATTACTTGTCTGATACATGGTGAATACGGCACGTTAATAGTACTACATGTATGCCATTACTAGTCAGTGTGACAGAGATCAGTGTGGAGATAGGTAATGAGAGTGAGCCGTTAAAACAATCAGTCGAGGTTTCACCGGTGTTAATTAAACTGAGAAAAATACAACGTATGAGTCGCTGGGCAAAGTGGAAAACAACGCTACTGTGGGTGCTAATTTAATGCATGAAATCTGAACACGCTACGCTCATTTGCACCAGTGAATGAGAATTCACATGCACTTTTTGGAAGGTGTCTGTGTGTGTGTGTGTGTGTGTGTGTGTGTGTGTGTGTGTGTGTGTGTGTGTGTGTGTCCCATATTTGTATTGATTTGTATGGAAAATATGACTCTAGCAAGAGTATTGGCTAAACAGAGAATGAAGTGACAGCCAGCTGAAGTAAGTGCTTGCTTTGCATTTTTGATGATCACTTGATCCAGGTGCCATTTTGGTTATTCAATGCACATAATTGTTTGTTTTCTCCCATATTCCTCTCTCTGAGTGTGTCTGTATGTGGGAAATATATACAGATACATAAACTGCCGAGCAGCAACATGGCGCACCTTGAAGCACAAAGGGGTGAGCACGTCTTTGTTGATTTGTCACATTCGGCAGCGTAATGAGGGATTCCAGTCACTTCTCACTGCCGGCGAGAGCAGGATGCACACTGCCTGGGAAAAAGAGGGATGGAGGAAGGTAGGGAAGGGAAGAGAGAAGGAGGCAGGGGAGGAATAAGTGGGACAGTTTAGGAGGGTGAGGAAAAAGATTTTGGGTCAGTACAGGGAGGACAGAGGAGGTTAAAGAGAGCTGGGGGGGGTGTTCAAGGTGGGTGGTGGTGGTGGTTGGGGGGGGGTTGTTGTGAGGTCAAGGTTCCAGTCTGTGGTGCGAGATGGTCGCCAGCACGTGGCCACAGCACGTTGCAGCGCTCCATGAGGCAGAGCTAACACGCTGGAAAAAGAGACTCAGCAGGAGGAAACAGAAAGACGGGGGCAGACGAGTGGGGTGGCAGAGAGAAGAGTGGAGCTACTGTAAAAGAATAGAGTCCCCAGCTCGCTCTCTCTCTCTCTCTCTCTCTCTCTCTCTCTCTCTTTTTCTCTCAGATCCCCCAACTGGCACAGAGACAGCCTAGCTAGCCAGAGAGAATAGCTGGGGTTAGTCCACTGGCGTCAGTGCCCCTCCCTCCTCTAATGACTGGAGTCAGAGCAAAAGCCAGAGAGGAGCAGACAGAGGGACCACATGGTGTGAGGACATACCACGTTACTAAGTAATTAAGAAGATATCACATACGTGGTGTTCATTCTGCTAATTGATTCACTGACTTAATTGACTCCCAATGAATATATAATGACAGCAGCTGTCATATTTTCAGTTTAAATGAACTCATAGCGCAGCTATATCTGGAAGTCACTATGGATGGCATTATTGAAATACATTATTACATCAGACACAGGAGTATTGTGGCAGTAACATAAAGCTAATCAGGTCTGCTAATGCCATGTCTGCCATGGCTGACTGGGAATACTGTCGCACGTCTTGCGTTTGTTTTTTGGTTATATTCAGTGTCAGCTGTTTGGCACAGCTGAAATGTTTTTTCACTGACTCTTCTATACTTTATTTGTCTATTGTTCATGCTATGCTAATTTGAGCGTCACTGTTTTCAACGTGCAGCTAGCTTTTTCACACTACAAGAACATAGCTATGATCAAGTCAAATACAAAGTCAAAAAATCCGTCTTTAAGGTGACCACACACACACACACACACACACACCATATAAGGTTGTTGAATCTCTATATACCTGCAGTCAGCGTGCCAAGCCTCAACAAACCCTTCACAGTCGATTTTGAGCCTCCTAACCCCACCTCCAAAAAAATGGACCAAAGGTTGTGTCAAGTGAGATTATTCCTGGCTCAAGAAAAAAAAAGTGAAAAGAGAGCAAAAATGTGAATGTCATTTCAAAAGTAGGTTGAGCAAGTCAAAAATAGCTTCAAAGGCCTCAGACTTCAGAACAAAATCCCAAGAGTAGGTCTTCTGAGGTAAGAAAAAAAATCAAAATTCAATGAATGTTCTTTTTACATGTTAAAACACACCTGATGATTGCTCTTGGCAGCATTCTATTCAGTGTCAGGGGAGAGCAAATAACAACAGTGACTGGGTATTTACTTGGTGAACAAAGGTGGTAAGTGGTGGTATTCCCTGTACTCCACAGATTTGTCTCTAAAGACATGAAGACCATCACACACAGCATCCTATTTGTGTTGTCAATATTTCTTCATTCCCTTGAGTCTGCACAGTCACCCAACACAAGAGGATGTGCCCACCTTAAGTGAAATTAAGAGTCCCGAGCACAGGATGTTACAGTTTTGGTGTCAGCGTCTGCTGCCTTTTGTGTCACAACCAATCTTCATCAATTTGTCAGATGCATCACGCACAATTTATCACACAATCCTCTCCTCCTGTTTCAAGTTAGTCAGTGCAGTGTCTATGGCTTAGAGAGGTCTTGGACACCATCTGTAGTAAAGGCCTGCCGAACACCTGAGCAAGGAAAAGGGCGAAGTAGAGCATCGCCATCCCTTCCCGTCCTCTGAAGCACCTGTTTGACATCCTGCCCTCTGTAGGAGGGTTCCAGTGCAGTGATGCTCCCCTGAGCAGGGAGGAGAGAGAAAACCCTGCAGTATGCTTTGCTTCTTCGTACATGGCATTAGAAATCACCACAATGAATTCACACTTACTACTGCTTCAAATGAAGGTCATGACAGCCAAATAACAAATGCTGTACACCTGTGTACCAAGTTAAAATCAACCAAACTTAAACTTGTCCTTTTATGACATCTATTACACATTCAAGAGTATTTGTAAAATCATTTTTTAATCATTTTAAACTCAACACATTCAGTATTTACCTCAGTTATATTGGTAGTGGTGCATTCCGCTATTACAGCCAACCTAAATGTAGGGGATTCACAGGAAATGATACAGAATGTAACCCTGATTGGTTTTATCTCATTGGACGCTGCCATGTCATGTTTTCTGCTTTCTTTATGTTTATTTTTCACTTCCTGTTTTATTTTGGTGTGTCTAACCTTTACCTCTCATTTGAGATTTCCCCTTCCTGCCATTGTGGGTTTCCCCGCTCCTGTGATTGTTGACCCCGCCCCTGATGTGTTGCACCTGTGTCCAATTGTCTTCCCCCTCCTAGTGTATTCAGTCTGCGTGCTCTGCCCTGCCTCTCATCTCTTTGTAAGTGTTGTCGTGATAGAAGCAAGCAGTTCTACCGCTGTTTCACATTAAAGGCGTTCAACTGTTAAAACATTGGAATATTGTGAAGCAGCCACAGAAATCACATAGACTTTCACTGCATTTAGCACTGACCAAAATCATTCATAAAAAAAACAAAAACATCATCTTCTTTATTTTGTGTAGCATGAAATCAGATTACAGTTGTAATTATTACCAACTTCACTCGCTGTTACTAATAACCACAGGTGTTGCCGAAGCCAGGAGTCAAATTCTAATGATAACGACTTCGAACATCATTGTTTTTGTTCCTTCTCCTTGTGAAGCAGACAACATCGCCCTGACAGCATGACGCATTCAGCATCTGACTAATTTCAGCGAAGCACTTAATCAAACACCCAAGGTCATATTACCATAACTGTTCACAACACATATGTATCAAACAGGTGTGCTCCATGCATATGTTTAAGGCAGGGTCATGCACTCAACAGGTGTGTGTGTATTCTGCTGGTTGATAAAATATTCAAGGATCAATTTTGCCATGAAGATTCCCTTCTTCCAAAGAGGAAGTGATGGCTGTGGTGGGGAAGAGAAACTTTAATTAACCCATATTCTGTGGCAGGGAAAAAATGAGCTCACTGCAAACATGTTACATACAAGAAGACATAAAGAATCTGCATTTTAAAAAAAAGAGGGGACAGTGAGCTGTGGTTTCATGCTCATTAGAGTTAAACCTAAACTTAAAGTTCACTGAGCTGGTAATGCACTCATTTGATCAGACATATGCACACTTGGCTGAAGTTGCCTTGCGATTCAAAGGAGTCAGCAATATCAGTGTTATCTGCACCCTCCATCTCCAGTCTGAGTGTGTATAGGTCCAGTTGTTCCGTTTGGGTCAGCTCTTTCTGCTGCAATGGTCTGCCACTGGCTGCACCGCCTGGTTTAAATCATTTGTTTAATGTGCACACTCACTTTTTTCATGCTCTCCAACTGACAAAACTAGTATGAATCATGAAGACAGATGTGTTTACCCGACATAAAATGACCATGTATCTATTTGTTTTTCACTTTGCACACACACACTCTCCCCACTGACACCAGACACATCAAAACAAGAATCAAGAGTTCGCCCCCTGCCCTCTACCCTCCTCGCTAGTTCCTTGCTAGCCTGCAGATACTGAACTTGCTCTTTAACCAAAGCCTTCAATGGTTTCTAATGGTTTCTGAAATAAGATCACTCCTGCTTGATGAATGTTAATGGAAATCAAGGGCCCTCTGCATGCAGACAGTCCCTTGATTCTCACCTTCAGAAAGTGATGACAGCCTGTTGTGGCACTGGGTTGTGTTCTGACAGCATTGCCTCTTGATTACACCAAAGGTTTTTAAAAAATAAAAGCCCAAGAGAGGAGAGTTGCATGTCTACCTCAATGAACTGTTGTTTTTTTTCATTCTATTGTTGGCTTTTCTTCTGAACAGTGTCATTTTGACACTTTTGTCTAACTTCATAATGAAGACTCAGTGGAGAGAGTACAGTGAGTAGTGTAACATCTTAAAATGGTTGACAGCAAGCCTATCATTAGGCAGAAATGAGTCAGTAAAATGAAATCTTGCTTTAAAAAGAGATCAAAACCTCAGCTTAATCAGAGTAACCATTTTCGACTACAGCTATGATTTTGGACCCAGAAAAAGAAACTGTATGTGGTAATTAACATTTGAAGCTCTTCAGATCATATCATTAAGCTATTTAAGTAACAAGGGCCTCTTGGATTGTATTATGTGGATGAAAAAGAAGTAGCAAAACAATACGGCAGCTCTTTCCTACAAGGTGTAATCATCGCCTTTGTGAGCATGAGCAATCAAATGCTTTGTTCTGGGGGGGTTTTTGTGTTTTTTTTTACTAATAATCCACAGTGAAATCTGTAAAAAAAAATATGTGCCAATTGTTTTTAACTCCCCTCATTCTTCACCATGATAATTATGAGTGTATATATGTAATTACAGTAATCATTACAGTTTTTAAGTTTCAGCTCAAGTACAGCTTACATACACCCATGCAAAGATGGATCATCTGTTGTGATCAGCTGCACTTTTCAAAAGCACGGTACTTTCAAAATCTGTACATAAAAACGTTTTAGCTTCCGTAGTCTGTGTTTTTCAGAGGGCGCAGGCTGGACGGTCAGACCCTGCATGAGCTGAAAAAGACAGGTGTATGATGACGTTGTAAAGACATCGGGAAGTTACATATTGTAGTTGGTCCCATTTATGAACACCTTAAAACCTCAGAATGTCTAATTGCCACTATTTAAATTATGTAATTACATTATCTTGCCTTTCCGAGTCACAACTCTGTGAAATCTAAACGCTGTCATACGATACACATATTATTAGATTCAGGGTGACTTACACTTTCAGAGGACATAATCATCACTGCTGTCCATTGTGAATACATTTACATAAACCTGCTTAAAATATCATTTAAAAAAAAGTACGCTCCTCATAAATCCAGAATGTGCCTAAGAATCATCTCATTTTAAAGTTTCTCCATGCTGAAAATAATCCACTGATAGTTTTCTATATTTCCATCGATGCACTGCACACAAGAACTGCTAATAGCTAATTCGGCATTTTCTTAATGTTACCAATTTGCCAAAATTTAGACAAATATAGGCAAGAAAACGATTGCTTAAATTACATAGAGTGCAACTGCAAGGTCTGAGCTGCACTCAGCAGTTTTTCACATTGGCAGAGACAGCAATTTAAAGGATTTCATCTCCCAGAAATCATGTAAATAGAATATGTGTGTGTAAAGAGTGCACTCCCTAAAAACTAATTTAATTTGCCATCAAACTGACACCAGAATTTAATCTTGGCAAGTTGGACGAATCTATTTCCACATCTAGGTGGGTGGAAGGTTCTGCTCTTCTCAGGATCCTTAATTTGTTAGTTACATTACAAAAAAAGGCAAATTTCAACATGTCTTATTATTTCACTCTTGCTTTTAGCAAGTATGTGTATTATTTTATTCATTTTTATCTAGTATTTCTTTCCTCATATTACTTTCTTACATTTAAAATACCCCTGGAGAATCCTGCGTTGCGTGATGTATTAAAGGTCTCCTAAGTTCTGTCTTTATGAAGGCATGGGAAAGTATTTTTCCAAAAACCCTTCATCAAAACTACATTTCATATCCTCCAAAAGTTGTGGAGGGATTAAATGTCCTCATTTCTTTTCTACTCTCATAGTCATTGAAAGTCGATCTGGATAAAAGTGTCAGCCAAATGCCTAAATGTAATATTAATGTGTTCTTTTTCTCCTTTTCAAAAAAAAAAAGAAGAAAAAACTCTACAGATGAACACAGCATATCTAGTCCATCATCATAATTATTTAAGTTCTTTTGTTGGTAAATGAAGTTGGCTGAAATGACAGCTAAGAAAATGATGATTGGAGTTTAATCATCCTCATCAATCAAGCGGGTCAATCATTTAATTCAGCTTTACCTCGGCCATCTTGGAGGATTAATGCAGGAGGATGGGTGAGGAGATTGGGATTCAATGCATGGGTCTCCCACAACCCGCTGGAAGTCGGGGCATGGTTCAGCAGACAAACACATATGTCATGTCACGAGTCTATTTGCTGTGCAGTGGTGGAAAGGCCATAAAAATAACCTTTGAAGAAAGAGTTTTAGAGGCATCATTTTCAAAGTAGAAGCGGAGAAGGAAAACTTTTTTTTACCCTAATCCTGTCACGGGCTTCATGGAAAAGATGAGAATTCAGCATCATTCACAAGGTAGTTTTTCTCACAATGTTTTAATCCAACAAATGATAAATGACAGAATTCAAATGCTTTAGGCATCACAAAATCTTATGTCAATTTTAGAGCCTGTTTCCTATAGCTGCGTTTATATACCACTACTTTACAACAGCAAATATAATTTGGCTGAATCATCATGCTGCCTGGATAATTTTTTAATGAGTATAATTAGCTAACATTGATTAATGTATTCGGCAAGTTGCAATATGTTGACACCTCCAGGAAATAGCCATATGCAGCACTGCAAAGTTGGACATTATAAAAGCTCTCATCTTGTCCCATCCACTCAGCTTTTAGAGTGTCAATGTAAGTGTTTAAGTAAGTCTTAAACAGGCCTACGCAGTGTACAATCTGTTTTACGGTTATATTTGGGGAGTCACAGCACTTGGTAAAGGTCGGGAAAAACTAGCGACCTTGGTTTAAATCCCCTCCCACTCAAAAATGTGTTTTGCATATCATTAATTCACTTGGATATTTGACCTTCAGTGTGCAGAATGATGCATGTGCTCACTTTAAATATGAGTTTCAGATGTGTACTAACAAGCTTGATTTTGAGGCAAGATATCTACCTGGGGAGCCAATCATGGCACTATGATGCACCATACACAAGTGTGATGTGGAGGCTGGAAACCTCACATTACACTGAGATTTTTCAGTGAAATAGGAGACAACTCGTGTCCAGCAGTTACAATTTACAACCAAGTACAACGCAATGAAAGCCTTTGAGGAATTGTACACCTTTATCCCCAGCTGTTTGACTCATTGCGTCAAGACAAACAACACACAAATCTTGAGAAAGATCAGGGAGTGTGAAGGATGCAGCCATCACCTTCGAGTATGTCCATTCAACAAAGATGTAAAGATTTTCTTCTGGACGTAGTGAAATGACACATATGACATAGTTTACTTGATGCATAAAAAGCTGAATTATGCCACTATTTGTTACAATATATTTTGAAAAAACGATTCTGTCTTTATGGATGCCACATGTTGGACTAGTAAGACATATTCTGTCTGATGGCTTGATAGCCATTTAAATTTCTGTCACTGAAATTGTACTTTTATTCCTGTACTTAAATTCCTATAATTTACACCTGGTAAACATCTGTGTTCAGTGTTTAACACTGTGTCTAACTGTGTGGCGCAAGGCCTCATATTTTACCTCATGTTAATCAGGAAGAGCTGGCTCGTTTTTAGCAAGGCTACTTTAAAACTGCAAGACTTTAGCAGTACCAGTAAGTATGGTTTAGAGTAAGGCTAGAAAATAAAATAAAAGAAAAAATGAAAGAAAGGGACTCAACAAAAAGACCTTAAGAGTTAAGGAATTCAAAGTCAGTTCTCCATGACACACAGGCCAAAGGTTTCTTATGTACACTGACATGCATGGTGGAGAGCAGGAGCAACTTGCCACCAGAGCTTGTACCAGATGGCTAAATTCAAAGCCTCACAGTTCTAAGTGTGTGGTGACAGGCTGCCACGGTAGGCGGCTGCAATTTCTGTTTTCTACTTTAAGAATATGTGATGATAATCAGCGGGGTCCAGATAAAAGCCACAGACGTAGGGGGGTGGCATCCCTGTTGCCATGGCATTATGAAACAAGATGTGGGGTGAGAGAAAACAGTGATTTACCTGCTCACCATTCGGCCTCATTAAATCTAAGGAAAGTGCCTACTGATTGGAAATTCCCTGATCTGCCACAAAAGAGACATTTTCAAGATGTAGTCATCCTCACTTTACAGAGGAGTGGGAACAAACAATTGCCCTGGCGCCACCTCTTTAAATGCTTCTCTGTTGCACGACAAGAAGGTTGGTGTTGAAATCAATAGCAAGATTTAAATCATTGTTATTTTCTCTTTTTTTTTTTTAGTCACCCACACTCGTGCTGAAGCATGATGCACTAAGGGAGTGTGTGTGTGAGCAAAGCATGAATCACGCTCGTGGAAGCTGAGGTTGTGTTCATTTGCGCAGCAGGTTGTCAGTTGGACTATTAGTGATCTCAGTGTACCGCTACACATGCACACATGAGACTGGATGGCTGCGGGTATTTTTGATGTCACTCTGGCTGCTTACGCTCAGTATGATGTGTAATCCAGACTGAGGTTTGAATTCCTCTGCTTTTATCCTATACTTTTTGCAAACACTTAAAATGCTACAGTGTGTCCTGTTATCTCAGTGTACCTGTGCAGACCCCAGTAAACTGCAAGTGCAAAATAAACCTCTTTATAAATCGATGTACAGGCTATACATTCCCGATTTTTTATTCTTAGAAATACTAAACAATATTACTGATTCTTTTTTTGTCTACAAACCTTACCTATAACTACATTAATCATGTCTTCTGCCCAGTTATACTTAAGTCTGGCACACCATTCTTCATTTCCTTTACAGTAGGGACTCTGACAAAGATAGTCCTGTCTCAGTATTATCTGAGCTTTCCTGTGTCTAATGTTTGTAGGAAAAAAATGATCTAAGTCGATGATTCAACAGGGAAATGAGGGACGAATAAGTGGCTGATTAATTGATGATATAAATAAGTTTGTGTCATCCTACACACTGACATTAAGTTATGTTTGGGAGGGGGTGGCTTTTTAACCGTCAATGTAGCACCAACAAGACTCCCACTAAAAGTGAATCTCTTCCCATCCAATCAGCTTCTTACGATTAGCTGATGGGTCCCACAAAAACACACTATTTTTTGCATTTTGGGTGTAAATGGATTGCCACTTGGTAGAGCACATACTTCTGCCACAGCCAAACCAATCAATTCCACATGTCTGTCTAGCTCTTATAGTAGAAAAATTTAAGGAAAAGTGAAGTAGTCTGATAACTTAAATTATTTATTTGCCATAAAACATATGTAGTCGTCATTGTCATCGTTGAAATTGACAAAAATGATGAAAATTGAAAAAAATGTTGAAAATCTAGCAATGTTGAGGAAAGTGATCAAATTCCTGTATCTGCCCTTTTAACTAGGTCAGCAACAAAACTTTAATGGGTTTAATGGGACATCCTCTGCTAGGCCTTTTTGAGAATGTAGTTGATGGTCTTCCACTTCAGATCTTGGGAATTGGTAGTTTCCCCAAAACTTGAAGGTCTCCGCGGGTGACACAGGGCTGTTGGATATTGTGACGGGGAGCAGTGTTGAGGGGTGTCTCCTAAAGTCCACTGTCGTCTCCACAGTCTAGAGCACATTGAGCTCCAAGTTATTCTGACTGCAGCAGAGCACGATATGCAGACTCGTTGCCATCCTGGATGAGTCTGATGACCATAGTGTCGTCTGCAAACTTCAGGAGTTTGACAGCTGGGTCCCTGGAGGGGCAGTCGGTGGTGTAGAGGGAAGAAGAGCAGTGGGGAGAAGACACATCCCTGGGGGACACAAGTGCTGACTGTCCATATACCAGAAGTGACTTCCCTCTGCCTCACCTGCTGTTTCCTGCCTGTCAGGAAGCTGGTGATCCGCTGACAGATGGCGGGGGGATACGGTGAGCTGGGAGACACATACAGGATCCTTTTATACGTAGCCAAGGTGTTGCAGGATGTAGTGCAGCCCCATGTTGACGTTGTCGTCCACGGACCTATTTGCTTGGTAGGCGAACTCTAGGGTGCCCAGCAGGAGTCCTGTAACAATCTTCAGATGGGCCCACACCAGTCGTTCTAAGGTCTTTATGACCACAGATGTCAGAGAAAAGAACACAGAGAGAATGAACAAGAACAAAGAAAGTAGTGGAGGATAAATAAAAGCCTAATGTGTGAGCAGAATTCATTATTTTAAGTATAACATGACCTTTCTGAAATGATACTGACTCCTCCGCAATATCTGTGAATTGCACAATTACTTTTATCTTTTCCTCTCCGTGTCTCCTTACTGACCTCCTTACTGTCACTTCCAGTAACTGTCAATCTTCCAACTAAAGAAATGCATTTCTCAGTCTCTTTAAATACAGTTCGTATCACTGTTCCTCAAACCACCGTTGTAATTAGCATTTAACAAATCAGTATCTATTAGAGAGGATGAGAGGACGAGGGTGTGAGAAGCCCACAAGGAACAAGCGGAGTTTGAAACTGTCCTGGCAGCAGAAACTGTAACATGGGACAGTCATTAGGCCACGCTGGGGTGCACAAGAGCTAAATCTCAACACACATGAACACATAAAGAGAGAAGCACATATTTCTTGATAAGCACTTGCAACAGATGATAATCTCTCCACTGTACCCGTTAACAGTTTCAAATCAGTTCCACTCATATTTTTAATAGCAAAATGACGATAAGGTCAGTGACCTCTTAGGAAAATCTAGTTTATCTAAATTGCCAAATTCTTCTCCATCTTCAAATCCATCTCTGAACTAAATGATTTAAAAACTGCAGTGTGCAGACATGAATGTCAAAAACCACTAGAGGTGCCTGACAAGAAAGGTGGGTTTTTTTGGGTTTTTTTTCTCCCCTGCTATTTCTCCGCAGCAGGAATCTTAAAAGGGATTATTTAGATCACTTTCATCTTCGGGAAGGTGGTATCATATTTTATATCTTGTACTTTTAAATGATGCCGTTGTCTGGATTTCTCTTCAAGTGTCTTCAAATGCAAAAACTCAAATTGTGAATCCAGCATAATGGTAAAAGTTTATGCGAGGTCATACGTGTTAACTTGAGTTTTTGCCACCAGGGTTCCCATCATGCTTTGGGTGAGGGAAAATGGTGAGGAACACTTTGTTTGTAATGCAGTGCTTGTAAGTGTTGACTACGTCTGCAGAGCTGGGGAGGGTAAAGACAGCTGTCTTCATTAGCCCCTGTTCACCTGCACCTGAGGAACTTGACTGGCAGGTCACAACTGGTTCGGAGCCCACCCACCCACTCCCGAGTCTCTGTAGTGGTGAGTGAATTTAACACTGACCCACCTGGATCCCCAGATTGTAAATCGTGCTTATTCAATTACAACAAATCATTTACTATTCATTTAAAATTAGCTTGATCATAATTACTTTTTGTGTTTTTAATAGACTAACTAAAAATATTCTGCTCATTTACTTATGATTTGTTCATCATTTGTTCATGATTAACCACTGTGAATAGAGATTTCAAATCTCTGAGTGATTCATAATATATCAACTAATCATTTATTAATCATTCACTAATGATTTGTTTATGATCATTTCATGAAATGTTTATAGATGTGTGTTAATATTTTGTGAATGCTTGATTCATCATTAACTTAAGGCTTATAAATGATAAAGTGTCGGCGTCACATTTTATAGATGCAAAAATTCCCATTGTGGTCCTCTACATCTGTCAGTGATGATGCAAGACGTTCATTTAAAAAAACGTCTGAGTGTCTGTCCGTCATGTAAGGAGAAGTGAGTGAGTGAACAGTGGAGTGATTCTGGTCACAGACGTGGAGTCAGTCAGTTATCTATGGGCTATTATGGATGTATTAGAGCTGGATACCATGTTCCAAAATGACGTCCCATTAATTTCAATAAAAGTTGGACTGCGGTTGCATACACAGCAGTCCGTCTCTCACTGACCTTCTGCTGACTCCCAGCATACACGAATGGCATAACAATGCTTTACAGATATAACTCTTCAAAGATATTTTAATTGTTATCGTGTAAAATAATGTAAAATCTCATAACAGGAAGAGTAAGTCATACAGATTCCAGCAGCATGTGGCATTCTGGTTTGTCTGAGCTATGACAATTAAATTTTTGCTGGACATTGCGTCCTTCAGGTTCAAAGGGTTTAGATTCTTGTGCAAAAGAAGGATATTCAAAACTGATGAGTCACATTATTGCAAATAGGTGCAATTATTTCCAATATGTCTTCAAACACTCACAAGGATTACTTAAATATATGATTTGAGAACGTTTCAAACTCGGTAAAAAGAAGGAATAGATCCAACCTAAGTAGTTCAAACATGAGAAATCACAGTCAAACAAACTTTCCCCCCTGCTCTTATCCAACCACTCTCAGCCGCTGAGTCAATTTTCCATCAGTGCACTGTCTTACCACAAAGAGCAAAGCACTGATCGATTCAGTCCAAGCTTTTTTCCTGCACTGATCCAATGTGTTTTCTGTAATAATACCAGGTAAGCTCGCTTCCTAAGTGGGATAATATTGTTTTGACCGTTAGGCAATCTTCAATTATTCACAAGCAGACATTGCTTATGCATGTCTTTGGAGCTCTGAAGACGACGACTTGCTGCATTACTCAGCATTTAGAAATAGGTTAGAATTAAAAATATGAGCATGATGACTTAAACATTTCTCTTTTTTTCTCGCAATTCAACTGTCAATGCATCCTCCTTGTTCAGTAAATGGATTTGTTCATGTTTAAATTAGGAAATAAACTGCATCCGGATGCCAAATGCAACACAGTTGTTAGATGCAGAGTCTCACTGTCACTTCACATTATAGTATCAGCACGCTGAACTCGAGCTGAACGAAACAGTTAAGGGTTAAGGTTATGAGGAGTAAGCCATTGGAACAATTCAATGTAAATGTGCTTTAGCTCTCAGAATGGGAGCTGTCACAGTCAGTCACTGTCATAATTTGGAGAAAATCACTGTCATATTTTATTTATTACTCACTCACAAGTGTATGTATACATAGTGCTTCACCTACAAGTGTAATTAAAATAAGGAATTACAACCTTCAGAGCATTTTATTATCTGGAGAGTGGATTTTCCTTCATTCATACTCTTTATCTATATTGCAATCAGCATCTATGTGAATGCACTCCACTGTTTTCATATACTCCAGCTGCATTTAACCATTTTGCTGTCCATCGTGCAATACTTCTGATGTCCCCCTTTGAGTATTCACTTTTGAAATCGAACTTCCACCAAGGGCAAACTTTTAATTAGACGCCGTCGCATCACCATCAGTGGCGACAACAAACACTGTCATCTTTTATGCCCCCCCCCCTTCTCATCCTTATCAGAAATATCCCCTCAATCATTCTATCCACAGAGCCCATCCACTTTCCCCCTCCAACATCGCCTCTTCAGTCAAGCATGATCTTCTCTTCATGGCAGAGAGAGCAAGAGAGTGAAACGGGTGAGGGGTGGAGGGATGGAAAGAGAGAGATCCAAGAGGCCTGAGCAGCCTTTCATTTCCGCTGCTTGGCTATGCAGCTTTGCCCCGCTTCCACGGTTCTGGCAAACCCTGCTCCTTCCCCTTGAGGGGCCCATCTAGTCCACAATCTAAGGCCTTGTAATGTAGTCCCTGGCCCACAATGATAGATCACAGTACACGTGGGATGGTATTGTCTGCCTCGCTGATAAGCCAGTGGAGTCGGAGAGGAAGCACGTGTGTGTGTGTGCACGACTGCAGGCCTGCGTAGTTATATTAGCATCTCTGTTTGTGTTTGAATGAAAGCTCTCGCTCTCTCTCTCTCTCCCCTCTCTGTCCCCCACCCACCTACCCTAACCCAAACCTGAACCTTTTTGTATTATGTTGTACGGGTCTCTCTGAGGGCTTAATGTTAATAAGATAGGTGAGTCACTCCACGTGCAGGCCTGGCCCTGCATCGCTAAACACAAAAAAGTTGGATGTTTACTTAAGAAGACTCAGGAGGAGTTGACTAAAACATCCTCTTAGAGTAGCTGTGTGAATACATGTTCCGAGTCCTTTTTCTCTTATTCATTGACATGTGTGCAAGACAAAGAGAGCAAATCCAATGAAAGAAAACAGAGGTCGAGTCCGCATTTTATGGATTTTATTATATTTTTAGATCTTTTGACCTCTGCTAACATTATGTTCCTCGCCCATCTGTCTTGTAACAGATGCTCTCTGTGTGGCCTTGTGTCTCCACGGAAATTGAGAATCTGCCACAGCTTTTTACTTGATGGACCATGTGAAAGGTTAAAAGACTGTTTGGTGATTTGATGCAAAGGGTCAAAACTACTGAGATGTTTACGTCTGTCATGAACTATCAGTAATAAAGAGCCAGTTCACATTAGATAAAAGGACTTTACTGTAGGGATTGTGTTCATAATCTGTATGTAATTACAAATTTGAGCCAACAGGGGCAGTGTGTCACAGGTTTACAAGTGATCCCTTTATGGTAATGCATTTATGATGTCTGCAAACACTGGTGAAAACACAAATGTGAATCCCTTCATGTAAAAATAATTGCTTCCCCTTTGGTTGCAACACTACTCACACTACTCAGTGGATCTCAGACACAATGTGTAAGAGATGTATAATCTAGCCCGTAAAATATGTTTATATTTTATCCTAAAAGATTTCTCCTCATTCTCTTATTAATGATCTGTTGGATATGGTGGTTCATGCATTTGTTTTTGCATTTGAGAAAACTGAATGGTCTGAAAGAACAGTTCAAACACCCACTGAGGATTACTTCTCAGTCAAGGTTAAATTTGGAATTTGACTTTTGAAAGCTTTTTTTTTCTTCTTCTTCTTCTTGATGAAAAAAGATGTACTGATGTGAAAGCACAGGCTGCTGTCTTTATGCACCCACACAACGCACACTGTAACAGTCTGGCAGAAGGAAATGAATACCTCCTTTATTAGTACACCGTGTGATAACTGTATGTGTCGTTGTCGAGCGCGTTCGTGCGCTCGGCTCTAATACGAATCTGTTTCAGCGTGGCTCGGCTTGTGTGTGGAGTGTTGATTTGGGCGAGTATGTGTGTGTGTGTGTGTGTGTGTATGTGTGTGACGCATTTACGACAGCTTCCTTCCTGCCTCCTCTGGGTGCCTGCGAGTCTGGTTGGTCTGAAGGAAACCTGACAGCCTAAATCACGCTGAAGAGCCAGAAACAGATGTTAATTAGCTTTAATTTGCCTTTTGTTGTTCCGCTGCCAAACCCAAAGACACTCAGCATAATGTTGCACTGAATACGCACTGAAATGATGTTTTGTTTCCTGAGTTGACTGGACAGGTTGGAATACGACTCTGCTTCACATAAGTTTAGCAGGAGTGATTTTAAACGAACAAATGGTGAAACAGAATCAAACTCGACACACTTTCATTGACTTTGAAAGCGTAGATAGATGATGGATAGTCAGCAACGCCTTCTTTGATGGATGGATGGAGCTGATCTGAATGTGGATGTAATGCCAGCTTTGGGAGAAAACGTAACACGTAACACACTGCCTGAGTGCAAAAGTGCTAATAGTTATAAAACCCTAGCAGGCATTACACCTAAAAACCTCCAAGCTTGTGATTATCTGTTACATTGTAATCTATAATTTCTTGCTTTAAAATCAGACAAAATATCAGAAAATCCGACGTATGGAGATGAATAAAAAATAAAAATGGCTTAAGAGAGCACAGGCTTGTGGATGTCTCCGCCTGTTTTCCAGAGATGAAGCAGTTAATACCATATTACCATATATAATACAACCTTTATAAGATGACGCTCCCTTTTTCACACCTGTTAATGGGGAAGGACGTTTTGAAGATGAGAAAAAAACTTTCTGTGTAATCCTGTTAAAAGCATTTCCAATATATGAGCAGTTTCCAGATATGCAAGCAGCTACTGTATGTGTCAACATATACAGTTCTGTTTTGACATACACTACATCATTATTGTGCTGCCACCTCAGCAATGGTTACTTCCACCCGCACCACCAGCCTTATCTTTCAATGTAATGCACTTTTAAAAAATGAACATGAATCATCTGCAGCTATTGCTTCTGTTCTATGGTGCCATTCATGTGGTTATGGTATTACATCCATGTTTCCTTCCTTTTGTCTTCCACAGTCATCGTCCTCAAGGATGGTTTCAGAGTGTCAATACGTTTGACAAGGACATGCACTGCATTATACTTACGATATGCAAGTATCTCTTAACTGGATCGAAGAATTTCACAACCAGGACACAAAGCAATAAGCCAATGCAAATTTTAACAGTGAACAATTAACAAGGACATGTATCTCTTTTCTGGTATGTGAGAGCAGCCTTGGTATCTATTAGCAATTACCCATGAACAAGTTTGCATGTATGAATCATCTCGTGATCGATATTCGAAGTAGGCAACAATCACATGAGCCTTCGTGCGCGACTCATTTCCGAGCAACACACAACCACACTACTAACCGGGCTTACTTCTAAGCCGCGCCCGTGATATTTAAAGTATTCCTGTACTAATTTGTTGGAAGGTTACCGCTGTGACCTTGTCGCTAATTCAATCTCAGATGAATATCATATTTCAATCAACGTGTATCGGCAGACGGGGGATAATGAGCACTGGTAACTGGATTAGTGTTGATACACTGATGTGAGAGATTGGACATGTGGCAGGCCAGTAAATGCATCCATATTGTTTATGAGAGTGGAATATGCAGCAACATGATCTATGGCACGCTGTGTCTGAGGATGTCAATGTGGAAAGTCTTCCATTTGCCAATCATGCTCAAGTTATTTATTGTTACTTTAAAACAATCAGACAAGGCTTTGCTTCCTCTTGCCAGTGTTGATGCAAAGTGAAGTTCAGTGATTGTTTGAATTATGAATAAACAAAGCAAATATGCATGTGTGGATTTGCTATAGATGGTGTTAAGTGATGTGTTTGGTTGCTGATCAGGTTTTTCTTTCTTTTTCACATATTATCATTTTATTTTTGATTCCCCAATTACTTTCTGTGTTAATTTACTCTTTGTATGTTTTAAATTTGTGGAACTTCTCATGTATCTCGGGGACTACAATTTTGTATATTTACAGCATAAATTTGTATATTTTCCATAATTTTATGTGTAAAATATAACGTGAAATTTAAATGTAAAGTGTTATTTTACATTGTAAGATTAAATTATAAAATTATTACTTTTACTTCCTTTATTATTGTTAAGAAATAATTGTGTTATTAGTGGTAGTTTGTAAATTGATTTACTTCTGGATTTTGTTTTCCGCACCTCAAATTAACCAGTATTTTTGGCTCCATTCTGTATCTTTTGTTGTTCTTGTTAAAATTACTGCTGTCTTGTAAATAAGAATTAATGAACCACAAAGGCACAGGCACAATATATATATTTATATAAATACAAGCAAACTCATGTCTCAAAAGCTGCTGCAAGGCAAGAATTAACGAGATCTATATCTCACGATTTGGTCAAAAAAAAAAAAGCCTACTGTAAAGATGGAGTGAGAGACAGAACCACAGATATAAAAAAAGAGTGTGAAAATGGAAAAAGCTAAATATGACAAACAAAAGCAAATCAGGAGCTTCTTGTGTAATAACTTCTTTTCCTGAGATGTCACAGTAATTAACTGCCATCAACATCAAAGCTGAAGGAGGGAGGGGGAGAAAAAAGTCTGTTACGTCAAACCAGCGGTATAATTTAGCCACGCCGTTGCTGAGGAGTTCAGAGAGACGAAAATCTTTGAACATATGCATAGATCCTAATCACTATCAACACCCTGTGTTTTTTTTCTCTGTTCTTTATATCAGAGAGATGTGTTTCTTTATACACCCCTTCTTCATTGAAATGAAAAGCTGCACAGATCTGATGCAGGTTCATTTAAAGTGGTGTATTTGCAAATTTCCAATGAGGGCTCTGATGAACAGTATGATTGAAAGTAGGAGCTTGTTTCTGCAAAGGACACATTTAGTATGCACAAGTTATAATTCCACATGCAACGGACATCTGTGCATGCACTGCTTTGGAAGTTAAACAGGCTGAAAACGAAAAGAGAATCATAAACTTTTATTTTCTTCAAGTCTCCACAAGGCCAGTCACACATCACTGATGTTGCTCCCTGTTCCCTCTATGGAAGCATGGAAGGGTGACTGGGTCTCACAGATAGAGCCATGCTAATAACGATGTGGTTAAGTGCTATGGAAAAGCAGGGCTTAGAGTGCTTTGTACACTTAGAAGGCCCCTCTCCATGGCCAGCTGCTCTTTGAAGGCTTATGGGCTAAAGTGGCAGTGAGGGCTTGGTGATGCCAAGGCAATCATCTCTCCGAGTTGTACTGCAGGGAATGTGGTCACTATCAAGGAAGGGCGAAAGGAAAGGAATGACAGAAGGTCACTGACTGTCACACTGCTTCACAGCACACATATACTGGCTGCTGAATACACAACTGAATGGGATTTCAGTCACACAAACATTTCTCTGGACATGCTGAAAGCTGAAATAATCTCAGTAATCATATGAAGATGCACCAGTTTGTCTTTTTGTGCCTTCCTTCTTTGAATTTATTTCCATTTTCCTCACATTTCAAAATGTGTTTGGGATCTCACAAACTAAATAATCATAAGAGTGACTGTAAAGTAAACCTAGTTTTTTCTTCTAACCATATTAAAACATAGAAATGTGTCCAAAAGTTTTGTGAAGGTAATAAAACATGGAAATGGAAGTTAAGTTTTGTTATCTTTCGATTTGGCCATGAGCAGTGTTAAATACCTTCACCTGGGCCCTGGACTGAGCCAAGTGTCTGTCAAAGGAAGGGGGGTTTGGGAGAAATGTCTAGTTTGTTTGTAATGTATTTAACTTATAAAAAATCACTTGGTATTTTCATTTGGTTTACTTTATAGTAAGTAATTGGTTAAACACTGCCTGATGTGTGTGTGTTATTAGCTAATTTAGTTATTTTCTTCGCTCCACCCCTTTGTGTGTGTGCGTTTGGTTCGGCCAGCCAGAAGGCTATATGTTGTTCGTCCCCCTGGATTGTCATCCAGTTGGATTGTGTTATATGGTGGACAGGTTGAGTTACTCAGTTCTGTTGCACTTCAGTTCAGAGTTAGTAATAATGTGTGATCTGCATCAAATGAGCTGCACTCTTGTATCTGACATCTATGGAAGCGCTTACTTTACAACCTAGGTGTGTTAAAGAAAGAAATCATATTTTTCAGCTAATTTCACTTTTGTTTATTTTTTTGCATGTTGGAAATCTACAAAGGCGTGGCCTCAGAAGACAACATAGTCTGCAAAGGTCAAAACACAATTAGACAGTCTGGTCTTTCCTATTGATCCTCGGACACTGTTTTATGTGCAGAGTCCTATTTTTTTATTTCTTTTTTTGGAAAATTGATTCATCGCTGGTGTGCATTGAATCTTCGAATAGGTTTGACTGCAAATGATCCTCTCGTTGGATTCTTCATCACCTAGGAAACAAACATTTCTTGGCCATATTTGAAGGATTCTCTGAATAGGTCTTCAAATGCAGCCATCGAAGGATGCAGCCCCTGAATAGAGACACAGGTAGTGTGACAGTGGCAGCTGAAAGTCTGAAAAGGCTAGTAAGTGGTTGTTTATATAACTATACCTTGAGTAGATATCATTATGTAACATATAAGGTCAGACATGAATGTTCATGTTCAAGAAGCTTTTTAGAAGAAGCCTTTTATTTCCTGCTCATGCAATACTACAGTAGGAACTGTCAAGCAGACAGATACTAGTTGGAGTAAAGAGGGTAATAATTGGCTCATATAACCTCAGCCTCACTGTTCCCCCTTCCTTATAGCTCTCAGCTCTGAATGTTGCAACAGTGTTTTTTTTTTTTTTTTTTTGAGCTTTTACACAATTTCCTCTTTTTGAATCTAATGGTTCAAAGCCGTTCCTGGGTTCTCGTAGCGTGCCACCTACTGCAACCTCACCAGCTGAGCCTGGATTGACTCTTACTTTATATCTGATTCAGGCTTGACAGTGCTTCCATGTCTTCTGACTGTGAGAGTTGACTACAGGCTCTTTGACTCATATTCAAAAATGTCAGGGATGTGGCAGGAACGGAGCAGAACACAATGGCTGCCCGAAGATGAAAACAGTGATGAAAACTTGCTTCAGGCGGCGCTTTAGGAAAGTGAATCAGAGCTGCTGTTAGCTCTGCTTTAATGCTATAATCACGACAAATCACTGTATAATCATGGTACTGGGCGAATGAATCGTAAATGCTGTTCCTTCTTATGTTCATCATTTTGTCATTTGAGTAATTTTGAACTGCAACTTCCTTTGGTTGGAACGTCCTTTGTCATTGCCTGCTTAAAACTGTATGTGTGGCACATAATGCTTTTATGTGCACCAGTTAACACACAAGTGGGTATACTTGTTAAAATGGGTAATATATAAAAAGCTTGCACATTCACATAATTAATGGCTCTCAGCTGCAGGACAATGAGAACAGAAAGAGATCAGCTGAAATGTTCAGTACTAATATTTAAGTTTATACAAAAAGAAGTGAAACCTTGGGAATATTTAACAAGAGGCAACACAAATTAGTAAATGCTTTTCCCCTTGTTGAAAGAGTTTCAGGGGGAAAAAAATATGAAGAAAACATGCACATCACCACGTTCTTCTTATTGAACGCTTGTGAAAATGCCATTTTTATCCTCCTCTTATACCACAAAAACCTCTCTCTTGAGGAGGCTTAACTATCCTTAACAAAGGCACAACGCTATGAAGCTCATCAGTTGTGAAACAGCCACCGAGGGGACACTGAAAATGTGTTTTTGACTTATGCTTAAATCAAGTGCTGGGCTCACAAAGTCGGTGTGGAGAGAAAATAAAGCCTAAACACTAAGAGCTCCATGAATACACCACATACTGACAACATTTGGGTCTCTGTCAGAGATCCAGACTGATATTATGTGCTTGAAAATTTGATTGAAAGGTTATGCAAATGTGTTCCTTATTTGCATCATTCTCTCTTGCAGTGGGGATGCAGACATTGTTATCAGTTTGAGCTGATGTATAAGAGCTAACAAAGCAGGCAGAGCCCAGAGGCATTTTGACCGGTAAATGTAAATCCTCGGATTTCACTGGTTTGTTTTTACTATGGCTGGTTTTCAGAAGTCGTTTTAAAATCTGCACAGTTTATGATATCCTTAAGTTTCACCCTCACAGGATGATTGATAGTCATATCATATGGTCCAAAGGAACTGAGTACTGATCTCAGACCAATACGCCCACTCACAATATGCTTCACAAGTCTTCTGTAGGCCTTGGCCTCTCAAAATAGCTACTGTGTACACATAAATGGACAGGGTTTACAAAAGCATACACAGCAAAGGAGCAGGCAAGATGGAAATAATGTGAGGCTATGGACGATCTTTCATGTTATTTCAGATATTTAAAAGCAGTACATACAGATGTCGCTGTCAAAAATGCTGAAAATGGCCAAGTTTTGTTTTGTAGATACATTTTTGATGCACAAGTGTAGTCTGCACTAACCCCAGGCACAAATACATTAATTAAAACCCACCACATGTTTCACCAGTTGCACATGTTTATTGTGAAATAACAGCAGCTTTTTTTTTTCTTTTTTTTTCTTTTTTGTTGGAAATGTGTTGCAGCAGCAGTATTAGTCTGTTTACAGGTGTTTGGGAGTATGGCTGCATATGTAAAAAATAATAATAATAAAGCCTTCTCTGGCTCTAGAGGGAAAATCTGATGGATAAAACATTTTTTAAAAATCATGGGTTGGGGCTGAAGACTACAAGTCTGAAAATATGAAAAACCTGAGAAAGAAGTGAGCTTAACGCATCTCCATAGGCCATTCTTCATTTCTAAGGCTAGCAGCTTGAGTCTATATTAGCAACTACTAGCAGAACACACAAGAATCTCCAACTAAATTGTTTCAGATCAAAGTTGCATTGTGGGAAATATAGGCGAAAGGGTTTGACCAGGAAGAATGTGCAGAATAAAAAATAAATAAGAGTCCCACAATTGAAATATTGAATGAGTGTAGAAATGAGATGAAAACTGTAATGCTGAATTCCAGAAGTTGTTTGAGTTCTGTGTGGGAATGGCAGGAATGCAGAACATAAAGAAACTGATTTTATTTCATAAGAATCTTCAGGGTTATAACTTTTTGAATTAAAAAATAGAAGTTCTGTATGAACTGAGGAAACACTGTACATACTAAACCTTACAGCAGCGCTGACATTATTTCAATGTATTTAATATTTAATAACAGAGAGTCTGTTTTTTTTTCCAATTTCATCGAAGGTAAAACGCAGGTTAGCTTGTGAAACAACTATAAGCTACAATTATACTTCCTATTCACGCATTGCTGTTATTATATCGCTACGTTATACTACACAAGTTCATTTGCAGGTCAGACACATGCCTGCAGCCAACAAATTTACAGTAGACTCTCGCTCACAGCATGTGCTCATCATAACGCCTCACTTATAAAGCTGTATGCCCTCTCAGCAGTTCCCCCCCTAAAATGAAGCTGTGTTTTTATCAGGATGAGCTGATCTGGGGAATACATTTTCAGAGAAATTACATATTCCACAGGCGACGCCTTCTTGATTTCCTCTGGGTCTTAAAAAACAAGAGGAAGATGGAACTGAGGGAGGTGGGGGGGTTGTGGGCAAAATTAAATTATCTCTAATTAGCAGAACAATCGATACTAAATTGAGTTGATATGCATCCTTCATGACTTAACTAGATATCAGATAACACGGGTAGAGCAATGCATTGTAACATGAGTTGATGGGTAAAGGTGATACAGAGCACTTTTGATGGCAGGAGTTAAGGGACTGAGTCCTGAATTATCTGATCTGTCAGGGTTGAGGCTGTTGTAGTTTGGCAGCTTTCCCGAATCTGGAATTGAGGAGACACAGGGGGAAGGTTGTTGCTATTGTCAGGGGTACCATACCTTGTTTAATCTGTCATCAAGCCAAAATACATCAGAGTACAAGCGGGGACGTCATTCTGAATGTCATTTTTAATTGAAAAATAAATAAGAGGTGGCGTTGCCTGCGGCTACAATTCAAACATATCATCACTGTAGTATCATCTACAGTGTGTTGTCGAAGTTATTATTCATCAAATCGTCTGAATGGTTTTGGGTGATTTTATACTTCCAGTTTCACACCGCCACAAGTTTCAGTCCCTGGAGTGAACGCTGTCCTGTCCTCAAAAGGAGACAAGTGAAGTTTTCTGACCTCGGTGCACGCATTGTGACAGCTACTGATGGACAGCTCAAGTGATTCCATGGGTCATACTGGTGTTTCAGCTGAGCAGTGTCTGTCCTGGTAATTAGAAAGAGCACCCTGTAACTAGAAGGTCACAGGTTTGATGCTTCTGATGACCAATGTGTTGAAATGCCCTGAAACGAAACACTAACGTACTGCTTGTGGATGACCCCGCACCCCGACGCCTGCGGTGTGGAGCGTGTTTGCACGTCCCCCCGCTGATGGAATGAAGGAATAAAATTTGTGATTGCAGTTGCTGCAGTAAGCTATGCAGTTGTTATCTTTGAGCTTTTACTGACCTATTGTATCGTTGTTATTCTGCTTTGGAATATATAACTATAAGGAAGTTAAAAGCAGGGGCATTTTTAAATTAAATTTTTCAGTAAATATCCAATACACATACTTAAACAAAGAAGCATATCGAATAATTTAAAGGGGCTATTTGTAAGTTTTCTCTGCAGCCAGGAGCGGATGGTGGTGAAAGTCGCTTGCCAAGGCCTCAGCCATCGTTGTGTTCACAGCACAAGAGGTTACAATATACCCTCTGAGCAGCGCTACACTTCTTCAGGTCACCCTGGGCGCTACAGTGACGATACAGGCCGGCTGGACGGGGGCTAGCTGGTTAGAAATATGAGCAAGACATTGGAGTTAACATTGGCATTGCTTCCCAGCTCCTGGCAAATAAAGAAATGTACTCACAGCAGCTGTTAATGCTAACGTTGGCTACGTGACAATAGCTAGACTCACAAATAGCTCCTTTATGAACAGTCTCTCTATGATTGCACTGATATAATGCGATGTGTTTGTTTCTCTGTCCTCATTCTTACTCTTCTCAACTCTTCCCTTTCTCTTGCAAAGGATTTTACCTCTATTTTTTCCCCCCTGTTAGAAAGCTAATATTATTCCATGCTACATCATAGCTGAGTAACAAAGCTCAATACACCATGAGAAAACATAATGCATTTTGAATGGCCAGGGGAGTTTATGTGCTAGTAAAATATAAAGAATCATAAATGAAGTTACTCGTGTTAAAGGATGGAGGGAAGCTAAAATACTGTGAAATATAGACATTTATTTAGGGGATAAACAGTGTTTCATGAAATGATTGTTACCTCACTTAAAAACTAGCAAATGTATCTTTGTTTACAGTGAATCAACAGCAAGTAAATGTACTTTTCTTTTAGAAATAAACCCTTTTCTAAAAGCCGTTTTGCATCTAAATAGACTTAAGCTGGAGTTTGTAGCAAAACCATGAAGCTGAGTCAAGTCAAGCTGCAGCCAGGCCACAGCTGGTTCATCTTCTGTTTTCCCATGATTTATAATTAGTCACTCCTAACCAGTTTTAACATCCACATATATTGTGTTTTTTCTGGAAGAAGAAAGAAAACCTCTGTGTGCTAACATTGTGTTCTCTGGCTGTCCTCTGACCCAGAACCAGCACTGACCAATTAGTTGTACTCCAACTCCACTACATCAGAGATTGGCAGAAACTCTTTACCAAACACACCAAGCGTGGACGGGCCAGCTCTATTTGTAGACCTGGCCTGTACCTTTTATTCGCCCAAAGCCGGATTAGAACGCTGGCTCAGGTGAAATGACCAGGCTGCCCTGACCACTAAGTCAAACGTAACCCACACTCCTGTGCAGTACAAATGCCTCTCGACAGAGTTCACGTTGGAACAGGCATGTTGACTATGTAAAATGTGGCATGTACTGTATCTTACCCTGGAAAAAAAAAAAAAAATTCATGGCTAATCTTAAAATATTCAGGGCATGTTGTAGCTTTAAAACGACTTTGACATTGAGAGGATGCTGGCTGAATTCCATTTACTATGTTGGAGCTCTGTGGCCAACAGCACAAGACTGTGATAATGCATTACAGCAACACATTCACTCCCAGGTGTAAATTTGAGTTTTAATGTGTGTGTGTGTGTGTGTGTGTGTGTGCGTGTGTATGTCTATATACAGATATGACATTTTCACTTTTTACCGCTTGTTTGCTGAACTACATCTTGGCTCCATTCCCTGGAGCAGAATCAAAATATTGCTCAGCTCTTAGAAGTTACAAATGAAAGTCCTGTAACTAGTTTGTTCAGACAGCTCATGTTACTGTATGCTTGTGCTGTCTGCAGCATTAATGCACGGTACAAATACACACTGTGGGGGGGGCCTCTGACCACCCTTGCGAATGCCTCTACAATGCATTGTAGTGCACACCGTGTTGTCAGATCAGATTTAGCAGAGAGTCTGTTGCATTATGACAAAACACAGCCAACCAGCCAGCCTGTGTTTTCACTCTTACTGCCTTTAGGTCCATTCTTACACATCAGAACACAAATGAAGAAACGCAGGCGGATTTAATTTAGAAAAGTGACATATACCAAATTGCTGAATATAGATGGGGGATGACTTAATTATGGGTTCTGTGTGCAGATATCACTTCAATATTTAAAGCAGCACATATACCACCTTAAATAATTAACTTTAATTAAAATCTACTTTGAATTATTCACATTAGGGATTGGTCTGTTCTAGTCTGGCTGGACACGCTGGAGCTTTAGCAGTATGAATGCATGCTGAGATCGCTAACAAGACTCCCTCACATGCACACACACACACTGACACTCACACACACACACACATAAACACACCTCGACAAATATCTCCATTGGATCCTGGTCACTGTCCAAAGGCTGTAGGTGTGTTCTGCGGCTCCCAGGTGCCAGCTTGTGAATCTATCCAGCACTCCCTCCATGCTGTGGAAAAGCATGTGTTTTGGATTAATTCATTTTTTTTCTCCTCCTTGCTCAGTTGGATTCTTACCAAATACACACACATATTTATTAAAATATGCACCAATGAAACAAATGAGCTCTATCACCCTGTGCACAGTTGTAGAAACGTGCTTGTTGATACTTTATACACAATCAGAAGCCTTTTCAAATGAGATTAAGCTCTTCATTTTTGAATGTGTGTATGTTTTCCTGTAAGAATATGGATTGCCCTGGCACTTGAATGGATTTCAGAGAGCCAAACACTTTATTCAAACAATTTGTTTCACTGATTTATTTGCTGTTTTATAATTCTCACCAAGATGCTGCTACTGCTACCGCTTATAATTAAATGTTAACATTATGCAGTGATTTTGAACAATAAAACCAATTTTATAAAATCAACATACTACAATGCAACCTAGATCTTCTATTATTTGTTGATAATTCCTCTAAAGTAATTATTTTTGTTTTGTTGCTTTGCTGTACTCTCACCCAGGTGCCAAGAAGTGAGGTCTGTTTAAGATCCAGAGGGTCACAGGCTGAAAACTGCCAAATCACACCCAGCAACAACACTCCCCGGAGTGCAAGCACACTTATTGTCTCACACACACAACACAAATGGCCCGACACTTGCACACAAAGACACTTAAGTGTTTCATAAGGTGCTTTTGTCTGTGTCCAAATGCTTCATCTTGCAGGTGGGCACAGGCACAGATAACAAACCGGCAACATATCAAAACAAGGCTGTGCCCCGGCTGTTTGTGCTATCTGCACAGGCTTTTTCTTCGAGGCGTTTAAAAGCCACTGGCTATTATTTTTAATGATTGTTTATTGAGACTAATCTGCCACCTTAATCAAAGGGACCTTTGCAATCTGTGCGTCTGGCACCTTTTTTTCCTGTTTATGCTTCTGGCTGTTTATGTAGCGAAAAAAAAACATATATCAGCCAAATGCATTTTCATTCACTCACCGACTGGGTCGGGATAATTATGTAGAGCCTCACAATCTATTTGCGTCACAAGTCCTAATGTTTTGCCCTCACCTTGTCTGAAGGTCACCAGGAGGACTGAGATAATGGGACCCAATCAGGTAGATAAAGCAAAGACTACATACATAAGTACTAAATAATTCACAGCAGTAACAAAAGGTGTGACAGAGAAGGTTTTTCACTCAGACAGATTTGAAAAAAACATCACAAGATTGAGTTTTTTTTTTTTTTTTACTAAAAAACAAGTGACTCGTGAAGAGAGCTATCACTTATTTTTTGAGCCGCAGAGCAGTGTATTGTTGCACTGCAGTAAGACACATTGTCCAGAGTTTGTAAAGCAGTTGGTATGCCGTGAAGGTCCAACACTAGATTGCAGCCTTTCATGTGCATGTTTCTCTTTATTCATCTGATCTCCTGAAAAATGTCAGACATTCCCGAACTATGTCTTCTCAATTTGCCACTGGATGAGAATGTAGATGCTAGAATTTCAGTAGATTACATAATAGCCAACTATGTCCTTATGTAATACCCCTACTGAAGCTATGGGTGTTAATAGTGTAAAACGATATCAGTTGCACCTTATTACCGTCCTCTACACATTCAAACAAACCTTCCCCTTAAAATAGCCACAGAAACCTGCCAGGTCTAGTATTTAAATAATCAAGTCGATACTTTTAAATGGGATGAAAAGTTTTTGTGTGGAAGCTCCTTGTCTGTCCTTGGTCAAGTCGGCCTGTGATGAATCATGCATCGGATCAAAGTGGAGCTGCCATCCTCATGGGGGCAGAACACTGTCTGCCACCGTCCTCATTCCACCTGCCGCCCTGCGTCAGTGGCTACAGGTTGGCTTCCCTCGGAGGATGTCACCGCTGCTACTGTCCCCTGCAAGACCAAACCCTACACAAGTGAGTTTTGTTTAGTCCTCTCCAACGACAAGCCTCTTCCACACTCCATTGCCTCTGCAGCTGGTACTCGTTGGCGCCCATCTGTTACGGGTATTGTTTATGTGGTTGGTGATCCAGAACTCATTACCATCCCACCTTCCCCTATACACTATTGTTCTTACTGCTAATATGGAGACTCTGATGCAATCTGTCTTGAGTTGCAGCATGATTTTGTGCTGAAAACTGAGTAAGGACAAGAGAAGAGAATGGTCCAGATGTTGGGATTCGGTATAGGAGGGAACAATTTAAAAACTTTGAAAGAGAAGCTGAAATTTCAAAGTTGTACTCAGAAAAGTCACCACACATCCTGTATGTCATAGCATGGAAACTGCTCTAAGAAAAGAATATTTCAAAAATACACAAGTTGAGTAATTGTCAAAAAACTATCGTCATGATACAAAAATTCACTTACTTTAGTGTAATTATCTTGTCAGTCTGCAGTCTGCTGTCGTCATGTTCAATAGTCTGTGGGTTACTGGAGTTCAGCGTCACCTCTTGCTGGTATTTAGAGCCACCTTTCTTCAAGCCGAGGTTCATGAAGGCTCATGTCATGTTGAACAAGCTGCAAGTGTAACTTTATTTCAGAAACAAGGCTGGTGTCTCATCTGAAGCAAGACAGGACGGGGAAAGACTTAGTGGCTGCTACCTTCTCACTGGTTTTAGATGACAGAGATGTACTTCACAGCACTGCTGCCAATGCTGCACAGCATTAGCTGAATTCTGCAAGACTTGTTTTATATGAGAGAGTCTGCAGGCCATGTTTAACCACGCATAGACAACCTCTGTGCAGCTCTTTGATTTGGAGGAGTCTTCTTAAGCAGCAGCTTCCACTATACAGTATCTCTCTCTTCATATTTATTCATGTGAACACTGTGAAAGTGCAGCTCAGGCTTTCAGCTCTGCCTGCTCCTGTCTGCTCATGGAAGGCAGAGAGCATTCATGTTGGCAGGTCCATGTGCTCGGAGCAAAAAAAACATGGTTGAGTTTAAAGCATATTGTTACACCAAATACGCTTTTTTTAAAGTAATAAATTCAGTAAGTCAATAAGTCAGTTTATGATGCCATCAATTGATTATGCTCCTGGTATAGTGCTCATTGCAATTGCATTTCTTTTGCAAATTCCTTGTGGGGGGAAAAATGTGACTTGTATTCCATGCCTATGAAAACCAAAGCTACCCAGTGGTGTGGGCTGGGGTGTAGTGAGGTCACTGCAGCTACCAGAGTGAAATGTAAAATAATGATGATCTCTGATTTGAAAAAAAAAAAAAAAAAAAAGTCCATCTAAAGTTTTTGGGGATGGTATTCTGCTTCCATCACCTCGGATAAAAGTGTAGAACAGTGGTGAAGAAAAGAGTTACATACTTCTCCATTTGTGCAAAATCAACCTAAATATCCACAGACGGGAGACGGTGTCGGGCACATGCATCTTGCATAAGAGAGTGTGCTAGGCAGCCTCCACCCCCACACACATAAAGCTTCATCACACCTGCTCCAATCTGGGCGATGCTTCCCTATAGAGACATATGAAAGCTGAAATCAACTCTTGATGTTGTGGGACTTCTTTCGTCCACCACAGATGGTGGAAATTCAATATTCCAGGATTCATAGAACCATAGTTACATAATAACTTACATGTGGACTTTGAGGGTTTTGGGGACTCATTTAACCAGTTACATTGGGTGTGAAGTTGCTCTTTACTAAAGTCATTGACTTTACTGAAGTGGACATATTTAAAAGCATAACCTCCATCAGGATTGAGCTGGAAGTTTCAGGCAGTCGGATGTTTTTAATGCTTCGTTCTCTTTCCTTTGGACTCTTGAGTGTGTGTTAATGTGTGCTGCCATTTTGTCCAGGTCTTTTGACCGTCTTGAAAATCACTTTCAGTCTCTCAAGAGACCACCTACATTATTACAGTGGCCACAGCTTATTGTTGACCAACCGCAGTGTGTGTCTGTTGACACTCAACCAAACTGCATATAGATAAAGGTACTCTAGTTTGCTTAATTAGTGCTGATGACAGTAATCAACCCCAACTGATGGGCTTATCGGAAAGTGAACTGCGCCACATTGATTAGCCATCTATGCTGCATTTGATACAGCATACCAGTGGCAGAGTGCCATTCTTACAAGAGCTGTTTATTTTGTTGCCCCAGCACAGCAAGCATTTTTTTTTTAATGGACTCAGCTCTTTTTTTTTCTCTCCCCCCTTCCCGAAACAAACTCAATCGACTGTTCAGAAATCAACCAATTATTAGCCCATCAGGTTGTTGTCTGCAGCCCCAGGTGGCGGGTGTGCATATATACTGTTGTGACCACTCCACAAAATGTTCCTGGAGCAAATTGCCTCAGTAAATACCCCGTGTATATTTTAACAGGTAATATTTAAAATTCTGCAACAGCAAGTCACCCAAGCCTTGATAGATGTGTCTGCCTGCTAGGTTGATGAATAATGCAAATGAAACTAATTCCTCCCGACCTGGTGCCAAGCCTAACGCACACATTTATATGCTTTGCTAGTGAAAGATGTGTGAGATTCCTATTATGGGAAGGAAGCAATCTGTATGTGTAATAATGGGCCTGACAGACCCTTGCCTTCCTTCCTTTTTGAGAGTTTGGACACACCTTGTAGAATTAAATCGCAACATATAGAAAGAAAAAAAAGATATATACAGTAGACCTTTTGTATATTATGTGCTGTCTGTTTGTTGTGAACTGTCATACGGCAACTTGTAATAGCGTAACATGCAGAACGTTTTTTCACCTTTTCTCCAAGATCATGGGGTGAAAAAGTTTCTTTTGTAGTATTAATGAATGGTGAATGAATGAATATTTTCTGGACGACAAATGGATAGAAATGGCAATAAACCAACTCCAACTAGCTAGAGCCAAGTTATTCATATCCCCACGATGAGGACTGCAGAGCAAATGTCTGTTCACTCCTTTAATAAATGAAGCCGATTTGTGATCAGTAATGAATTGCATTCGCCATTGTTTTGTCAGTCATATACCATGGAGTTCAATGTGAGCACTTACAAACAGCTTTGCATCCCACCTTATTCTAAGCAACACATCTCTCTACTGCCTGAGCCCACGTGTATGACAAATTGAAGGTCTTATTTAGCCAAACTTTGCCGCAGATGGTTCTACTCCTCTTAGATTAAAAAGAGCCCAATCATAAATATCTATTAGATTCTTACTTTTCCCAGAGACGCATGGAGATAAATCTTCATTGGCCAATGATGTCTTACCTTCACAGAGGAAGGGGCATATAATGAAAGTCGTGTTAACTTCAGATTGGCACCAAGCGGCTGCCTAATACGCAGAACACTTGATCCTACTCTCCCATAGTTCTCAATCCGAGACCCTCCAATTTGCCTTAACAATTAAAGATTATGCTTTCAAGTGAATTCAGGTGGTTTCTGGCAAGACTGGGCTTCTTTAACCCCTCACTTGCATTTAAGAGTTTCTCAGATTGAAGCATTTGCAAAGCAAAAATGTTTGATTGGTGTTATGTTTAGTCTCCTTTGCAAACTTCTTATACCAAAAGTTAAAAACAATTCAATAAAATCCCTGGAGAGTATAACCCACAGTCTAAGATGGGGCTTCTCAAAACCTGAATTGCAAATCAATTCAAACTGAACCATGTGTTGATTATATATGGATTGATTTTCTTGCGTTTGATTGTTGCTAATGTTATTGAATGTGCCCACAAAGTGTAACGCATTTACATTCCTACTAATGCTACGAGCAAGATGTTGTTCCCAAATCCACATTGATTCAGTGACAAAATGAAGTGTACTCGAACCAGACAGTAGGCAAACTAAATTTGGTCAGTTTTTTGAGTATGCTGATGATGGACACTGTTCAATGCACAAAGGAGCTCAAAGCTGGAAAAACATTACAATAAAATTGTGGGTGGCGGTGAAACAGCTCCAACAATGTTTGGAGAAAAATAGAATAAGTATTACATTCTGTAATTTCTGTTTAATACATACAGTAGGCCTATTGTGGATGGATTTGGGAAACAGTTATTGTTGTAAAAGTGTGGGAAGTGGGAAATGTACATCTTCTGCCAAGCCAGAAACATCTCGGTTCATGACTTTATATTTTGAGAAAAATAAGTTTTGGCGGCAACCAGCCTGGAAAATAATCTTATTCTTTGGGTTAAACCGCAGTTTGGCAGAGCAAAATAAGCAATTTTCACAGTATGAATCATCATACTGGCAAATTTGAATACCAAAGATAGAATTGTGCCAGTGTAAACTTTCTTAATTTGAGTCACATCTAGTCCACCCGTTTAGGTGTGCTCACCAGTGAGATTATTTCTTTCCCTGCAGCAACACTTCCACTTTAATATATATACTTCCCAGCATGTATCCTACTGGGTATACAAGCTAAAAATAGGTCCATTCTTTGGCTCAGTCCCACTGACACGAACATGAAGTTCAAAACAGTATGCAAAGTTAATCAATGTCAGCCTAGGTGCTACCTGTCAGGTATGGTTTCAGTCCACTCACCTAGCCATTTGCTAATAGTGTATGACAATCACAATGAGTTTTCCAACTTAAGATTCAAAACCAAATACCAGTGCCTCGTCTCCTGCTAATTCAAAAAGCCTGAAATCAATTTGATGGCTTTGGATGGTCCCAGTATCTCTCCCCACTCATTCAGCTGGGGCCACTTGGAGGGGAAAGCGTAATTCAACTACCACTCTATAAATTCTATTACATGGTGCTGGGTATGGCTGTGAAAGTGCTGTGTCTAATGAAGAGCTCGTAGTACCTGACAGTCTGCTTGGATTTCTGCTGCAGCACACCAATCAGAGCAGAGAGTGGTCTTCTATGGGGAAAAAAAGCCAGAGTCAGAATGCATGAGTGTGCTGGAGATAGATATAGACAAAGTGTAAGTGTGTGTTTAGGCACTGTGTACATGTCCACGACACTAAGAGCTACAGTATATGTCACTTTCATTAGCACTCAGTGTATTTCCTCTGCTGGACTCTGGACTTAAGTACAGCTGTTTCTATGTACTGTTTAAAAGATTAGCGCTGTTGCTTCTTATTTAAGACATTTGCATTTCTTCTATATGCCTTTCATGTTGCATTGTATTCATGTATAATTTATATCATATATCTGCATGCTTGACTTCACAAGAGTTTTCTCCTTCAGAGACGACAGATGACCATATGTTAACAAGACCACGCTTGTGGATCTGTAAGGCTGACATGCAGACATTAGCTAAGTGCTAAATATGCTGTGACAGTGCTATGTGTAGCAGGCACATTCACTATGGTCACCATCTTAGTTCAGTGTGTTACAAAGCCTTATGATGGATCTTAGGGATGATCAAATGAACCTGAACATCATTCCAATGCATCCAGTAGTCATCAAGATGTTTCAAATATTTCACTCGAAAACAAAAATGTCAATATCTTGTTGGCGCTAAAGAGAAAACGTCACTGAAGTTAGTTGGCTACAATTTGTGGGGCTTGTAAATGCATCTACAAAATGTCATGTCAGTCCTCCCAGTAGGTGTTGAAATATTTCAATCTGACCAACAGACCAACCCACATGGCTATGCAAAGTAATGGGAGCCATTATCACAGGCTGATTATACATGCTGAAGAAGGTTTGTTTGTTTGACAATTACAGATGATAAATTCACTTCTATTAGCTGTGTGTGCTTGTCCGGCTCTGTCCATTAGGAGCTGCTTAAATGTTCTTTAAACGATCATCACTGCCATTAGATGTCGCACTAGGCTGCCATCATCTCAGACCAAAACAAACACTTTGTCAGCCACAACCAGCATCTGCTCGAATGACACAGAGAGCCGGCATAAACTTTAAAAAGTTTATGGATGTGTTGACAGTCCACTGGGATATAAGCAGGATTTGACCCAGTAGTCCCCATGGCCAGTCTGCCTGTGCTCTGGTCTGATCTCTTTCTTTGTCTGAGAAGGTCGCTTTCACCTGAACGCTGCATCCTGCACTGTGCCATCTCACCTGTGGGCGGTCCCTATGTGTTTATAAATGTGGTGTGGGCCAACGGTTTAACAGCAGGGACTCACATGTACGCGCCCCCAACCCAGATACCAAAACAAAGAACAGAGAAACTCAGATTACAAGACACATAGAGGTGTGTGACTTCATTCTGTGCTCAGGGCACCATGACTGCACCATATCTTTACATTGAAAATAGTTGTTTGCTGCTGTATTATTGTATAATACGCATTTACAGCACTTTTAAACTAACAAGGAACTGTAATTTCTTGTTGTTATACCCACATCTATGTCAATCCAACCAACCAGCTTCTTTTGTAGCAATGCAAAATTCCAAGGAAGAAATAACAGCAATAAAAATAACAATAATAAAGTGAGATTTACATCTTTATTACTCAGAAAACTACACCTGTAATGCCTAACACTGCAATCAATTTCAATGAATCCCCACAGTAGTTGGGGATGAAGTGACTAACACTGCCTTCCATCAACAACTCCAATTGAGACACCCTTGGGCAAAGCTCTCAATCCGCAATTACTCCAGTGGAGCTGCTCAGTGGCCAACAGTAGAGGACGAAGGCAGCTTCCAGGTGTGTGTGTGTGTGTGTGCGTGTGTATAACTGAATTTGCTGAAGGAACAATCTCTATCAGCAACATTGTTCTAGATACTACATAGAGGTTAGACAGCTGTATTTTCATTTCTCAGTTTTTATGATTTTAGCTAACACAAAAAAAAGAATGTGCCACAGGCCAGTCAGTAATATTGTAGCTTGTGGAAACTGAAAAACCTGACATTTAAGGAGATGAAGACAGAATTCTATTCAAAGCGTAAGCAAAGGAAAAGAAAGTGGTAATTGGGGAGAGGGTATGGTTGTCAGAAATGATAAAAAGTGACACTTGCAGCGACCGCAAACAACAACAAGACTTCAAGAAATCAATGTGCTTTATTGTCTGGACATTTCCTGTGACTGTGGACAGCTGAAATGAAAACGGACATTTGAATTCAGCTCCTAATGCCGGCGGCATGCTATGCTCAGTGCTTGGGCCTCTAGTGACCAAGAGTGCATGCAAATGTTACACCCAACGCCCCCGTCCCCACCCCCACCCCCACCCCCGTGCCCCCCCACCACCATCCACGAGAAAGAGTGGGAATGATGCATCAGGCCTTTTGCCAAAGCTCAGCGGCAGTAAGCAGACAATACACATGCAAATACACAACACTTCTCACCAGCTGCAGTGATTTTGTTAATTTGGCTTTTTTAAATATTCTCCATTTTGTCTCCATTTGTTTGTTGTCCATATTCATGTATAAATCCAAACAAATTAGAACTTTCTCTTTCTCTGCCTTTTCTCATATCAAACCCACTAAATCCAGACAAAGACAAAAACTGGTCTGTCTTCCGTTAAATTAATAATGAAACAAACTTTTCTGTTCCCCTACAAACAGAAAGCGAACAAACAAGCACAAACAACCAACAACCTCCCACCAAAATGCATTATTTGTACTCTCCTGACTGTGGTGTCTGGAACATCCGAGTACGTGCATGCACACACACACACACACATGCAAGGAATACATAAATGCACATACAAAAAAGACAGAAAAGAAAAACAAATGGAGATGGGCACACGCACATGCACAACCTGACTCAGCTAGTTTTTACTGTGCTGACGTATGCATCAACACCCCAGAGGATGAGGTCACGGTGGGGTCAAGTCATTAATCTGCCCATGTGTGTTTCCAGATCAGCTGCTTTCTAAATCTCTACGGGAATATCAATCACGAGCAGGCGTCCATTGTAATCTGTGTGCATGTGTGTGTGTGTGTGTGTGTGTGAGAAGGAGAGAGTTAGAGACTGTTTGCTTGCATGGTTGCAGCGGGATCCTTGGTCAAGCATCATCTTTGGTTTTTATTGTAATTTGTGTCAAGATATTTGTTAGCCTTGGACATGCTGACAGCTGTCGTCACTGTGGAAGATAAGTGTATGGAAAAATTATTTTTACTAATTAAATGTAACATTTAGTTTTTAACTCAAATCTCAACTTTTTCCTTATTAAACCTAAAATTTTATATTTTGTGCTCGTTATTTTTCCGGATACAGGTTTTTGTTCATCACAAGAAAACACCCTGCGTAACATTTTGTGAATCATATTTGATAAATATTCATCAAGCAGTCCACAATGAGTTAAAAAAGAGGGGTTTTTTTTTTTTTTTTTTAAAGTTCAGTCACTTATTAGTCATAAAAACTGTATATTTGTTATTGAAAAAATCTGTTAAAAGTAAAAAAAGTTTAAGTTTACATATTTTATTTTCATATATATGGAGGACTGGAGAATAATGGCCAAAATCAGTTCAGCAGAGATCGACATTCTGACAAGCATGGGTTATAAATCCTGTTTCCTACATTTCCTATAATGCAAATCAGTTTCATCATTCATTAGACCCCCCCCCCCCACCCCCACCCCCCCCAACCTCAAGAGAAGACATTATACAGCTGTCCTCATGATGAGTAAACTGATTATGCAAACTGGTGGAGTGCCCCTTTATGACAAACCGCTGCACTACAGTAATGTAAACTTGGAAAAAAAATGTAAATTTGAAACCAAATGATATGATGTGGAATTAAATATTCTTCCAGCGCTGGTAAGCATTGGTAGCCTAGTAGTCGTTTTGTATTTAAATGTTTGCATTTTGTATTGAAGTACACTCACATACGCACATACAGCTACAGATACAGTATACTCAGGGTAAATCCAATATGAATGCATGAGTGGTAAATCGAAGTGATATCTACAGTCATGTGCTTGCACTGTAGGACATGAAGGGTGAGTCAGGATAGAATTCAAAACTTCCAGGCTGTTCCTTCTCAGTGGAAGAGGGTGTTTATGTTATATTTCACTGATAATAGCTGTACTTGTGATGATTCCCCAGTGTCAGAGGTGATATTTGTTTTAAAGTGGTGTTTCTCTGTGGGATCCTGATAGTTGAGATTGGTAAGGAGGTCTCCTCTGTGACTGTAGATCACTGCTTCACTTCAGCTCTCAGTTTGACAGCTGTGAGCTGAAGAGCAGGATAAAATAAAACATCAATCTCTGTTTGAGAAGTTTCATTAGAAGATATGTGCGCCATTTGAAATGTAACACCAACTCTGAGGAAATGATTGCTGGAAAAAGTCTAAGACAGTTTTAAATGTGATTGAAATTTAGCTTTGCTACAAGCTTTTCACCGCTGTCATTTCATGCTCTTGTGTAAACCACTGCAGTGCACAGCGAGGCCTTTCTTTTCATGAACCAAGGCACACAGGCAGATAAAGGAGGTAGCGCAAGCTCATTTGAGTGTGACCAACAGATTTCTTTGGTCATTTAATGACCAGAGCCACTGGCCCAGCAGGGGTGCACCGGTGGCACAGTTGTGAATGGGATTAGATTAGGAGGAAAACATTATCAATAGATGTTGTAAGGCCCTGCATTGATCAAACCCAATCAGATCAACTGCTCTCATCCCAGAAGCCTGGCCACTTTTTCCCTTGAGGCACAGAGAGTCTTGTATAAGAGACAGCCTCACAACACTACTGCTGTGTTTTTGTATGTGTACTTTTAGTTTTGAGCCAGGCTAAACTACCCATATTCAAATCTTGGATATTACATTGGCTTCTGAATAACGTTCTTGATGTCAATTATAATTTTTCAGAATTTATTTATCTTACTTGACCTGATTTCTCTCTAAAGGAGCTATATATGTGAGATTTGCTATTGCTACATAGCCAGTGTTATCAACAGTCTAGGTTAGATGGAACATAAGGAGTTCAGTATCAAACTTCATTCTTTAACTCACCAGGAGCTGTCTGGAAAACAACACTAATGTTGACTCTCGTTTCTATACCTTCCTTTCATCGAGTGAAGTTGAGTTCTCCTTTGCAACCCACAAAGACAAGACAAAACATGGCACTGAACACCTGCGTCACTGCTATGACCTTGTTTGAAAAGGCAAAAGCTCAAGTTTATTTTTGGCGCAAAAAATTACACTACACCCCCGATATAGTGCCGTCACTCCAATCTAGTGTTCTCTGCAGCGATTTCATCAAATGTTATGGACTGCTGTTACAGAAAGGGTGCGAACAAATCCACTTGCACTCGATGAAATTACCACTTGTCCAAGCAAGGTCTCTGCACTTGATCTGCTGCAGCATGAAAACAGAGCCTTTAGTCTTTCCAAAGTACCAAGTGCATTAGTTGACACCGGGCTGTTGTGCACTGTTGCATCAACCCTGGAGGGTGACACTTATGCAAATAGAGTAATGTTGTCAAAGGATAATTAGAACCTGTATGATGCTAAAAGCCCTTTGTGCTAATCTAGGTCATGATCTCATAAAATCTTAGAGAGGAGCGATTGAGGAATACCTCAAGTCTACCATGCTTCATAAACCTGACTGACTGACTTTAACACAAAGATTTATCATGAAAATTTATAATCAGTTAAAATGAGCATGTTGTAAATGGGTATTCATTTGCTCACATTGGCGCTCCTTTAAAGAGTCAATGTTCTGTGAGCTGAGAAATCGGCAGGCCCTGTATTCATTTTCAGTTTGGGACTTTTTTTGCTTCCCTATCACTCTCTGCTGTATGCCCTTCAGACAAAGCCGAAATTGTTTAACATATCTTTAAAAATGGTAGAGTATAAGGCCTGTTATCTAACTACATAACTCAAATGTTCTAATTTTGCTGCACACAGCAATCAGCATAGAAAACAAGCAGTTTCCTCACACTCAGCACTTGTGACTTCTAAAGGGATTTATTTTTGTTTCTATTCAAAAAAATGATCTTTTTTCTCTCATCAAAAATGGATCATTGGCAAATAGAAACAATGTACCTTTCCTGTCCACAGTGGTTTTGCTTGACAGAAATGAATGTGTTTGCTGATTTCCCCTAGCATCGAGGTTCAATACTTTGTCTTGAAGATGGATGTAGCTTTTACGAATTGTCAAACGTCCTCAGGCACGCCAGACGGGCAGTTTTGTTTTGTTTATATATATATATATATATATATATATATGTATCCCTGATGAAACGAACTAAAAATAAATCAGCATACTTGCAGACATCCAGCTGTCTCTGAATTACTGAGCTGACATCTTGAAGGCAGAGATGAGCGCAATCACTTTTTTTTCTTTTTTTTTGTTTCTTTTTCCACAAAGACGATGCATTGAATACATTCAGATTTCATACACTGTCATGCACTCTGCAGGAAGCTTCCCCCTCAATCTCTGATTTAATGGTTTGTCTGTGACTCAGGATCAGTTTCGATTCAGTTCTTCTGAAAATGAAAGCGCAATTTACTCATGTACGCTTAAAGTAGATTGTTGTTTTAAAGACACATCAGCAGGCTTGTTGATAAAAATGCATCATTAAATTCTGAGATGTATGGATGTCTACCCACTTAATGTTACAAAGGTCTTTTGTGGTGCAGACCATATAGGCAAGCTACAGACATGTATGTCATGGGCTGACATTAATAGGCACCACACATACCTCATTTATTCATTTACTGAACAAGAGTGGGGTCTGATTCATTGGATTGTATTTTTCCAGGTGTTTTATGAGTCAACACTAAAGGTGGAGGAAGATGGCGGGTAAGCTAATGCTGCAATCATTTACAGATTGTCCAGGCCCACCTTGGTGTAAGTGCAGCACCTAATTTCTATTGCCCTTCTGAGGCCATTATGGCTGCTAACCCAATAACATAATTGACTCTGTGTACTGGGCTTCAGGGAGCAGAGCTAGCTGCTAGCAATTTCGTTGGTGGAGGTGGTAATGTTGGCGATGGACTGTGGGGGTTGGTGGGTGGCTGTTCATGGTTGTGTGTATGCAGCTGACTGGATGAAATACCAACACTGTCAATTCCAATTGAACCGGGCCCTTGAAACAGATTGTGTCCTCACAGCGTTGCTGTTTTGCAGAGCTCATATTGTAGCTGATGGCATTTTTGGCAGGTTGTTGTACAGTCTTTCAGAAGCTGTTTTCATTTGCCTCACATTCATCGCGCTCCTCTGAGTTTTGCATATTGGCTTTTGTGGTCTGAGTCACTTCTGCTGCTTCCCATTAGTACTGAGGATACTGACCTCAGAAATGAGCGCTTTTAGCATGCTTTCTACAGCCGTGTGTACGCCCCCTAAAGCCTCCTTATTCGGATTTCCTTGCTTCTGTAGCCTGATAGAAATTGATCAAGAAAACTGAGGGATAATAAAGAAAGCCATGCATTTAATAACTCAACTTAAAACAGCACATGATGGGACTTACCATGGGATATCACTATCCCTTGGGAGCACATGTCACTTAATTGGAAAGTATTGATTTTCTAACAGCCATTTGCTACTTGCCAGCCACCAATCAGAGGACAGTTCCTGTGTCCTGGTGAGGAATTCCCCTTCATGGATCTTGATTAGCTGTTTCCGATTAATTGCTGTGACAACAGGGAAACTTTTTTTTTTTGAGGGAAGGGATTGATTGGCTGGAGCAAATGACTAAGGTGTGGTCGATATGATGCATTTGATTCCTTTGGTGATTTAAAAAAAAAATCTGTTTTAGTTTGTTTTTGGCCGAGATAATGTCACTGCAAAGACAGAAAAGGCCAACACAAAAGAATCCCACAACTGCCTTGAGAGAGAATTGTGATTCTGTTTTTTTCAGTTGAAATAATGTCAGTATAAAGAGTCTAACTAGCACAGAGTGAAGAAGTTGTACAAGTTACATCATGAGAGAAAAACAACCCCAAACTCTAACCACAATAATACCCCACTAAAATCTAAGACAAAAAAAGGCATTTTTTTTATAATTTTCTCATGAATTTTTGAAAAATATAAAAATATGAGACTATATAAAAGAATGCAAGGCTTTCTTGTGTATATTGAGATAAAAAAAAGTACTTATTTGCAGCTTTCATCTGAAAAGTGTAAAAGAGACCACCATATGTTAAAAATACATATATTAAACAGTAAAGTCCAAGTAAAACATGTAAACAAAGAGCAATAAATATCTGGTTGACTTAGATTAACGTCTAAATGTATGTCATCATTTGTACTTTCATTTAGCTAAAAAAGGACTTTTTTTCATTTCAAAAGACACAATGAAATTAAATGTGATCCTCTTAACTAGTCTCACCTGTGCTAGTTTAAGTGGAGGTCATGTGACGACTGCACACCCATATAAGGAAGGGTAAATGAAGCACTCCTGTTTACCATAACGTAAAACAAGACAGGACCACACTGCTGCCACAATGTTACAGCTCTCAGTCTTTTGTCTCAGCCTTTGCTTTTACTTTATCTCAGTCAAAACAATCCAACATGAGACATTTCTTTTTCTCCACTGTGCAAGCACTGGTGCAACAGGCTCTTCAGTTCACTTTGTGCGTGTGCGTGTGTGTGTGTGTGTGTGGTCATTGTCAGTGATGTTTCATTTAGTTTGGATGCTGTAGCCACTTGTGTATTACCAGCATGGCACAAAAAACCCCACAAAATGCAGCCACTTAAGTTGCCCGTTCTTGCAAAAATGTGAAACCATTCAGCAGTGAAGACCAGACACCTGACAAAAACTGATGCAATCAAAGACGGTCATCCAACCTCTCTATGTTTGGTGACTGACATTCATTTCTTGCTGCATTGCTTTTGGACTCTTTATTGCTTTCAAGTGGGGTGTATGAGTGTGGGAGGGTTGAATCATAGAAAACTGAGCGTGAGGTCACAAGATAGGAAAATAAGATGATGATACCGTGTGTGTGTGTGTGTGTGTGTGTGTGTGTGTGTGTCTTCACATACATCAAGACTTCTCCTGTAATCTTCTGGGAAACTGGGAAATCCACTCCTGACCCACACTCATGGCCCTGCTTCATACTGGCAGCCTGCCTAGCCAAAGCGCTATATAAAGTCGTAATATGTGTCTGATTCCAAAAAACGGTAAGTTCAGGGAAAACTGGACATTATTCACACACTGAGGCCTTTCACTGACCTCTGGAAAATGTTGGACAGCTGTCAGCCATAATCATCAGCTATCAAATCTGCCTCAAGCCACCCAGGTGAGAGGTGAGAGATGCCTCTCTGCCCCGCAGCAGTAGTCGCAAATTTGGCTTGACATATACAGACGGATTTTACACCCTGAACCTGTCCTGTCTCCTGTAGAGTGAGATTGTAATCCATTAGGCCACCTGGGGGACAAATGGTTCTGGAGGTTGGGGGAGAACAAAAAAAAAGAAAAGAAACCGACCCAAAAGCAAAGTTCCTTGAACCAGAAATGACAAAAGTTGGATAACCCTGTCATGTAAAACTTAACTACAATTCAAAACTGAAGAAAGAGATTTTGTGATGGTGGAGGAGGGAAGGAGCCAGTCTACTTGGCAGGTGATGGATGGTGACCAGACTCCCTTCAAGAAGTCAACACCCTGATACTAAATAGAGCTGGAAAAGCAGCGAAAAAAAACACTCAGTATCCTGAGGTAACCTTGTTACAGTGATGACAGCATGTCAGAAATGTAGACACTGCTGATCCTCATGTGCTCTTCTTCTTTTTTTTCATTTTGCATGATCAGGACAAACACATCTAAATCCATGCACCAAATTTTTACTTCTAACACAAGAAACAGGGGAATGTTGAATCACAAAATGGTATTTGAAGGCCATCTCTGCTTTTTGCTGTTACCCAAGTGTTGCTAAGCACCAGGGCTGTTTGCTTTTATAAATCCATTGGTGTGTCTACCTCTTTTAAGCAACTACATATTCACTGCAGAAATAAGATTGCAATTATTGTAAGCTCTGTAATTGTCCAGTGGAGTGTTGCAGTGTTGACTTGGTGAGGCAGATTAAGCTATAGTAAAGACAATGGCTGTGTGTGTCTGTTTAATAAATCAAGCGCACCTGTCTCACCCGCCTCAACCTTTCTTGCTCTCACTGTGGTCCCTATAGTCGGCGTCCTGAAAGAAAAGTGACAGTTATCAGAACAGTGGCGGCGTGCTGGGTGAAGGCTGTGAAATAAAAAGTGGTCTTGAGGTTAATTTCAAAAGCAAAGTCTTCATTGTTTTCCGTTCATCTCTCTGCTGTAAAGCATTTCAGATGGCTGGCACGCACGCAACTCCATAAACTTTAACCTGCATTTTAAATGAGTGGCGGAAAGGACGTCTCTCTCTTCTTTCCGACTCTCGAGACCATCGGTGGTCGCTTTGTTGGCTGATGGAGCGATGGAGGAAAAGAAGGATGGATTGGGGGGGGGGGGCGAGTGAGCATTTTGCGGAGAGTGATTGTGAGAGGACAGCGGTGGCAGAAGATGTCCTCTACACAGTGATTAATTCCAGACCCAATGTGATTTATGGCCCCACCACGGCTGTTTTGTAGGTCACTTTGGTGCCACATCACTCAAGCTGTGCAAACAACAAGTCCGATATCAGTGTTGGTTAACCGTAAAGGAGGACACACATGCATGCCCACGTTGAAAATGAAAATGTTTTTTTGCTTTGAATTTAGCATTTGCCTCTCCTGCCATCATATCAACTGAATTTGGAAAATGAGTGACTCATAGGGATGAAAGTGATGCAGTGGAAATATCATGCTGTAGGCCTACAGAGACTGATGTGGAAAGGGAAGGAAATTAAACACACGATAGATGATAGGTTTCTCTCTTAACTCCATCTCCAACCAAATATATTAATACAGTGTAATTTGCTTAGTCATTATGTTTGGAGGAAACACATTTGCTGCTTCACTTGCACATTTTCTTCACTAGCAAGAGACAGCATACGGTTCTGTAAACACCAGCACCTCAGTGGTTGTTTCCATACAGAAATCCACATATGTTAACTAATATGACTTTGATTTTAAGTTTTGCTATTGCAACATAGCTAGTGTTAGCATGAACAGCTGTTTACATACCAGTCCAGAAGAAACGTTGCAAGTTCAGCATCAAACTTCATTTCTATACTCACCAACATCTGTCTCCAGCTGTGGAAGGCTTCTACTGAAGTTAGCATGCTAGCTAGCTAGCCCCATCCCATCTCGTCGCACAATAGTGACTCACTGCAGCCCTGATGACATAGTGCTGGTCAGAGGATGTATTATAACCTCTTGTATTATAAAGACAACAATGGCAAAAGCTCGTCAAGTGACAATCCCCACCACCTGCTCCCAGCAAGAAACCACTTTTTAACTATGCTGCAGTTGCTATGTGTAGACAACAATTAAAGCAATTTCTATGCAGAATATGAACCTCATTGGGTAATTTAGTTGAAAATTAAAGCACAAAATTGATTAAAACTTTGCTTTATCCTTCACAGAAGTCAGAGGGAGAAAGTCAGATGCACATAGTTCAGGAATTTGAGACTGAAGACCTGGGTTTGCACCTCGCAGTGTTGTCTCAATGTGTCCTTGTCCATCAAGACAAACTTCCAATATTTTGAACTTTGTAACTAAAAACCATGACTTTACCCCAACCTCAACCAAGCGCTTTCAGGTTCCTGCTTTAGGTTGCAAGAATACTTTAGGAAAACATAAATCAAATATAATCTTAGTTGATAAAGGAGGATTTTCACATAACTTGCTGCTCTTGGTGTCCGTGGATGGTGCAAAGTAATGACTGTAATAGTCACTTACTTCACCCTTCACTGTGTGTTTTGCCTGGAACACTGCACTCCAAAGGGGCCAAGGGAAGTTCAAAGTCAAAACCAAAAACATGGTTTTTAAAATGCATCTTTTCAACATAATGGCACTCTAACAACAGCAAAAAACTTGTCTTCAAAAAGCTGAGTAAGTGTCATGACTTTGCTTACTCACCTTTCCCCTGCTGTCTGCTGGTTTCTGCTGTGAAATTGTGGAGTAATTACAAAAAATGTGATGACAATCTGTCAGCAAAAACAAGTGGAAATGAGGCCCTGGTTAATGATGATTACAATTATAATTTCATAACTTTGCGAAGCTAACAGATACAAAAGCGGTTTGGCGTCATTTACAGCAATTAACACACAAGAATGCAGTTGGCCCACGTCCTTCAGTTGATAGTATGAATTTTTCATTTGCTATTTAAACAGTTACAACAAGTATGTATTACCCCTGACTCATACAAATTTAACTTCAGCAAGGTGGAAAGAGGAAACTGTGCCTTCTGTGCACATGTTTTTGGAGTGACTTAATTGACTGAAATTAAAGCTACCATTAGAAACTCAAATTAAGGGGTTGCTAAGCAACAACAATCCCAAAATCCATTTCTTCAATTATTCTGCTGACGTTAATCCTCTCCTTCATTGTAGCTCTGGGATTATTGATGCAAATTTCAAATGAGAACAGATTCAAAAAAAAAAAAAAAAAATGGTGAAGTCATCTGAAGAAATAAGTTTGTGCAGAGATGATGTCCCAATTACTTTCCACCATCACTTCTTCTGGAACAGTGGATTCATTTTTTTCCCCATGTCATCAGCAGAACCAATCAGATTTAAAACAGTGTTTGCAGATATGTGGCATCTGGAAGAGATGTTTCATTTCCCTGATAGAAAAGACAAGTCAGATTTTACTTTCTTTTCTGATTTTGTCCTGCTCTTTATCTCCTCACTCGTCTTTATATGTGAGGAGGAGACAGAGGCAGAGCTGGTGCAGAAACCCTAGGCCATCTCAATTGAATTCTAATATGGAGGCAGTTTTGAGAAAACCATCAGTGGACTGAAATCAATACCATGCTGGGTTGATCTTTAGCTTTGAGTCCGACCTTCTCTTCACAAGGTCTTTCCACCAGTGAGGCCTGCAAGATGTTAAAATAAAGCATGTGGAGAAATTTAATGTCCAGACCTCAAAGTATACATCGTGAGGGGGAAAAACAACCTTTCGTCCAATCTGCAGGCTTTTGCTCTTTTCATTGAGCCAACTGATGCACAAGGATATTTATTTTGGCAATATTTAAAAGTGCTGCATATTGTCAAGCTATAAACTAACCAAGGTCATCCACTCTTGGATGAGATGAGAAGGAAATGTTTCAGAAGGAGATGGAATAGGATTACCATCAGTTACAGCTCACTTGGCTTTAGTCAGCTTCTTTCTGACACAGGCAGAAATCTCATCCTACTGCAGCAACAGTGAAGCCAAAAGATAATTCTTAGCATTTAACTTCCTTTTTTTTTTTTTTTAATAGACAATCTGATCAACACCTAATATAAATAATAAAATCCTGTGAATGCACAGTAGAGCGAGAAAGACTGAAAGTAAATCATGAAGCACTGTAGTGAAGTCGTGTCATTTGATTGATGGTGTTTTCCATAATCCTCTGTTGGTTGTCATGGTCTCATCGCTCCTGCCAACCTGAGAAACCAGTGTTGGATTTTTTGAAAATCTTTTTAAATGAGTGAAGATAACTCTAACACCGGTCAGGCAATAATCCCTGCAGTTGCGTTAGTTGAGAGGTAATGACGTTTCAGGTAGAAACTGACTAACTGGATGTCCTTCAGTTCAAATGAGAAGTGCATGGACCTCCTGACCAAATTACAAAGTCAAAAGAAATAAAAAAAAAATAACCCTAGAGTGTGGACCACAATTTAACCACACCACCTGGGTCTGCTATGTGTGACAAGATAAAGAAAAACCATTAAAAACAAAATGTTCAGCTCTCGACAGATATTTTATAATCAGTAGACAGGTTTTCCACTACTTTGTTCCAGATTGAAAATATACTAATAACTATTGGATGGATTTCCATGACATTCGGTTGAAATCTGTATCATTGTCGGGATGACTTGTAATAACTTGACGAGCCCTTCATTGTTTATCAGACGCCATCATCAGGTTGAATAGAAAAAACAAATGACACTCCCATGAGTGCCAATCAGCAAATGTTAGCATGCTACATTACAAGTACGGTGTTGAACATGGTAAGCATCAGCATGTTAGCATCGTCACTGTGAGTATGTTGGCATGCTGACATTAGCATTTAGCTCAGCACCACCATGGAAAAGTACATCAATTAGCATGGCTGTAGATGTCGTCTTTAAACCACCAATGCTACTGCATGAAGCTCTCTTTATATTAGCAGGAATCACCATTTCAACAAAGGCTGAGTGTGTGTATGTGTACAATATATAATTAGGTTATTTTCTCATGCTATATGCTATTAAGTTAATGGGGTCATTTAGGTCAGAAGGAATGATATACCCTGCAGCCACTGTAATGGTGTTCCCTCCCTTCAATGCATGTCTCAAACCCATTAATAATCTACACTCATAACCACTCTGGATACAAGACTGATTTATTTTGTGATTCAGAGTCATGATGCATTCAGCAAGGACAGCACTGAAGAAGAAGCATTCAGGCCTGAGACCTGAAAAGCCTGAATATCTTCTTATGCTCTCCCATTTTCCCTTTTAGCTGACTAGCAGATGTTTGTTTGCCCAAGCGGGAGACCCGCACTGGAATGCAGTTGGCTTCATTAATATCGTCCACAAACCTCGTTTTGATTGCATAATGTATACTGAGTGGAAATAAGGTCAGGCATGTGTTGTGCTGTTTCATCCAGCATGGCCATTCAGATGCAGAATCATAAAAACCTTCAGCAGTGTGCTTACAGTCAGTCCACATCATTTGGATTGTAAATGTAAAATGCAACATTTAAGTGGCAGTTTGGTAATGTTAAGCCCGAACACTCCACACAGGCTTTAGACTAGTGGAAACTTTGATATAAGAGTATATTGTCACCAAGATTATTTCTCCAGGATATCGCACAATGTAATAAAAGTTGGATATCTCACACATCTCAGGTGAAGAATTAAAGATTTTCAGGAATATGATGGCTCACTGACATCCGGGATCAAGTGTCTGTTGAGTGACTTTCAGAGGAAATACCTGCCTTGACTTTACAGTGACACAGACAGAGGGAGACTGAAATTCCCCAAGTTCAGTGATCATTATCTCAGTCCACAATTCAATGACAAAATGAGGCAGCAGCTTGAAACTTTCTTTCCTTGTCTATGCATCCATTTATTATAAAAGTTAGGCAGACAGTGTAATTTAAGGAAGCGCCTGAATTAACTTAAGCTCAAGTTTTAATAGGAGCATTGTCTCTGCAGCAGCCAGTTGTTAGTCCATCTTTAGATAAACATTATTTTAGAGATCACTCACTGGTGCACTAGTTCAGAAACATACTGTTTAGAAACATTAAATATTGGTGAATAATCCATGAATACCAGTTGCACAAATTCTAAAGTTGGTAACATTTGCTGCATTAATCACATGCCTTGGCTTGAACTAAGCGCGAAAATATGTTTTTGTATAATTTGGAAAACCTGTCAATTAACGAAGAACATGAGAATACTTAAAATCAAGTCTTTCCCAGCTTATTAGGAGTTGAAATAACCAAATGTCAAGATCATTTCTTCAAGCATTACTTATTCCTCATTTTGAATTTATTCTCTTCTGGGATACATTGCCCATTTAAGAAGTACTTGCAACAACTTTGAAACACCGGTCTCAAAAAAAAAAAAGAAGAAAGTATAGGTCTGTCCAATGCATTTAGGTCCTACATGTGAAGCTAAAGTATTTATTTTAAGATCTTGTATTACATCAAGTTCTCCATCGTATATTCAGAGGTCTGTAAAAGCTCCGTCCTCTGCCTCATCATGAGTCGGTAGTGGTTTGAGTACTGCTGCTGCTGCTGCTGTGGATACTGTCCCCACTGTGGGCGAATGTATAAATAATCACCTTCTCCATAGTCCTCATTTGAATCCTCATCTGAGTCTGATGAGCAGCTGGAATGTCTGGAAATTCCTATTAGAATTAATAGGTGTGTCATATAATCCGCATGATATTACAATGTTTAAGTAGCTGGGAAACTTGAATACAAAGAAACTCATTATATAAAGGAGTTTTAGTCTGGAGGGGGTTAATGATACACCTGCACATCAAGAGGATATGTGTCTGTAGGAGTTAAGAGAAGTTTAGTTTGAGAGTTTCACGTCAAGAGAGCCATTACGGAACAACACAAGGTCAAATAAAGCCTTGATTGAAAAGCATATGCATCCTGCTTTATTTATACTTTGTGTGTGTGTGTGTGTGTGTGTGTGTGTGTGTGTGTGTGTGTTGTGTCAGTATTATAAGAGACTGCCTCTCCTCAGTCATTATCTGTGTAATGCGGATGAATGGCTCTCGCTTGCAAGCAATAAAGATCTATAGAAAACATGAATTTGTATCAACTGGCATTTGAGGACCAGCTCTCATCTGCACTAGACAAGAACTGCTCCTCAGTTTCCACGACAACTCCCTTGCAAAAATATAGTCCTTGTTTTTTGTATATCCCGACCTATCCAGAGATACAGATGTTTTCAGTTCAACAAACCATTAGCGTTAAACTTTCTTATTTAGCCTGACCCGACTGACTTGCTGAATAATTACACAAATAAGTGAATTCATTGCATCATACACGTTGGTTATGTAACCCGTCCGTCACACAGGGACAATTTTCTCTTTGTTTTTGAGATGGAGTTGTACTTTTTTCAGTCATGTTGTTTATATATTTTAATGATAAATAATTCCCCCGAAGCAGAGACAGTGTGAGGTCAGCAACTGCATCAAAAAGTAGCAGATGCTCAACTAAGCCTCGTTGCTCTTCCCTTTAGGCGAACCATATAATTGGAGCTGCATTAGAAGCCTGCCTTCATACTGCATACAGAAACCGACTCGTACAGACTCGACAAAACAAAAAGCACAGAACTAAACCCCCAAAAGTTCCAGTGGCAGATATCTCTCTGGCTCTGCAGCGTGTCTGCTGTCTCTGTAATGAGCATTAGCAGACTTCGCTGCCACAAAAGCTTTATGGACTGTAAATCCTTTAAGAATTGAGAGGAAATCAATCATGTTGGAACTTAAACCATATTCTGCAGTTTTAAAACCAAGGAACTATCTTTCTTACTGTATTTTGAAGCCAATTATTAAGCGTTTTTGTTGGAATATGACACATCTGTTGCCTTTGGACTTCCAGCACTAAATCAGCATGTGGTAAATGAGTCCCTCTGGAGCTTCAGATAATTAAGAATGACGGTCCAGAGGAGCTTTTTTTTTTTTTTTTTCCAAATTTAGTCTCTTCACATATTAAAGTTACTGGATCCTTTTGGGATCATGAGAAATCCTGAAACGCTTTAAGACGGGTTGTATGGGCAGTTGGGTAAAAATTAATAAACTCGAAGATCATATAAAGCTATAGCCAAACCAGGAGGTACAGGAACAGATTCTATGACCCATTTCAGGTGAGGTACAGAGAGATGGAGCCAAGATGGCCTCTGCAAAGGGGATTCAGTAACTCAGTAACATGAACTCTTACTTTGTCTTGGGGACTGGAGACCGAGGGGCAACAGGAGTGGTGAGTTATGAGCCTGTCATTTCAAAACCGACCTACCTCCTCCTTTGCAATCTCCTAATTAAATCACAAAGGCACACTTTAGATGTTGAACTCCAATTCCAAATGGTTTCCTAATAGGCACCGTCCAGTTCTAAGGATCAAGGATAAGTGCAGTATTTGTCATAACTCAGACGCTCACATTTAACGGCACAGTCCCAAGTCAAGGCAATGATAATATTTAAAGGAGAGGAAACTTTTGAGACAGGAAGGAATAAAAGAAAAAATATCTAATATTGCAAATGTCTGCCGTGTTCTGCTGTGCTGCCTTTTCAGTATGAGTCATAACCCTTTTTTCTTTCTCTTTTTCTTTTTTTCTCTTTTCCCCCTCTCCTCTTTTTCGTCTAGTATGTCAAAGATGCTCTGAAGTAGACAACTGTGCCTGGAATGATATTATTTTTCCCTTTGGCAAAGATCATCACACTTTAACGACATCCATCCACTCAGGGCAAAAAGACAAGAGCAGGAAAAAAAGTGTGAAATGAAATTTAGGCTTCCAACAGCCTTTAGAAAGTTATTGCCTCCCAGAGAATTTGATGCCCTGAGTATTTACAACTGGCTGTTATCATTTAATAACGGTCACTAGTTCGTAGCCTACAGGATTTGCTGAGAATATTATTACAAGCATTTTGCTTTTGATCCTGTTGCTGTGTTTCTGCTGTTGTTGCTGCTTTTGGTGCCGTTGTCATTTTTGATGAAAAGAGAAGGTCAGCCAAACATTTTCTTTGGTCAAAGGAGAAAGATAGAGTGTCCCTGAGAGCTCAATTTACTGCAACTTAAGAAAATACATCAAAATAGACAAAACATTAAGAAATTTCTGAAAACCTCTCCATCAGTTTGACAAAACATGTGCTGCATTTGGTTGTGTTGTGAGCTGCAATCCGTTGAAATAGCCATGATGGCAAATGGGGAGCTAACTGTGTGACAGGACCCATAGTGTACGTTCTGACCCCACACTTCACAAGAGATTCAATAATATCCACAATCTGAATTTTGTCAGAATGATGACTAAAAAAAGATACCTGACAATCCTATTGTGAGGCTTTGGCCTCTTGTAAGGTCAGAATTGGCAACCGCACTAAAGGAAGTATTTCTGCTCCTGTGGAAGTAACTGAATTCACCCCCTGTCACAGCTAATCCTATCCCCTGGGCTGAAAGTATCATTAAAGAGCCACAATAACAAGTGGACATGGCCTAAAGTGAAACACAGTGCAGCTCTGTGATTGCAGAGCCTTAATGGTGTACAGTAGTGCGTGCTCAAAACAGAACATTGATGTACAACATATGCAAAGTCAAAGAGATTTTTATTGAAAATATGGCATCAGGAAAATATCAGGTAAAGAATTCATTTTTAAGGTTTACACTCAGACGAACTCATATCTCAAGGTTTCTGGAATGCAGTTTCAGTTTAAATTCAGAACACATTACAGCTGGCTGAATGAAAGTGAATACAGTCTATCTCCATCTTCAGAGTGAGGGATTGAGGTTATAACCTGGGCCTCCACTCCACTGATGGAGGTGTAGGGAGGGGATCTTTTAGTGAAGTCAGTTTATACTTCAGCATAAGAGTCTACGCACAGCTGACGCAGACAAGTATAAATGCACAGAATGTCGTCACTCTGCAGTTACACCACCAAAACATTAGTTGGCTGTGAGGTTCCTATGCCAGTGCACGCGTGTGTGTGTGTGTGTGTGTGTGTGCGTGCGTGTGTGTGTGTGTGTGTGTGTGTGTGTGTGTACCTCAAATGTTCTAAAATTAATGCAATGCAAAAAGGATAAGATCTCAGAGGATGTGGGGTCGACAGGTAGATTTGACGACTGCACACATTTATCTAATATCAATGTACGCACAGCAATGCCCATAGACATTACTCAGACACTGGCAATCAACATTCGGGTTTTTACGTTTTCACAAATTTCTAACCGCTCCACGATTTGGTCTATGTTCATTTAATTTCCATCCCTCTTGACTCAAAAATAGCGAGGAAGAAGAATCAGCTGGAAATACGTGGGGGGGTGAGATGCTACCAAGCGGACCAATCATAGATGTTGGTGCACATCAGTTCTACACAGAGACTGTCTGTTTGCAGTCTGGAAAAAGATTCAGTCTCTTCATACCAGCTGTCTCCTGGGCAGCATAGGCTACTATATTTGCGGGAGAAATAACACCAATATTTCTTATCATTAGAAAAGAATACTGGGGACCTTTTTCATAAAATTGAGTTGACATTCAGATTGTCTGAGAGCAATTCATGTCCTGCTACATTTTTTGATGTGGCCGGTGTAGATTTAATGACGGAACTCGACTAGATATGTTTATGAAAAATACAACAGATTTATCAAGTGTCTGGCCTGAAGAGTGAAGTGAAACGCTGCAAGCCTGAGTCATTCCCGTCTCCTCCTTGGCCCTGCTCTTGATAGCGGCAGCAGACAGTGACGGATTGAGGCTGTGACCCAGTGATGGACTTCCACTGCAGCTGTCCGGGGGGTCTCTGACTGAAGCCAAGCTGTTTGATTTCAGTCCTGGTCGAGATCAACTCACCCCATGTTGGCCTCTCTGGTGGCAGGGAATTCAAATAAAATTGGGGGCAATGCAGGATGTCGGATTCTAAAACACTGCATGAAAAATGTGACTTCCTCTGTGACGGCTCAATTTTAGTACACAGACAGCATTCAAAATGTGCCTCCAACTTCTGATTATGGACTTATCAAACACAGTTTAACGGATAAGGCTAATATTATTATGTTTTCCTTATTGTTGAAAAAAACCAAAGCATTTCTGACTATCCTGTCTGTGGCCCCAGGACTATTGGAAAAGGATCTCTAATAGTTAGTAGTTTTAAGTAACATTACTTAAACAGAGGTAAACAGGCCTGTATTTAGGAGCTATTTCCAGCTGCGGATTGTTACACATTTGTTTCTCCAGTGAGTATTTTTGGCAGGAACATGATTTGAAATAAATTTGAATAATAATTGTAATGAAGAAATGTCACAGCACAACAGTTTGGCTCATCAGTGTATTTTTAATAGTTTTTGGATAAAAATGACTATGTGTGACACAGAGGAATAAGCTTCACCAGGCTTCGACTACAGCCAATGCTTCAGTCAATAGAGCAATCAATTTACTGTTTGTTCATGGTATTTCTATGAGATATGTTGTCAATAGGAAGCAATGAAATATAATACCACGAACAGTAATATGTAGAATATTACCAGCCTTATCATGTTGTGATGAATTCACATGGTGGCAAATTAAGTTAAACGTCCATTTAAACTGTCCTTGGCTGGTTTCCAGACTCATCCCATGCAAACATGGATGAATAAAGGCAGACTCCATTGAAATTCGTCCTCAAATAACAATGAGTTTACATAGTGAATTGGTAAATATTTTTAATTATGTGGTCAGTTGAGGGGAGGTAGGATGACCTGACCTATTTTACTGAACACAATTTGTGGCTGCTTTGTTGTTCTGTGCGTCATACTTGACGTCGTTTTGTTTCGTTTTTTTGCAGTTATGAAATGAAATGTCCCATAATTCAGGGTGCAGTGACACACACACATTAACTGACAAGTACAAACAGAGTGAGATGGACTGAAAACGTTGCTGTGTGTGTGTGTGTGTGTGTGTGTGTGTGTGTGTGTGTGTGTGTGTGTGTGTGTGTGTGCGTGTGTGTTTGTGTGTGTGTGTAAGAGAGAGAAACTGAATTTGGCACTTATAGGCGCACACCATGCCCCCTCCCAATTCACTTTACAATTCACCAGGCACTGCACTCACATTTCATCTACAGACAAACTGTTTGGTCTCCAAAAGGCTTTTGGAGAGATTACATATCTTTCCTTTTCATAAAGATGCCATTAGTGTCTGGGGAGTAATGGGAGACACTAATTTGATACTCTGACCTTAAGCTATTCATCAGCTCAGAGGAAAGAGAAGAATAGATGATGTGGAGATCACATTATAATTTGGCTACAGGATCCAATAGTCTAATGACAGCATTAACTCAGACAGCTGCAAAGAAAATGTTTGGAGATGCAGGGAACAAAAGCCTGTCATAGTGAGGCTGAGTGTAGCAAATCAATCTGGTAGTCCAACTTCTCAGCAGGGAGCTAATATAATATTCACGCAATTCCATAAACAGGAAATGTCCTGTCACTGTTTCAGCTCGGCCCTCAAGCAGCTCTTAAAAGTCAGAGTAAAGAATGATAATTGTTTCTCCAGAGGAGGGTAGCAAAGCTGAATTGCTGCTATATACACCAAGGCTGTTCCCTTTAAATTAGAAACAACACAAGTCCAGAGCTGGGGTTTAAAAGGGGACAAATTGTTAACACAGGTGTTTCCACAGAGAGGTCAGGCTGATGAAGTGGTTACAAATCTGGACACGCATCTGAGCAAATAAATGAATAATTGAGGGCAGTTATTCAATTCACCCCTTGTTTAGATCCCCTGGACGATTTTTCAGCATTAAGACTGAAACAGGGCCAACATGCAGAAGAGATGTGTGGTAATGGGTGGTAGATGTGAGACAATGTCAGGGCTTTAGACAAAAGGCAAGTCAAGCTTGAGTGTCTGGAGAACCTTTTGATTTTGAAAGCACTCTAAAGGACCATTCAGCATATTCAGCACATTAAAGTAAGTTATCTAAACACATTTTGGAGTTTTCTATTGAATCAGAGTTGAACCACTAATTATCAAAAAAACTATTTAACTAGAATCAACCTAATTTTTAATATGTAGCAGTTAAACAGTTTAATTGATCTGAATAAATAATGGTTTTTAGCTAAGATAAAGTATGAAGTATATTTAACACAAGTTTAGTTGGAATTACAAGTGAAATTAAACAAATGCAATGCATTTGAATTTATTGAAAAATAATAAGTACGTTCAATTTAAAAAAGATTTCTGCATTTAGATACATTTATTTTGTGAAATACCTTAATATAATATAATCAAGTATTTTCATAAAAACAATTGTATTGCACAGTGTATAATCAACAGGTTGATATATATATTATTATTATTATTTATTTTATTTTTTTTTTTTAAACCACCAGTATGGGCCTTTTAAATGGCTTGAGATCTATGACCACAAATCCAGTTAGTTTTACTGGAATAATTCCCATTTGGGTCAATGTGCTTTATCTGTTTGTTTTTTTTTCTTTTCTAAAATGTCAACATGATATCTATAAAGCATGTATCAAGTGCATAAATACCACATGTAACTGATTCTATATAACTCCAGAAAATGATGGCAGTTGTGATACATCTCCCACCGGTACGGTTGATCCAATCCACAAATCCACCGCTGATTTCCCCTTTGCTGGTGTCCAATTACAGCAATAGATTATGTGTCCTTCTGCAATGTGCAGACCAGGACAGAGCACTCTCAGAGGGCTCTGAGGCAGCCGTACAGCCGTCTATCATTACAGATAGCTTCCATCGAGGCCAACCCCTCCCTGCCCCTGATGTATCCACGACCATTCAAAGCGTCATTTGAATGCTGTCGGCCATGTTTCACATTCTCTTGACCCCCGTCGGGTCGGGACCCCTGTTTGGCCAGCGCGCTCTTCCCTCTTCGTTCATCTGATCTTGGTAGACCCGCAGCAGCAAGGCGAAGGGGACTGATAGATGCACTGCACGGAGGGAGTAATGTATTGTGGTCCTTGCAGGCAACAAGATGAGGTTTAAATGATCTAGTACGCGGGGGTTTGTAATCTCACTGATCAAATTTGCTGGGGATCCTCTCCCCTCTGCCATCTATATATGGAGAAGTAATGGAGTCTACCACAAGTGAACACAAGAGCTGCACTCCATCAAGGGCCGTCCGACTCTCTGCAGCATATCTCAGCCTGCCGATCTCCAACCATCCACTGACACAGAATAAAGAATAAAGAGAACTTGTAGCCACTGCAAGCAACCACTTATTCCCTTCTTGTTTGTGATATACAGCAGATGACAGATGATGCGTGAAATGTACTTATCAACATCATACAGTGGAATCTTGTTTTACCTATACTTGTATCCTTTTGTAGATAATGGTACATTGAATGGTGATTGAAAATCTCCTGACCTTTTTTCTTGTTCTTTGTGGCATTTGCAAGTCCCTGCTTCAGCCTCTTCCTCAGCTTGTAGGCACGAGCTGATAAAATAATGTACAGCCAAACAGTGTATGTGTATTGTCAAACATTCACCCCTCTGTTCGCCTGCAATTATTCTAATTACATACTTTGCAACTGTGCAATTCTCTGGAGAGGCTGTTATGGTGACAAGTGAAGAGCCGCATTCACAGGCATTGCTTCCATTCTATCCTTGGATTCTCTAAAGCACAAGGAGGAGGGTGCTTGCTTTGTATAGTAAACAAGACCTCAGCGGATTATGCTATAAAGCTATTCTGTGGTTAGAGGTCCTCAGACACTGGGGCACGTTCACCAAATCCTGAAACATTGCTGCTGACATTTTATAAGCCTAATAGCAAACAATGTGGAAATCAGTTAATGTGATGTACAGTATGTGGATGGCTACCAAACAACTGTCAGCTAAACAAAGTGCACCGTCTGTTTATCTCCTGTGCAGATATTGAGTGGCATAGTGATGCATGTGGAAAATCAGCTTTCTCAGCAAGGGTTCTCCAAAGAGAGGTTTGAAGGGATTTTTCCTGTAGTGAGGGATTGTAGATACAGTAGGAGAAAAGCGCTAAGTCTTTGTTTCACTTTATAAAAAGCCAAACTCCAAGTCAGTGAGAGGGTTTTTCTATGGACCGTCTCTATGGACATAACATGGTCAATTTTAAATTCAAGAACAAAACACCCTCCCAAAAAAGTCAGACTACCCTTCCTTAAGCTAAAATAAAAAAAAATGCATTTTTCACCCCTATAATAATTTTCACACACTCCCTAAATATGCTCAGTATACTACAGTTTCAACAGGATGGTCTCCCAGAGCTCATTGCTAGAAATCATCAGCATTTGTGACTTGACAACTGTTTATGTCACATCTTTTTTTTTTGAAGGGTTTGAGGCTTTTCTCAAGTAAAGAGGATAAAAAAGTTTCTCATCAATAATCTCTTTTTGCTTTTGATTTGTCTTCATTTTTAATCCTGATTTCGCTTTAAAAGATACATGTGAAGGAAATGACTCTGCTAAAACAATGGCTTACTGTCTGCGCGCAGAGCTTGCAATGGAAGCAGAATGTGTCAATTTGGTCAAATATTTCTTAAATCCGTATTTCAGAGTGTTTTTTGAATAATAAACAAGACTCAAGCGGATTATACTTTAGATTCTTTCGCTGTTGGAGGTCAGACGACTGAGGCCACGTTCGACAAATCCCCAAGCTTTGCTGCTGACATTTGATTAAGCCAAATGGAAAACAATACGGACATCACCGAATCTGACGTCTGCAGTTTAACTCTGGGGAGCTTGTTTATCATTCGTCCGTCTTTTCTCATTTTTAATCACAATCGGATTGGACTTGACTGTATTCCCCATCCGACACTACAGTATGTGACCGAGTTCAATCATGATGTCATGCAGTTTATGTTTTTCTTTCTTTTCATCCAGGCAGAGGGAAGGAGAGGAGGAGGAGGAGAAGAGTGAGTAAGGAAGGCTATAGACAAAGCAGGAGAAAAGGAAAAGTAACAAAAAGAGAAGAAAATAAGACGAGACAACATGACCCAAGCAATAACATAACAACCACACCAACACAGTGTGGTTTCTCCTCTCCTGCTGAGAAACGGCTCAGATAAAGGAAGCACACATGCATAGGCTTCCTCAAAGTAAAACAATATTCTGCATAATACCTAAACAGCACCACTCTTCTCCTCTTCCTAACTCCTCTGAGCTCTGTCGCACTTATCCTGTGACCCAAAAGCCAGTGTCCGGCTTTGAAGCACTGCAAATAGCGCAATCCACTCCTAATGACACTCTTCAATAGTCCATTGAACATTTTCTGTTGAACTTATTGCCACTGTCCTCTGCTCTCTTTGGAATTTCTTTGCCAGTGTGGTTTTATGTGTTGGGTTTTATGTTTCCATGGGGCTGATTCCCTCCATAAAAGATGGCTTTATCTGGCACTGCTGTTTGCTTGGACAGGGAGGCAACAGCCACGAGAAATCCAGCAGAAATCAATAAGCAGCTTTCCATTTTTCTTGTGTATTTTATAAGACTGAGAATGGTGTGATTTAGTCGCTAAAATGACTAAATTAATCAAGATGATAACTTCTTTCACGGCTGAGGAGATACATCTGCATTAATGCAAATTAATTTTAATTTCAGCTATTCAAATACACTCAAACATGAAGCATTCACTGATAATTGAATATATTTTTTACGCTGAGGGAAAGTAGGTAGATGGACAAAAAAAAAAACTGCTCTAAATACAGATATTACATTATTATCCATATTGTATAGTGTTGTGGAAAAGAGAGCACGAATTTCAATCACACGTTTTGTGAACATAACCTTGTTTTTACATATGGTGATCCACAAGGCAAGTGCTATAGGAATGATCAATAGCATGATAAAGGCAATTGCTCCTGGCAGTGTGTGTGTGTGTGTGTGTGTGTGTGTGTGTGTGTGTGTGTGTGTGTGTGTGTGTGTGTGTGTGTGTGTGTGTGTGTGTGTATGTGTGTATGTATGTGTGTGCGCGCACGCGCGCGCGCGTGTGACTTCTCCAACAAAACCATGTCCTTCACCTTGGCTCTGCATATCTGCAAAAAAAACTAACACAATTTCCCATCTTTTATGAGATTGCCGCAAACAATTTGAGACCTCCTCAACCTGTGTGGTCTATTTTACTGCTTACGGCTGCCGAATAAAATCAGCCTGCCTATATGCATTCTTAGAATTTATTCCGAGCAAATAAAACAAGTTATTCTAGTTTGCATTTTTCTGCCCCTACCCCTTAAACAATATATTACTGTCAGGCTGCAAAATAGGACACAACTTCCAGTTTCTCAGTTTAGCCCTGTGAGATTTTAATTCTTTTTGCAGTATTTGAAAGTACGCCACCCTAAGAAAAACACTGTCAACTCAGTCTTCATCCTTTCTTTTTTTCCCCCCACTCCTGACAATCAACACCACTGTTTCTGATCTGTTATTCTTTTTTCTTTTCTGCTTCTGCCTTCTTGAAAAGCCCTCAAACGTGATGAATAAATGATCAAAATGTGAACAACACTAACCGTTGACATAAATCACTTCTTGGATTACTGAGTTTGATGTTGGGACTAAAGCTCTAATCAACAAGGGTAGTTTCATCCATAGATAAACATGGAGCTTGATGATAAAACCCCAGGGGATACATAAAGACGTCCCTGTAAATGATTCCTTTTGACTAAGTGTGATACTGTAGCATATCCATGCCAATGGCCTTTGAAGTCAAGTATTGTTGCAGATCAACAAAAGCAGCATAAGCTTTGTGGGTGAAGAAGCAAGCCTATATATTACAGGTCCTGCTGGGAGAAGTGAAGGAGAAGCACTCGACTTTTCTCCCAGCATGCCTGGAGTAAGATTCACCAGCAGAGCAGCTCAGAAGCTTGGAATTCAGTTAAGTCAAATGTTTGCAAAACACCACTTTTAACAAAACCTTTGTCACAAAGACAAAGAGATAAAAAACTATGAGAACAAACACAATGGACATTTTGGGTTTTGAAGCCAGGGCCTTTGTGTTTTGGTTCCTTTGGACTGAACAAACCCAGTTTTGTGTGTGTGTGTGTGTGTGTGTGTGTGTGTGTGTGTGTGTGTGTGTGTGTGTGTATTTGTATGCGCATGCATAGCTCTTCTCCAGAGGTGAAAACAAGACTTTCTTCATAGCAGAGAAGCTTTTGCACTTGCTTGTTTGACTATTTAGTTGTTTGCAGTTGACTGAGTGAGATTTTTCAGTTCATTAGCCAGTTCTTCCCAACACTAGATTTAATGGTTAGCATGCATAATTGCATGTATTTTCAGGGAGACAACAATGTCTCCCTGAAAATACAAGCGAGTACAAAGCCTTATGTTAACAGTTCTTTCAATTAGTTACACAACTTCTATGTTTATCTTGTGCATAGTAAGGGATTTATATAACTCTCTATATGTGTGAAAGGAAGAAAATCAACTTTATCATTTGATTCTTAAACCTCTTATTATTATGAAAAGCAATGACGGCATTACAGTATGTAGTTGTATTATGTAGTTGCCTAATTTAAAAAGCTTTTGGTAATTTTTTTTTCTTGGCTCAAGCATCACAAAAATTTAGGTTGACATGACACTAGATGATTTTCTCCTGACAGATAATTTTGCAGTATGAAAGGGTAAAAAGCAGGAAGTGTTGGGCCTGCTAATGACTCCAAACTGCGTTCCCCTTACATCTGAAGTTGGAACTGGGAATGAGATCACACCTGAGGTGACCGTGTTCCAGTAAAACAAGTCGGAAAACCAATTTATCATTAACTTTAAACTTAACTGATGGTAGATCAGACTGTGTTATTTAAATGTCAAAAAAGGAACATAGTCAAGGTCTGCCACCACTCCCTGTGACAAAGAGGGTGCTGATGTTACTGTGGTACATTTACGTTTACTCATTTTGCAGATGCTTTTACTCTTTTATCTGAAGTGAATTGCATCAAGGTCTCCTACAGCAATGAAGCTTTAGTGTTGTCCCTCACTTGTAAGTACTAAGTACTACATCTATTCAATGAGTGCAAGGAGATCAAGTAAAGAAGGGAAAAGGAAGTGCTAGATATGCATGTAAGGATGTCAGCTTTCGGGATATATTCCCTGTGTCGCAGTCATCAACACACAGAATTATCCTAAAAAAGCTCAACACCATTTGTACAATGGGACCTTCATCTCCAGCCCCAATATTTGTGACAAAGCAGCGTCTGCTGCTGCTGCCCAACATAATTACACTTGCTCCACTCTTGACAACTTGCTATAGAATATAATTGAAGAGATAAATCACACGGCATTGTACCTGCACCAGTTCATAGAAGTATGCAATTAAAATTTGAGTCGTCCATTTCCCGAGTCTTAATGTCATCTCATAATCAAACATACCTTCTACACTAAAAAAAGTTTTGTAACATCATCTGTGGTTTTGTCAAGTCTGACAAAATGACCCCAGTGATGTCATCACGGTTATGTCATCTTGGGCTCAGAGACTACTGATTTAAAACAGAGAGCCTAATCGGAGAAGTGAACATAGTAGTCACAGCTGAAAGATCAACCATCAGTATTTTAGCCGGACCCAGCATGCACCTGTTGGTCACAGAACAGGGCATGTGTGTGCCGTGTGGTGGTGCATCTTAACAGTGATTAATTAAGGTAGATGTGACCTACATTCACTGACCCTCTGCAGCTGCTGATTTGGCCCTTTTCATTTTTGTGGGGTTCTCACAAAGTTAATCATAACTTCATCTTGGCATTTTTCTTATTTTACTATGTAACAATTTCAACTTTAAATATATTGAAGTAAAATACTTGAGTGAAATCAATGACACACAAAAACACACACAGAAAACCCAACTTTGTTACCGTAACAAGAGTAAATGTAACTTGTTACTTCCACCTCTGATTGCGATGTAAGGAAAAATACAAGGTAAAGTTAAAATAAGGCAGCAGTTACATAAAATGGGTTGATAACATGATACCATACAACACTTCCACACTTTCCTCCTCTCCCTGTCTGCTGTTATTTGCCAGTGACTGAACAAAATGTCAGAACAGTGCACCTGGAGAGCACCAGGCAGATGGAGAGGAGTCTCTGCTGGAACTCAACCCTCTTGACAGCATGGGAGTTCAGGAGGCTTGCACAAAATGCCCAAAGGGAACTGAACAGAAGCCCAAAAAAAAAATCTTCACATCAGAACTGAGGTACCCACCACGAGGTGCATTTATGTGGAAGAGAAGAGCAGGGGTCAAAGGTCTGAAGACAGCTGAGTACATTCTGTATGTTTTCATCTTCATCCTTGATTACCAGACATAGAGGGTGGGGAAACAAAGAGTGGAGAGGTGTAACTTTCTGTGTTGATACTGTTGGTTTACACTGTCATTAAAAAAACGGCCATTTTGAGAAATTTAGAAAGGGAAATATATATTTTACAGAATTCACGGTAGATTTTGAACAGTGCTATGGAAGCTGAAAATTAACACTATAGGGATTTTTTCAGTGCAAAAAAGATGCTGTATGTGTGGTTAAAAGATGCATAAGTTACAACATAGAGAATGTGATGGCTTACAATGACCTATTTGGATTGCTTCTCAAAGATTATATGTGAATTGTAAATATTGGAAAGTCCACTGGGATAATGGTAGCAGCAAAAATATTCACCATGAAACAGCTTATATCTTTAATGCTACTAGATCAAATGCAGTAATGTTCTTCCCAAACTCCTGCAGCAGTGTGTCGATGCTCCTCTTGCAATAATAAAGCATATATCCTGTTTGGTCTTTCACAGTCTGCACACTTTTCATTCATTTGTATGGTTTGTTTTGGATGGTAAGAGGATTTTTACCTCCAGTGAAGATTGTTAGCGTACCACATGTGCTGTATACTTTTATTGCTTTTGGCTCAGTTAAATGCCTCTTTTAAAATGATGGATGAAAACACCACCTGCCGAGGCCTGTTGTAATCTTCCCGTTCATAAGTTACCAAAGACTATGTCTCTCTAATAAAAACATGGATCACCAGCCGTAAGTTCTCATCTGCTTTACATCTTCATAAGCAATATGCCCTTGTAAGCCTCTCCCTATCCTCGCTGTTGTGAAATTAACCACTCTGTGTTGGTGTGCTGGCAGGCATAGATGTCCCCCCACCCCCCTTTCCTCCTCCCCAATTACGTTCAGTGGAGGGAAGTCTGTGGGGGCTCAGGTCAAGTTCTGTTGGTTCCTACCCCTTAAGGGCTTGTTATGGATCTCAAACTCATCTCTGAGCTGTCTTAACTCCTGCGGTCGACACAGTTTCGACCTTTCCATCCAAAAGCACTTCTGGTCTGGGACATTGTGGGTGCAGAAGGGTGAGGGGTGGTGGTGGAGGGGGTTCTATTTCTATTTATTTTTTCCCCACCGTTGCATTTTTGTTGACAGTTAATTTAAGCGGATCAAGGTGTCCAGTTGCCTTGTCTAAAGCAAAAGCTTAGTATGACAAATAGCAGGGCAGTAAACTCCAAAGTCTATCTCTTCAGCTGCACTGCCCACTCTCTGTCTACGAAGATTAACCTTTCCGGCTCTGGTGACACGCTTTCGATTATTTCCATAGTCGGCCTCAGAGCAGCGTGAGCGGGGAGCGCAGCCTTGATTCACAGGATCCTGACAAACATCCCCAATTCAATTTAAGAAAAAGAAGTGAGACCAAAGACTGAATAGCAGAGAGAGAGAGAAAGCCAGAGATGGAGGATAACTGCTGCCATGCCCGGCAGCCATTCAGTGGATCAGTTATACTGCTTTATTTGACAGCTGTATGTCTACTCTTCTTACACAAGGGGATGTGACTCAGTCTCACATTTTCAAAGCACAATGTAATGTACCCATGACAGGTACTGGTTTGAACTTTGAATCATGAATAGAATAGATGTCATCTTTGCTAATTTGTGTCATTCAAACTGTGAGATCAACATAGGTTAAAAGCAACGCAGAGTAAATAAAGATAACTTTCAACAAGTTGATGGAGCTTCCGCCACACATCTCTCGTTTGGCCTTGAAATTTTGTTTTTTTTGGTTGGCATTGATCAGTTGAAAAAAATCAATTCTATTTAAATGTAAATGGTCCATTTCATAATGCGCCCTAGATGCTTTTGTTATTGCATTGAAAACTGGTGAAAGGGGGGAAAAAACTAAAAGAAGTCCATACTCTCATTGATACAACCTTGAAACTTAACAATCGTTCACAAAATCAACCCGCACATCTAATCACCAGCTCTCAGCCCTGGCCTTGATTTTTATGGGAAACAAAAGTGCTTGCTCTTTCCGTGGCCTTCTCTTTTCCAGAGTGTTTTCAACATGGTGTCGGCATAATCACTTTGCAGTCCACTCCAGCTAAAGGTAATTAGAAGGAATGTAATATGGACTGAATTGTGCAGCTTTGATGGCTCCTTGCTGAGCTTGGAGAGGACTAACCACTGAATCAGCATTCAACTGCCAGTATATAACGCCATATTATTACTTTATAATGGGGATACTCAGGGAAAATAAAATCATTTTGTGGTGTTGACAAAAACATACGGTTTGGGAGATCCACACAAGGCATCATTTAATAGTGCTGCAATTATTTTCTCAGTAGTGGACCTCTACACTATTTCCAGGTAGTTATCACTGCGTGTGGTTTCCAAAACCTCATGAAATTATCTTACAGATGTGGCAGTAGAAATTGGAATTTTTTTCCTCCATTGATACCAATGTATTTTTGACTATTCGTGTAAATCTGAATTCATTCTTGTCATCACTGAAAGGTTGCCATGCATATTTTTCTTTCTGTACATTTTTGTGCAGTTATGGTAACATTAAGTTAAGTTAGTCATCAGAGTCCAACTCTAAAGAGATCTTTTTTTTATTCAGATTCAGACCTCATCATCAAACCAACAAGTTGCCTGTTCATGGATGAATTTACTGTATATCTGACCAAATTGTTGACAATGTCCCTACAATAATAAATGAGACAGTTTACAGTCAAGATGTTAATACATGACTGAAACATGAAAGTAATGCATGGCAAAAACATATCAGTAACTGCTGTCAAAGGCTGTATTCTAATGCAGCTTTTACATCTACATGGTTTGGCAGCTATAATCTCAAGGTCCTCGCACAGGTCGGGAACACTATAAGTAGCACGACGAACAAGAAAATGATGAGAATGACTAAGGTCGCCTCGGGCTATAGTTAGTGTATTTCACTTCTAATCATTGTTCAGGGAACATGCTGTATGGAAGCTTATGTGACAACTATCAAAGTGCACCGACTGCTAAATACTCTATCAGTATTGTGAGAATATAAATGTGGGATGCCCCTACATACATTCACAAAGTGAACATGCAGTATACAAATAACCACATCTCCAGCTGCAACCCCTGGGACTGACCTTTACTCTAACAACTGCAAATGCAACATGAAAACTTTCTTGCTTTGTGAAGATTGGTAACTGTGAGCGCGCTGTGTCCACTATAATGGCCTCATTTTTTCTTTTGTTATGTAACTGCATGATTTCAGCATATTTTAAGTCAGACACAAGGATGCCGGTCACCACATGCTGCTCTTTTGTGTTGTGTTTATGCCACTCTGTGCTGCTAATGCGTAAGTTCGCCAAGTGCAGCATTAACACTATGCTGCTGCAGATGTAGCATCTGCTCCTTGTGTATGTGAGTATTTGTGTGTGGGTGAGTGGGTGTTTGTCTTTCACTTCTTGTAAAAAGCCTGAATGTGCTGCTTGAAATTAGCTGATCTGCCGTCTAATCCTTCAAAGACTCTGGATCCTAGGTGGCCCATCGTCAGACTGCATTGCATGCTGTCGAGTGGGTACTCTCCTCTGTAAGAGTTGCTTTCCTTCTGGGTTTTACAGAACTTAGTCCACATTCTAAACTGTGAAGCAGCAGATGCCTCTCATCGTCACTGCTGACCTCTAAAAATCTGGGTCTCGACTCTGATGGTTTGACCCCTCAAATCATATTTATGGAGTGTGTCTACCTCTACCCTCTTGACCAAGTCCCCAGGGGCTTCTTCCTGGACCCAATCACTTCTCCCTCTGCTACAGTAGGCGTCTTTGCTCTGTCACATCTTCCACAATTTCTCCTGCCCTCACAGTACCAACTACTTTTCCATCATCCTTTCTTCCTCACACACACAGGTCTACATCACTGCTTGACTAGTTGACATATCAAATTGGATGCCTGCCCGCTGCTTTAAGCTTATCACTAGTGACAACAACATAGTGAATCCTGCCCAGACCACTAAGCATCTCATCGTGATCCCTGGCAGGAAATTGTCATATAAAGCCCTCATCGCAGCCACAAAACCTTCCTTCAGATTTTTACTCTTAAAACATTGGTCAAAACAGAATATTCACTGGCTGGGGACACAGAGCTCCTTGTCTGATCTCTAATCATCTCCTGTCTGCACCTCCAGCCCAGAGGGATGCAGAGGTCCAAACTATTTTCTTCAGCTACTTTAATTCTACAGCTACCTGTGGTCTTCAAGGCCCACAAATTCCCCACCACTCCTTGCAAACAAATTTGCCTCGTTGTATCACACATATGCTAACCTGGTCATTCCCACTAAGTCATGGCTTTCCTCTTTCCTGACTTGCAAATAATATAAGTTTTAGGAGACTTTCTAAAACTGTATTTCTTCCAGGATGATGCCAAACTAACTGAAGACCACTGCAGTGGTTCTCCATTTCTTTTAATTATTCTGCTATTTTTCAGTTGTTCCTTATTTTCCATTTAGCCCTCGAGCACGCTTAGAAGAACTGCTGCATTTGTCATTGTTTTATTTGGTGCATTTGTACCACATTTCTACAGCAGTGGTGTAATATATTGTAACTGAGATACACCTGGGACGTGCTCTGGAGCTTAACCCTGAGGACATCAGCCACCTGCAGCTCAGGAAATCTTCTGACTGAGCCGCTGGGTTACTAAAGTTATGGTCAAGGTGAGAGATGAAGACAATATAGGCCTAAGAAAAAAAATGAAAGGAAAATCCTTACTCCCATCTATTGTCATAGGCAATGTGGAGGCGCTGGCTAACAAGATGGATGAGCTCCCTGCATTGGCCAGGATGTAAGCTTGGGGGATTTTAATGTTCACTGAGATGTGGCTTTAGCTCAAGCTTCTCCACTGGACTCTGTTGGGAGTTTTCCATGTGAGCAAACTGAGGAAAAACGAAGTGGAGAAGGCCAACTTACTGTTTATATTCTTTCTTGATGGTTTCATTCAGAGGATGCTACATACTGTGAGTCTCAAGAGCCGATCTGCTTAAATGGTTCAACCATATTACCTGCTACAAGGGCTTTCATCAGCAATGGCTGATAGCATTGCATAACATCGTCCACTGAGATCTCGCATGATTACAAATACAATATCCCAGCACCCTGATTGAATGCCCTTAAATTTTCTCCATGGCTCTCAATTCCACCCTTCTCATTTTCCCACTATATAAAGTGTATGGCACTGGGTTGGCTGTATGGCAGGGGTAAAGGTGCATCAAGCTCCACTGAGTTTTTTTTCCCTCCACAGATCAGACCACAACCTTATCCATCTGTTTCCAGGTATGTGCCAACTCTCAAGCAGCTGCACATTAACCTCAAAAGACTGAGTTTTGAGCACTGTGTTGGCTATACAGCAGAGGACTGTCTCTACCTTGGCATCACTGATTACATTATATGTCTGGGTGAATCCTAGAATTGTGACACATGAAGTTCACAACAGCAACCAATTGTCATCCATGGACATTGACAGAAGGAATGTGCAATCTTTGTTTGCCAGTGCTGGACTTCACCAACCAGAATAAGGCTGCAACCTCACCCACCCAACATCCCACTTACTCTTCCCTTGTACTGTGACTACTATACAGTGAATCTCATTCTATGTCTAGATGCATGGTATAAATAATGATGTCTTTGATTTCTTAATTGGATTCAACATTTATTCAACCACAACTTCTCCAGCTTTAAAGCAAGACTATTTAACTTTTGACAAAGGAAATAGCACATTCTTTGTCTTATACCAGAAATGCAGAAATGATGAGCAATAAAATGCTCTGAACCAGGTGTTGCAAGAAGTGAGCAAGATAAATATGTGAAATATCAATGACTCAAGCTGCATCTGACACTGACAACACACTGTAGCCGCTCTTTCCAGGGGTTAGAGTTAATTGTATGCTGGAAAAACGCACAATACTAATTAGACAACATGTTTGCGACTTCCGTATTGATATTCCTTCAAGGTACAGAGCAGGTCCAGAAACAATTTAGTTTAGTTTTTCAGTACATATAGGTGTTAAAAAACATTGTATTAACGGTACATGACCAAAGTCATTATGACTGAAATCCTAGTCTTGCCATTGGCTGTGGACTTTTAGCCAGAAATACTTATTTATTTGATTGCTCATAGTGATGAGGAGGGGTAGACAAAGGAGGAAAGACAAGTACTGTAATCATGACTGTCATGACCAATCATGATTTCTGGTTGCACACAAATCCGAATTTTAAAGTTTATGACAGCAAGAAAATGATGTGGATAGTGACAAATTGTATCAAGATGCCATAATAAAGTTCATTGTGTATCACAAGCTCATCTGTAGAATGTAAATAAAGGAACTCGTTCTTTGACCTAATAAAAGTTTTCTAGAGACTTGGACTGCTGATCTTTTTTCCATCCCTGACAACTGCAGGATTCACTGCAGTTTGCCTAAAGAGCCAACAGGTAGTGGACATTGTTACCATAGCCTGCACTTTATCCTACAGCAGCTTGACAGCCTTCGAACTGATGCCAGGGCACCGTTTGTGGACTTTAACCCTGCATTTAATGCCGTCATTACAGAGCTGGTGCACACCAAGACCCCAGCTGACTGTGCCCGCTCCCATCTGTTGGCAGCTCACCAGTCACTCAACTGGTAAGACACAACATCTCTAGTCAAGCTTGAAAAGCAAATTTTGAACGCGATCACTCTCACCAGCAGCCCGCCACATGGGTGTGCACTCTCTCCTATGTTATTCTGTTTCTACATCGGTGGCTGCACCTCCAAAGACCTCTCTGTGAAGCTCCTAAAGTTTGCTGACAGCACAACTACTCAACTGTTCACATTGCCTTATTCATGATGGTGACGAGTCAGCATGGAGACATGAGGTGGAACAGCTGGCTGTCTGGTTTGGCCAAAACAACCCGGGGCTAAATACTGCAAAAAAATGGGTACGCTTCTGGAGGAGCCACCCCTCCTCTTCTTCCCATCAGTGTCAGCACTGTAGCTCCAGCCTGACAACAACTCAGAAGATGGAGCATCTCTACTCTGTGTTCATCTGAGACATCCACCCAGTCTGACAGAACCAGGTGGCGTCACATCATCCAGTCAGCGAGGGAAATCATTGGTAGCAACTTGCCCTCTCTCGAAGACCTGTTGAGCACCATTGTTGACCGCGCTCTCCCATCTGGGAAGCGCTAATAAAACCGTCAACACCAAGACTACCAGACACATGAACAGCTTCTTCCTCAGAGTTGTCTCCCTAATTAACAAAGACGTGCCCACCCTCCGTGAACCCATCACCCATGCCCTTGTAAGGAAGCAGATACACTGCAGCAATTCCTGAAGACAAACTACTGTTTTTTTGGCTTTAGAAGATGATTGAAACTTTGGAACTAAATACCCAGAAATCTTATGACACAGCATCAATAAACTAGACTGCTAATTACCAAAAATAAGATGTTAAAGATATAATGTTGGTGAGTCCAGTTGCTCTCTACATACTAATTCCTAACAACAGAGAGTTTTAACTTTAAGTTTTAATTGCTAATTAATAGCTCCCTGAGGGTAAACAATGTAAATACATCACCCAACAGAAGAATTTAATTTCAGCAAATACAGAAAGTCTATGGGGTCTCATTAAGTTGAGATGGCACACTCATCTCTCTTCATTTATACACCGCCTCAGAAAAAGAAATACTGCTTTAAACATGATATTTATACAACCAAGGATTAGTCCTCCTAGCCACCAGGGCACCATAAGATTCACTAATTTCTAAAAGAAAGATGTAGGACATTTGTCTAGTTGTGCTCATTAAGTAAAGCAATCACCAAATCTGGGGATTTAGTTTTAAGTCGGAACTGATCATCTCTCAGATCTTATACATGCTGCCACTTCCATATGGCTTGGCATTATAATGAGGGATCTATTATACGACTGTTAAATTTAACTTGAGGACCAAGTGTATGCGTTGTAAGACCAAGAACTTATTTTAGTCCATTCTTTAGTTGTCATTAATATGCCTTCCGAGTGTTTTATCGCTTCAAAATGAGCTGAAATGAACATGCTAACCATGGGGTGAGGGGAAACTACATGACCTTGAAGCCCATGAAAACCATTGTATAAATCAAGGATATCTGTTCATGGAAATTTAGCAGGAAATCTTTCTCCTGTTGTATCACAGCATATAGGATAGCAAAATAGTATTTTAGACAAAGCTTTCCAGCATAATAAAATAGACCACCCTTATGCAGTCACAGTCATTACTGTATGTTAGTAATAAATGGCAGTGACCTTTTTCCTTTAGTAAATGACTGGGCCAAAAGAACACTAGATAAAAAACAACACACATCTCGAAGCTGAGGAGAATCTTAATGCTGACATTTTGGCCATTCTGTGTTTATCACACTGAAGAAAAATTCTGCAAACAATACGCCCACCTTTATATCACTAACACCTATTTTCATTCTGCTCACAATAAGCATCCACAACAACAATATACTCTTAAGTGAGTGATAGCATGCAATGGCTCAACATTCATTTTGAACTCTTTGGTATCTTCCTCTGTTCATCCTGAGCACAGGAAGAGACAAGCAACAGTGGAACCTATTAAGATGAGAATGATTAATGTGGCCAGATGAACCCTGTACTGTAAATCATTCTTAAATGTTGATGCACAAGACACTGTGTAATTACATGATCACAAATGACCCTGACAAAATAGTCATGGGAGTGCACTGGAGATGGTATTTAATGTTGATTTATGACAATGATGTGTTACATGTGCTGATCTGACTTTGCAGTGATGCCTGAGATGTTGTGAGCGGTGAGCCCTGATTCTGTTCACGTTCAAAATCATGAACACACTCACTCGTCATCTTGATGGTAAAAACAAGGGAATGTGACTCAAATGGAAAATTACCAATATTTCAATCAAATACATAACAGGAGCTTGCTGTGGTGGATGTCTTAAGATAAAAATGTTTACTCCAATACATTACATTACTTTACTCGGCTAATTATTTTCAGGCTAACTGGTCATATTAGCTAGCTGTCACACAGTACCTCATATATTTTACATCTCTTGATTTATGTTACAGCCTCTCATACATTTATCAAATGAAATCAAATGTTCCCAGCCACTGCCAGAGGCCAAAGGCTTCCATGCAGTATGGCTGCCAGACAGTAGCAACCGCTTCACCAAAAAATCAGCCATTCAGTTTCCCATTTGTTTACAGAAGCTGTCTTAAATCATGGGTTGGATCCTCTGAAGGGTACAGCCAAAAGACGAGGGTCATTCAGAAGTCCTGAAGGCCAGACTGACCCAGATGCCTCCTCTGAAAATGGCACCGTCTAGTCTGACAGATGAAAATTAATGATGCATTCCAGTGTCCCCCATCAACTCATAATGTGATCATGACATTTCTCTTAAACACACGACGAACTGTTAAATGCACCTATAACTTCCATTTCCCTACAATGTCCTGTTATTAACAACATATAGCCTCTATTATTTACCCCTCGTAGTAGCTTTTTCATTGGTCTGGTTCGAGCAATATAAAACCAGTGATCAGTGACCCCCTCAGTGCAAATACCTGGTAAATTTAACACATGATATTTCCCAACTTTATGAGTGAAGGAAGACTGCCTGGGCTGCTTCATTAATTAACTGGCCAGAGCTCAATGGATTATGGGATACTTGGGGAGTCCTCCGCATGTGTCCTCTAAATTCTGAAAAAAAAAGGAAGCTGCATTTCTTTGAGCATATGAATTGGGACATACTTCTTGATGAGTTATGATGTATCTGGTCTAGAAATAAACACCTCGGAGGATCCAGCTCATGAACTGGGACACAGAGAGAATGTCCTGCACTACAAATACACTGGTGTTTAGAAGTGCAAGTGTTTGTGCATGAGGCAAAGAGCAGAGCAGTGGGAGAGAGCAGACCTTCCTGGAGGGCATCACTGATGATCCTTGCATGTGTGGCTTAGGAAACTCACATCTACTTCTTTAATAGATATTGTATTCATGCAAAGTTACATATTATCATGGGTTTTGTCTCACACATACTGTATATGTACACAGCTACATACAGGAAGAGTGACCAACAAACGAAGCGAGACAGGCTTATTGACTGACTAACAGATTGGCAGACAGACATAGTGACAGAATAACTCAAAGAGATGGATACAGAAAAATCAAAGTGATTTACTGACAGAAAGCCTGACAAACTAAAATGACTGACAGGCTGTGAAACTGGTGAGCAGACCTCTCTGAGACTCCAAAAGGTACTTAATAGAACTGATAGGATACAAGTTCTCTGGATATGTGTGGATGCATGGAAACTGTGATAACCAGCTGGACAGCTTCAACTTAATCAGGGCCTTCAAACGTTGTAAGGGAAAAGGGAATAAAGGAAGTGTTCTGCCTATTCTCATTCAACTCTAGATTGAGCTGTTTATCAGAGGAAAGTGGTGAAATTGTTGGCGGAGTGACAGAGGAGAGAGCGAAAGTGAAAGAATGAAAGGGAAAATAAGAAGCTGAACGAATAAGTGCCATTGTCATATGTCAAGCTTGCCTGGGTCCCTTCCCCTGATTTAGAGATGCAACAGAGCTACTGACGTAACCACTGTACCCAAAATAGACGTTTTTGACAGGAACATGAAGCATCCTAAAGCTTTTACTTCACTTCACAGTTACTTCAGTGTGAGGTGATATTAAGTGCAGTGCTGAAACTGACCTTTGCAGTGCACTTAATATGCTGCTTAAACACTTCCTGTCCAGGTGTGAAGTCAAGCGGAAGTAATGAAGGCTGCATATCTGCTTCCACTTATGAACTAACAGTTTTATATGCAAATGCAAATTAATAAAATAAATGCAAGAAAGGCTAAATTCTGTGCAGATTTTGTTAAAAACTCAACTATTAAAATACCACAAATAATCATTTTGACCACTTTTATTCTCCGGGCTGGTGCCAGGGTTTGAATATGACCCTTATTAGTGTCTGATTTTAATATGACAGAAATTCAAAGAACTACCCAGGTGTTGAAATAAAAAATTAAATAAATAAATAAATCTGATTTTGCCTGCCCTCTTGTTTTGGAGCATTAAAAATGGATTCAGTGATTTGTGACCTTATGTATTATTCAAGTGCATCAGCTGCTTTGTGAGAGAACACATGTTGTGACTTCTGGGTAAGCATTGAGGTGATCTGGGGAGTTAAGGTCATTGTAACAGGATTCTGCTCACCACGTTTGGTGGACCGGGCCGTGTTAAACTTTATTGGACAGATCATTTAATTCGGTTGTATCGTTTTGATCCCTATCTGAAATTAAAAAAACAAATATTGCCATCACAAGCCATCCTTCTCCTGTGCTTGCTTCAAAATTCTGGGACTTGAGGCAAACCAGTGGACATCAAAGTGTCTTATGAACCCATTCCTTTTCAAGTATTACATGCCCTCGGCATCTCCACATCACACTTGTATGATGGGGTTTCTGTCAACAAACATGTGGTGTAACACACAAGGTTACTTTCCCAGCTCTGGTATTTAACTAAATTACCCTCAGCTGACACACTAATTATTTACCCTGAAACGTGGCCACTTTCCATATCTTTAATAGCATTGAAGTTGCTTTAATTAGGGGGTTGACTATTAAAATCCAAAAATAGGTAACAGTAATTCTAAGACAGTATTAATTTGCAAAAGGACCTCTCTTGGTCCCTGAAAAATGCTGTGGCAATTTTCTCTCAGGAACCCGGAAGAGCCTCCCTAACTATCTAACATAGCTGTTACTGTCATAATAATAATAATAATAATAATGATAATAAATTTAATAAATTTCTTATTAATTTAGGTCATTAAACTGCATCCCTCCTGGTTATAACAGCTGGTTAATGTTCGTCATTATGAGTGGTGAATGTACTGTAGGTGTAGACCTTTCACATAGCAGCCATTTTGTTGTGTCATAACAGAAAAACACAGATGTGCATTCCCTTTAGGTGGGCTAGTTCCTGGGTTTGGTCTCGGTTATGCTAACTAACAGGGATAGCTTACTGGCATACCTAAATGGAACAGAGCCATTGCTACCAACCTGTGCTTCTCCCTCATTAATGAGCCAAAAGGCGGCTGTGTGAAATGTCTACTGCTGTTCTACAGGGGGGCCAGGGGCCTCAAGTATAAACTGTGCAATACAGTCAAAATCAACAGTGCCAAACTACAAAGTACTGAAACTATGTTAATGAGGTGGGATTAAAAAAAACATATTTATTAACTAGTTTGAGCATTTATGTGGATAGTGAAAGGTGCAACAAAAACACATGAAAACTAGTTTCAGTTAGTATTCTCTGTTTATGTGACATGGAATTGTTAACACACATCAGGGACTGCACAGTTGCCTTGGCACACAGACATCCATGACGCACATGACCACCTCCCCTGGGAAGAAAACTCGGGTGAGCATATTAATTCGGAATAAGTCACGTGTGATGAGTTATGAAGTCGACAAGGTGTAAACAATTAGATGTGGCCCATAAAAGGCTGCGTAAAATCGATGGTGCGTAATTGCTGAACAATGGCTTCTTTGGCACTGCTGGAAGACATTGCAAATGGCAGAGCCCGGAGGGAGAGTGTGTTTAGGGATCACACTGACTTGTTGGCCCAAGACGATGACTGGCTTATGAGGTCATTCATTCTTTTTAATTCATTGCATATATTCTTCATTGTATTGACACTCTCTCTGTGATTCCAGCACAGCATTAGCGAGGACTAGGCCAGACTGGTGTCCCTCAGCAGCCGAGGCCCGGGACGCCTCAGATCCGTGTGCCTCGGGTGCGCACGGTCAGCTGCTGTGGAGATGCTGGCCTCAGATCCATGGTCCTCTTCTCCTCTTCCTGACTCTGCCTAGCCCATGTTGGCGGATGGCGATGTGTCCCTGACGCTTCACTCCCCAGTTTCCACATTATCTGAGACAATAAATGACACTACTTTATGTAACTCAGTGTGTCTAGTCTGCTTATTGTGCGTAAAGTTGAATTTAACATGTGACTAACAGATGTATGGTTTGTTGTAAGTGGTCCGTGAATGTATGTACTTCAGGATTACCACACATATCTGAGTCACCCTCATGTGCTGGCAGGATGCCAGAAAGTATGGTCCCTCCAATGACTGCAGCTACTCGTTCATGCGGCGTCAGCTCCGGCTTTCCAGGGCTTCCACCTGTGGCTGTAACGCTGCGTCGATGCGCAGCTACCATTCTTTTTACATCGACATTGATGTCAGACCATTTTTTCTCTTTATATCAGCTATTGTACGTAACTCCGAGCCTGCTGCGTTTACTGCATTTCTTACACTCTGCCACTCAGTCATTTTGCGCCAGTTACTTATTCCCGAGGAAACCAAATACAATATTTTTTTCCGGCCTCCACCTCGGCAACGAATACTTAGGTTTCACATTCTGTGAAACTCTATTTTTTTCCCCCTTTCATGCTCGATTCGCCATAGTTATTCGGACAATAGGTGAACGTATGTGAGGAGGCAAGGCGGACCAAGTGGCACGTGCAGCTGCCCTCAATTGCAGGTTAATTCGGATGTGTAAAGGAAAGGTGCGCAGGAGCAGGCCTACACGCGGATTTATACATACAGGAATTTCTGTGCGTATGTACTTTTGTGAGTACGCCATATTCCAACATCAAAGCTGGCAGTCTTTTACACATGAGCCCATGGAGTTAACCGGGAGAAAAAAGCAACCAGAAGTGGATACTCCATATGAAACTTAATGACTGAATGAAACGATGACGTGAATTGTGAAGCTCATCAAACTTTGGACTCAACAAACAACGGAAAGTGAACTTTTGAAATGAACAAGCCGGCGGAGTTGGCTAGTTTTCCAGTGTTGCTACAGATGGCGGCTAACGTGCCCTTTGAAGTTAGCTAGCTGTGAAAGAGTACTGCAAGCAAGTTGACCGTCACAGGAGGTGCAGAGGGACGTTTTTTGACATGGACATGCATTCTTCTGGATACATGGATACTTCATCTTCAGGAAAGAAAAAGGAGAGTCGTCTTCAGAACCGTGAGTCAGATAAACCTAATTTCTATCCGTTTATCTGTCTCTTTTTCTGTCTTTAGCTGTCATTTTGCTAGCTGGTGTGTTTCCTCATGGCTATGCTATTGGCTATGCTGCTCTATGTGTGTTTTGCTGTGTTTTTGCTGATGGTTTGGATGTCTTATTATGCATTTATCTTGTTTGTTTGGGCACCGAAGTGTCCGTGTTTACTGTCTGCACAGACACAGTTGCAAGAAGCAAGCCCGCCATTTATTGGTTATTCAGTCACCGGTGAATTGTAGCCTGTGTAGAATGCCTGCTGTTTTGTTTTATGACTCATTAGGCTTAGTAACTAACTTGAATACTGTAGGCCCTGTACAGTATTATTTGGATGCCACGCTTATGGATACGACTGTGTAAGTCATGTATTTAATACATGCATTCATACTTTTTGCCATGAACGCGAACTTTGATATTTGTGAATGTTTTATTAGAGCTTTTTCCGTTCAATATTCAGTTATATCTGTACCTGTATCAAAGTATAAGTTTGAGGCAAAGGGCAGGGGGGTGAGTGCACATCCCCAAAGTGCTCAAGTGGTCAGGTGAATTTTTTGCATGCTAAGAAAATGCATAAGAAACGCACGCGACTTTTTTGAATAACTGCTTCTTAAGTGCACTTTGGTTTCAAACTTAGTTTAACAGGACCACTCTGACAGAACAGTTAGCCCAGTCTGGTATTTCAAATTAGGTGCTTTTGAGTTATCATTGTAAATATTACTTTTATTATTCATCTATTCTACTTCTATGTCCACTTTTACTGACTTTTACAACGCAACAATACCACTAATGGCCTTGTAAACGGAAGAACTGTTTTCTAAGTGTGTGTATGCGCAGATCGTGTATAAAGCCCTTTGAAGTTCCTTTTCAGCGGCAACCTCTCTAAACGGCAATTGGAGAAAGTTCTGGTATTTTTTTTCACTCTGGTATTGCTTTGTTCATTCAGCTACCTTTTTTGAATACTATCATTAAGCCACGCTACCATAGCCGTGGGACTATGTCCTTACTACATTCCCTGGGAGTTGCACATGCCATCTTGATGGTTGTTCGTTAACCCAGAAACTGTGTGTGACGTCATCCACCTTATCTAGGGATTTAAACTGGACAAGTCTGAACCCACTATCAGTGAGGATAGGACCCTGGGCCTTTTGTATGCTATATTAAATAGGCCTGGAGATTCTACCTCACTATTATGACTTTATTTAAACTCGAAAATAATTGAGGCCAAAGCCCTCATTTACAATGAGGTTGAGCAGATACAAAATAATAAAAATACAAGTTAAAAGACGAAAATCAATTAAAACAAACATAAATACTAAATTCAATGAATAAATAATGTAACAACAAAATCAATTAAAACAGGTACTAACAGAAGTTAAATGGTTTGAGCTTTAAGGATTTAATGTCAGGCTACTTTTTGTACACTAGCATTTGTATTTCTTTTCTCTTCACTTACTGTGTATTTATTAGTATTGCTATGTTATAGCAGTTTTTACTTATTTACTTCCTCTTTCTTAACTGTGTGTTGTGCCATAGTATCAAAGCAGTTTCCCTGCGTGGATCAATAAAGTTAGTCCCATTTTGATTCTTTCTCTCTGTTGACATTGAACATGACTTGCAGCACACTCATCCATGTCGCCTTTTGAGTCTTGCTGAGGGGCGTGAGCCAATAACTGGCCGACATTGGGGGTGTCGAGTCAATTTAAGCTGTTGGGGATGTTGCATCTAGCTGTGTGAGTAAAAAGTGCGTTGATAAGCCCTTGAATGACTTGTGAACAGTGGCTCATTCAGTGAATAGATGGCAGTTGCAGAGGGGTAGATTTGCTTTTGTTTTACATAAACCTAATGAGTGTAACGCTTGTGACCATTTGTCTATATCAAGTCTGATAGAATATCTTCATGACTTCATGTTTTATCCTAAATATGTCTTGATTAACATTAAACCAGTTCTCTGCCAGTAAATTATTATTTCCAGAATATTCAACATTTGCCCGTGTTGGTAAACATAAATGATCAAATTAAGCTCATTGCTTTGGAGGCAAGAACAATGTAAATCTGATTAAATGAATCCGAATGAGTTAAATTTGTATCAGACAAGTGCATTTCCATAATTAGGCAATTGTGTTTGGAGAGTGACTCATTTGAATCAGCTCACTGTTGAAATATGCATGTCTTGAGTCATTTAAAACAAGGACTTATCTCTAATACAGTATGTGTGCATGCTGTGGTTCCCATGAAATGTCTCTTTGTTGACGAACATATGCAGCTTTGATTTGTAAATTCAGCTTAAGCCTGGAGTGTACCCATGATACAGTATGTGTCATAAATGTTAATAGAAGGATGGATGAATAAATAAGTCACTGCTCCTTTATTGAACTCTGCTTATATTAATATGCACAAATCCTGAACACTGATAGAGTGGCCCCTTCATATGACTAGAGTTGTTGCTTACTTTCCTCTCAGTACCCATCATACCCATGTAGACTGTTATAATTGTATCAGGTATTTGAAGTATTTCCTTTAGAGAAACAAGGTCAAAGAAACACAATGCTTGTTACTACTGGAAAAGATAGAGGGCAGCACACGGAATCTGTTAGTTTAAAATTAAGAAACCATTTCATTATGCAAGCAAATTGGATGTTTTATGGTGAATGTCTTGCTTTGATTTGCATATTGGCTTAACAGAGATGCATGTATTGACTGAAAGTCTTGGTAGATGTATACTGTGGCTCTTGCCCATGCTCTACTGTCTCCTTCTTGTGATGCTTCCCTGCTTCTCTCCACTGTCATTGGTGTTATTCAGCACATATAGGGAGCCACATTGGCATTCATTTGGAGTCATGTTTCTGGTCACCTGGTGAATATAAATCCATTATGCACAATCCTTTTCAGTCTGCTGTGGTTTCTACCTACTCCTGAGGGAAATATCTGGCTCTTGAGCTTCAAAATTCTCCACTGTGTTCACCAGGTAGTTGCTAACTTTGTCTCAGCTTTTTACACTGAAATTTGCTTTAAGTGCCTGTAGGAGTGGTAGTACTTAACTATAACAGTACATTTGTGTGGTTGCAGCTTTATTTTGAGACAGGCTTGTTCAGCAACACAAATTGAACCTCAACTTCAACGGCTTCTGCAAGTCACAATGCATCGGCCAATCAAAGTTATCAATTCCCTCTTCATAGTATTGTAAACTACAATCTGGATTGTATCTGTATGTACTGGTACCCTTTTTTTTTTTTTTTTTTCGGTAAATGTAGTTCTGTTTTTAGCCTAAATATCTGAAGCCTTGGTGTTGTTTTAGTGTCATGTATGGTAGATATGGCAGAGGAAGAGGCACAGTCCTAATAACTAAACTCACAGAACAAGTATCTTGTGTACGCAGTAAACACCACAGATTAGAATGTAACATGGCTGCAGTCATGCTCTATAAAATGGATGCTATATGTCTATTTTTAGAAGATTACAGTAAATCCACCAAACAAAAGGTGGTTATATGCCATAGACCTGAATATATGGACCATTGCACCTCCACTGTCTCATATTTAAGTTGTGATTTTCTCAAGTTTATACATATACGAAAAGTCAGTGTAAATGACACTGACACATTGCATCATCAACTTGACTTATATGTCCTTAAATCACCTAATTTTTGGTGAGAACACATTTTTTAAGCTTATCCACTCAACTGAACATCAAAGTAATGCATCACTGAATACACTGAATAATGTTGGAGTTATCAGTTATCAACAAGCATCAGCAATAATTACATATGACTATAAATCCAATTAACTCCACGGGTGATTTCATGTTTAAATACTTTAAACCCTGCCTTATCTTCCTGCATGCTTTTTTTCCTGAGAAAACTGTTGTCCATAAGACGATGAAATCTCTCTGTTTTATATTTATCATCACCCTACCCACAACATATGGTAAACTCATTAACCAAGATGTGAATTACCTATTAACTCTGCAGGTATCTGTCAGGTTATTGCAAATAATTAATTTACAGGTAATTTACAGAGGACTGAGGCACAAACAGCTGTCAGAATTGCTAGAATCTGCCTTAGGGTGCATCATTCCAAGCAGCAGTTTATTCAGACTGTTGAGCAACTTTCACTTGGTCCACTTGATTAAACAAAGCCATTCAAATTTGGGTGCAAACCAAACGGCCCCACAGAGACTGCCCAAGTAGGCTCTCTTTCAGGCAAACTGGGCTGCAGTTCATTAAAAGAGACCAGAATCAGAACCAACTGCAGGAAATGACCCAAAAAGTATAAAGAAGGGAAAGTTGTTCATGTATAACGGCCTGCAGGCAAAGGCAAGCTACAGGGTTAACAAGTGTTTTTTTTTTTTTTTCAGCCACAAATCTCTTTTCTCAATTAATATGATCACCATCAGAGAGGGGGGAATTGACCAAGAGCTCAGACAAGTTTGTTTTTATTCCTCCTCCATGCCAGAATCACCTTGTGCTGAGGTTAATTCATTCCGGTGCACCACAGACCAGTGTTTTTTATTGTTACAGAGCACATGTTCCCACATGTTCCCACAGGAACATTAGCAAGGTGCTTCAGCAATTTAGCTTGATCTTCTGAAAGAATTTTCAAAATCAAATTAGTGATTCAACTGAAACTCTGGATCCTATGTTTACGTTGGTAGTTACTAGAGCTACCATTGTCAGGAAGAAGCACCGAAGACCTGGCTAACAACTTGAGAGCTCCTAATATGCTGGATCCTATACTCCCCACTTCTTTTCTTTAGGTAGTCTCAGTGTTATTTTATCTCCACAAACAAGTATTGGTGCAGTTGTTTAGTGTGTGTGCCTCCCATACAGTAACGAATCATTCTCACCCAGAGTGTTAAATGCTCTAGGGATCAGATGAAAGGAACCAAACAGTCTAGCTTTGCACAAACCCTGTCAGTTCTGTATTGATCTATAATGTAGAATCAGGTCATACAGTCGGTGAGAGTTCTGCTTCAGAGAAAAACTAACATGACCTGTTAAGAAAACCATCTCTGAACTTGCTAATCAACCCTTATGTTATGTCAAAATAGAAATTGAAAATGTTTGCACAAAGTTTGGTGTGACTAAATGGGTTACAAATCAATCTAATCTCTTTAAGCTTATAGTCCCAGAACTATGATCCTAGCATTCAAAGCTATCTCTTTCAATTCCACATGGGATATAGTTCAAAACCAAAATTTTACTGCCCCTCTTTAACTATACTTTTATATTTTCTAGCCAGTCGAGTTCCATTTCAGTCATGGCTAAAACAGACTTGACAATTTTAACTTGTGTATTTTTGACTCCCAGCCTGCAAAGTCGTTTCTTTTGATGAAAGCTATGTAGGATGGTGCCAAAACCCAATGTCTCACTGCCCCTTTCCACTTTTCTAAAATATTCAAGTAGCAGTGAAGATCAAGGACAGCCCTGGATTTCAAAGCCATCTTTTTTTTTTTTTTTTTCACACAAACCCGATGTAGGAAAAGGCACCCCACTTCAATATTTCACTGCAAAAAATGTTCCTATTTATACTGTTTATTCTCTTCTACAATCAATTTCATTGCACTCACTCCTCCACAACCTGTTAAAGTCATTTACTATGCAACATAGTGTAAACAGTGTTGACTCAACTTATTTCTGTATCACTGTGGAGTTCTAACTGTGCGAGAACTTCAAAAGCTTCCATTAAGCTCCAGTAAAATGGAGCCCATTTTAGTACAGCATTTCTTTATTCTTGGACACAGTGTTATAAATCACACTCAGAATTGTTATGTAATACCTGCTTAGTGCTGAGACTTAAGTGTGATTAAAAAGCTGTGAAAACATGGGCTAATCACACATATGGTGTATGATCCACGATGCAGAATGTGTCGCAAGACATTATCCTATATGGGTACTACTAGATCTAATGATACTTCTAAAATATAACAGGGGACCAATGTTTGCTCTGACATGAAAGTGACAAGTAATTTGGTGTGGACCCAGTCACCTAGAGGGAGCACGGACATGTGGAGAAGACCCATCTGGCGGTGTCGATCACAGCAGATGGAGCGGGACGATCAGCCAAGTGGCCTCTGTTGTCAGCGCCATTTCCAAATAGCGCAGTGCATTGCAACTTCATGAGCTGATTAGGAAACAAGACACAGGCAAAGATGAATTGCCCTCACCCGCTGCGTAACATTAAAGGACACGTCTGCTTTTCCCTCCTTTCAAATGACAGAGGGATAGTCCGCCTTTCTGGTGCATTTTTTGCTCCTTGTAGACATGAGGAATGGCTACAGAGATCAAAGTACAGAGTGTCAGTGGGTCCACAGGGATGAGATGCGCGGATGGGATTGAGACTTGGCGTGCTTACACACTGCAGACTGCTACTACAGAGGGGGGTCGTCTGGGCAGAGGGAAGCATGGACTGTTATCCCAGACATGCTTCCCAGTGGGGGATCTATATAGAGCGATCAATATGTTTTTGAAGTCATAAGTAGGTTCCAAAGCCCAACTTTTCACCTGATTTGCCTCCATGACCTTGAAGTACAAGTAATGCTCCAATGAAACACGAATGACGTATATGTTGTGTATAGATTCAAAAATGTTGCTCTTAGCAAGTCATTTAAAATTAAAATCTTTAAACATCCTACATATTATATGGCCACAAGTATTTGAACAACCATGAACCTATATTTCTGAACCAAAACCTGTTTCATAAAGAAATGGTTTTCCGAGTCTGGTGCGGTAGAACTCTGACTGGCCTGCACAGAGAGCCCTGACCTCAGCCTCCATCCAATACCTTTGGGATGATTTGGAATACCAACTTTGAGCCAGGTCTTATAACCTGACATCACGCTCTTATGCTCTGAATGGGTGCAAATCCCTGTAGCCAGGTTCTATAATCTTGTGGAGAGCCTTCTCAGAAGTGTGGAGGCTGTTTTATGGTAGCATAATAAAGCCCAAGGTTTTGTAATGAGTTGATCAACAATCAAATATGTATGTTGAGGTGTGACATACTCTTGGCCATGTAGTGTATTTTAAATACTAATACTGGTAAATTTCCAAAAATCAAAGCCACTGTGAATGAGGAATGTCTTAAAGCGACATTCGCTTTAACTCAAGAAAATTACATTTTGCTAATATAATTCAGTGCAAACAGTAGTTAGTGGAAGAATGACCCAAAGTAATCCTCCGACAAGAAGAGGACACAGTGTTTAAGGTAAATTTAAAAATACATTTTCTTTCATTGTCCTTTTAGCAATTGGCCGACTGACAGCTGGACATTGGAAGCTGAGCACTGCAGCAGCAGCCAGCAGAAAATTAAATATGTGAGAAGCATCCACAAAGTCTTTAACCATATGACCTTTATCAAAAGTAATTTTCAACAGGGGGGTTTATCATACTCCACATGGACCCCATGCATAATACACCATTGGTTAACAGAGTTCAGTGAGTTATTTCTCTGCACTTTTTGTTTTTTCAGAGATGAACTGTATCTCTGTGCTAGAATCAGATTAAATTGCATCATAAAAAGCACAGAGAGTGAGGGCTGATGTTTTTGTTGATGAGCACCGGGCAGCATCAAACCCATCAGTACAGCCAGGCGCGGTTATCACTTTTCCCCATTTTACATCTCTGGTGATCAACAGTCTGTGCCAATCCAGTGGGGTAATTGGCCGTACATCTTCACCAGTGAAAAGGTTAATTAGTATGCTATTATGTGGGTGATTGAAAGCCATGATAAATAATGCAATGGGTTTTACTCAAGATGTTTTTGCTGCAGTATGCTGCAACCAGTAATGTTTGGTTAAGTGTATTTGTTTATCAATCATTATGTATTTTGCTAAATACAAGAACATACATTGCCTAAGAAGATCTGTATGGTGGTATTTATAAACATTAATTTTACCGTTTTGTTCATCATAGTACATGCATATACACTCGATTTTACAGTTGAATTGAAAGCTGTTGTGACTCAGCAATTACATATCAATTCACTATGCAACAAGGACACCAAGGGCCAAATATTTATTTAATATTCCTGGGCTGCAAACACAACTACACAGAATGTTGTTATACTGATTTAGTATCCAGACAGAAATCCATTCACCAGTGATAAACAAAAGAACAGACCTTTTGAAGCCTTTCAGCAAATACTGACATGAGGTGTTTCCATGTTGAGGTGCAAAATTCAAGGGAATTATTACATTTACGAGGGCTGCATGATTAATCCAATATTAATCTTGATAATGATTCTGGCTTCCCACAATTAAATGAACATGATCGACTACGATATTGATGTTTAAAATGCGAAGAAAATTCATAGAAAACTGCTGCAAAGCAAATCAAGCTTTTCCTAAACCAACAGCCATCATATGCAAAGAGTGTATAATCGTGGTCACATAATCATGATCTCAATATTGATCAAAATAATTGTGATTATCATTTTGGCCGTAATTGTGCAGACCCAACAATTTCTCAAATTGATCTTTTACTAGGATTCTGAAAAGCTGAATAACACTTTTTTTTTCTCTGATTGCACACACAAGGCTGCACCAGCCAGTCTTCAGTTGTGTGCATGACCTTCTGTTCTGGTGTGACTGCAAAAAGAGGCACATGCATTAACATATTTGGATGTTAGAGGATGAAATAACAGCACTATCTCACTGTCGCTACTTCTGTCCAAGCAGAAAACACACATACTCCATTAGTACCCAGGCTGTGTGCAGCTTCTAGTGTCACGAACAGAATAGACATATTCCTCCTTTCAGCCCATGGCTCTGTCACATGTACAACACTGTGTGTTTATCTTGACTTCAGCTTAATATCAGATATGCTGCAAAAGTATAACTATATGTTTTCTAAGTTGTGCAGTACTTTTTACACATGACACATCTTAAGACTGACCGTGTGTGTGTGTGTGTGTGTGTGTGTGTGTGTGTGTGTGTGTGTGTGTGTATGTATATATATATATATATATATATATATATGAGATTATAATTCAATGCATAATGCATTACAGACAAACCTTTTTAGAATATTTTAGACTGAAAAATGTTGTGTCCTACACTGGAAAAAAACTCAAACAATAACAAACAATATAACTAGCTTTTTGTTGAAGTTTGCTCCTGTTTAAACCTGAAAGAGAGTAAAAGCAAGTCTACAAACAGTATTCTTGCTAAATTGCATTTTGCCTGGCAGGTTTAGATTGCTCATAATTAATAGTTACCCATAATTTGAGTTATTGTAAGTGTATTTACTTACTATATGTGAAAGGACAATAATTTGATATTACGTAACTTTCAGTGACTTGATTATACCCTGGTATTGTCTTCAAAATCATCCAAAGTTTTGTCAAGTTTGTGAAGAGTTTTGTCAGACGTAATGCATAATAGTGAACACAATCAGTGTATTTAATGCATCACATTGTAGATTTATTCATTAGTGCTTAATATTGTATATAAAACGTATCATCACGCATATGAGTCATCTATATCAGTATTGAACTTATGTTGCTTTAATATCATGATTTTGATTAACAGCCACATTGCCCTGTCCCATGTCAGAGCATTAGCATGCATGCAAGAAAGATGGAAACTCTGTATCATCTCTATTAGAGCCAAAATTATTGCTGAATGGCCAAGAGGTGACCAATCCCCCAAACCCATGCACTTTTGTACTTCCCGCTTTTATTATGATCCACACTGGTACCATTGTAGAAACCAAGATTTTATGATAACCTTCCAATTTTTTTGTTAAATACAAATCCAGCTATGATGGGAAATGCATATCTAAAACAAGGCTTTGTCCCCTAACTATCCATAATTTCATATCAATTGTACAATGCATAGAGATGAGATTAGATGTTATGAGAAAGTGAATCGACACTATAGGCTTCTCAGTGCTGTGTGTTCAAAAGACTTTTTCCCCCTCCATCTACAGAAATCTGGACTCACCAGTGTTAGATCCTCCATTAGATCAGAGGCCCACTGGGTTGGTAACATGAGCGTGCTGTGTGTCATTTGATGTGACATTGCATAATCTTTGGCCACTGTTGTCAGTTTTTTTTTTTTTTTTTTTATATATACATTGACCTCTCGCTGCTGTTGGGAAGCACCAACAAGCTAAGTTTCTCGGTGCAATTTTACAGAATTGAATTCCTCACAGCATGGTATACCAGCTTTTGATTAATCACTGTTACTGACTCTACACGATGAACCCATTCCTTCAGTATTGATATCCCGAAAACGTGGGTATCCTGCAGAAGCAGCCTTCCATCCCATTGTTGGTCCCAGCCCACAACCAGGCCGTAAACTATACATAATTGTTTGAATCTCAATTATGTAGGCAGTTTGTAATCTCTGCCAGAAGGGGACTGCTTAATCACAGCAGTGGGGTGAGATATCACTGTCAACAGACATTTGTCTACCACGTTGGTAATCTATAGCCTAGTTCCCAATCACGATCACATTATAACCCACACATTGAACAAGTGGAGACAAGGGGGATACAGATATTTTTCATGCTACTCATACTTTTCCCTGATTGAAATTTCCATAACATCCTGAGGGGGAATCATTGCCATGTATTATTCATCTCAAACAACCCTTAAGCATTTCATAGAATCATGTGTGAACACACACAGGTGCAGTTTTAGATTAGTATGCATGTAGATGAAAAACATGATCTTTTTTTTATTAAACAGTGTTGTTGAAACAAATAATTATATCATCAGCATTAGTCAGAGATAGACTGGACAAATACATGGATCTGGACTCATACTCCAAAGCCACAGGCAGCGCTGTCATAATCATTTAAAGCTGCATTGATGAGAGGTCATGCTGCAAAATAGCATGAAAACAGAGCTTGTGTTTACTGTGCTACGCAACTGTGACCTTGCCCTTAAGGGCCCCCTAAGGGTGATGTGTTAATGGGGCCCCTCTCTGCTACCAACAACAGCTCTTTTTACTAGGAAGCAGGAAAAAAACACAAACAATGGTAAACAAAATTGTTGGCTGAAAAATGATTAATTTGCTATTCTTGGTCCATATGCTGCATTTAAGGAATTTTCTTATACTGTAGAAGTATGAAGTTATAATGGTAAGCTATAGCTATGCTGTGTTTTGATATTCTCTCAGTTGCAAGTTTAAGTACACCTAGGTAAAACATGCAGCCTAAGAAAATTTTATGTTGCTCATCAGGACAAACTGTTAGATGGATGTACAGTATATACCATTAACTTGTCACATTGTTTGATAGCTGTCCATGGAAATGGTCTGTGGAAATGTTTGACTTTGAGTTGACTAGGTCCACTTAAAAGTTAGTTTTGGTCTCAATGAGGCTAGACCATCTAATTTCAGGTGGATAGTACAGTTGGATACATGATTTCCTCTTAACTCCCTTGCGTTTTGATGGTTTACTTTCCTGCCCTGTGGGTTGGCCTATTGCCAACAGTAAGCATGCCTGACCTTTAGGTTTTATCGATACCTGCTACATGTCTGGAGTCTGTTTTTTGAATTCTTGGTCTTTGAAAGAGAGTGGTGATGACCCCAGTTTAGTGTAATTAAGTTGTAATTACATTAAAACGAAGCATGTTGAAAGGAAGGCTCTTGTAATTCAAGACATTTACAAGTACTAATGAATGATACAAATGTTCTACAAACAAGAATGTGTTTTTCTCACATTCAACCTCTAAAAGCAGTTCCTTACTGTTTACAATATTTATTACTTTAGCTGAGCTGCCACATTTAATTACTTTTCTAACAGTAGTTTAACTACTGAATTTGAAAAGAAAAGTGTTGTCTTCAATCCAAAAAACTCAACTTACAAACAAGCTGTTAGTAGAGTGGTGTTGTTTCAGTAGGGAATGTCAAACTGGGGCTCATGCAGTTGGCAGCTCCAAGAACGCTAGTGGTCTATTGGGCATACAACGCCTCCACAATGTCCCCATGGCAACGGGCCATTTTCAAGGGATATACATGAAGTGGTGTCAGAAAAAAAAAATAGAGTAAACATAAAGAATATAACCTCATCGAGCAAGATAGAAATCTTTGATAGAGTGTCTCAAGGGATGTATTTACCCGTGCAACAAAAAGCTTGATGCAAGCTTGGTTGATGCATTTTGTGAGCATTCAAATTTCACTCATGCTTTCGTGTATATTTTCTACAAAACCATATCAATAGTTCAGGAGAGAAAATGTTTCTTTCAGCAGATTGTTCTGATTTCCATGCAGCTTTCAACACAAATATATGGCAGCAGTACAAAGGAAAAGTGTCTAACCACCACATCCTATTCAATTTCACGTTTCATGTTAAGTCCACATATAATTACCGCAAACTTATCTCGTCATCGCTTCGCCCCGCATGCCTTCAAAGCCCAGTCAAAATGCATATATGCTTTTGATCTAATATCTTGCCACTTTATCATGTTGCAGTGGGATTATTGGGATCACTGTCTGTCGGAAGCAATCTGAGGCCCCAGATAGAAGCATGACCAGCCAAACTCTGTTTTTCTGCTTGGTTAATCCGACAGCACCTTCTGAGGAGATCCAATTAAATCTCTCCTTCAAAGAATATGTGACTGCTGGAGCATAGATGAAATGAGAAGGATGGGCGGGAGGAAGGGAAGGGTAGAGGGAGGGAGGGAGGAAGGGGTCTCCGATCTTCTGTTTTAATCATTCCAGATCAGTGTCACACCATTTAACCAGCCTCTGCACCAGAGGAGTGTGTTTGGGAGAACAGTGGAGATTAAAAGGCATGTGTGTGCGTACACGAGCACTGTGTGGAATGGATGCATGCGAGTTACAGGGCTGAACCGATAAACACATCATATATCTGTTGATTAAAGGTGATAAGATGAATAACATCTTAGATCAGATTTATCGGTGCCTATAATTACAGAAGTTTCATGATGACATACTGTATTCACATCATACATTTTTGCTTGAATCTCACAATGTACAGGAAAATATTTGTCTTTTCGAAACCAAAGCAATAATAGTACTTTGTTTTATACAGAGTGCATTCATAATACCACTCATGAGTTTGAAGTGCACTTCTGACCATGAATCTCTCTTGGAATGTTAGACACTTTGCTTGGCAAATTACTCAACTTCTGTAGCAGCAGATTACTGTGTTTCTGTTTGGGGAAAAACAAAATAAATTGTTTTGCTGAACTGAAAATCATTCCCCTAACACGACACCCATACATTATGTTATTCCAACTTCTTTTTTCCAGAGGCCCATGTTCACTGCATGCTGTAGTAGTACAGTCTTATCAGGTCTGGGACTAATTGTTTGGTAGTGGGATCCCAAGGGAGGAAATCCTGTAGGGATACAGGATGAAGAGGATGACAACCTCCTTGTTAACACAAATGAATGTATGCATTTTCCCTCACTGAAATAAATAAGGGACAAGGAGGAAAACATTGAAACTATGCGTTGCTAAAACAACTTGTTTCCCTTCTGACATTCTCCAGTCATCTTGTAGTCAACAGTGCATGCCGGAGGCGGCCTCTGACAGTGTGAGTGGCCAGTAATTATAATACGCATGACAGGTATTTTTCTGCTAATTAATTTTAGGATAAGCAGGCAACCGTGCATGTTTTCCACTTTATTAAGCAGTGCTGGTTAAGTGTTGACAGTTGAAGGTGTGTCCTACTTTTCTAAACCTGCCAGGATGGATGGATAGATGATGATGAAGGGACGCCAGGGGAGATGAGTGGTGGGAGTGTGAAGAAGAGTGGATATGAGACTCAAACTTTCAGATGAGAGAGATACAGATGGGTGATTGCACATATTAAGTGTATAGTAAGGACTCTGTGTCAAGTTGAATGTGTCAAAGCTGAGATCCCACTACAAAGTATCAAGCCTCTAAAGCACCAGAGGTGCTGACTCTACCATAATGGTGTTTAGACCCTCTCTGTCCTCTCCCTCATCCGCACGTTTGTGCGAAAAAAGCCTCTTAGGGCTCAAACCGCTTTAATAGAAACTCCTCAAATTTTTTTTTTTGCCGGAGTGTACACTGAACACTTCGCCACAGCTAAAGAGATCCAGAACACAAATGTAATGGCTTCCCATCACAGCGTGACAGCTGCTGCGAACTACGCACTGTGACATCCTGCGGAGTGGATGGTCCACAGTGGAAGTGATCCCCCATATAATCTCCAAATAAGCTCTAATTGTCAGATTGAAGTGTGTGCAGTTGTCCCCTCTGTCTGTGGCACGCTGAGCACTCTTATGTCTGCCTTTTATTAATGAGACACACACTTACGATACCATTTCAGATGTCTCACTAAGTTGAGATTGCTTTAGATAAAAGGCTGAAAAGCTTTCTGACTTTTACTTTTAGAGCATTTTAAGATTGGATAAGAGCTGCTTCATTTTTTTCAATTTATTGTTTATTGTTTTTGTGATTCATGCACACTTAAACCATTATGACTAGTTGGGTTTACTTTTGTATTATAGGCCATGATTCTGTCAATGAGATGTGGGAAAATGTTCACCACATTAAAAAAAACATCTGACAGGAAAAGAAACAGTCAGATGATGTCAGGTGTTAAACATTAACATAATTAAGGTTAATAGTAAGATTGTACATTTAAAACATCCATCAGAGTTTACAAATTGACTTCCTAGTTCAGCAAATATTCCGAACATTATGGGTGCACATACTGTATTGTGGGTTTAGTTCTCAAATAAAAATGAAAATGTGAAAAAAGACCATTATTGTGTCAGGTAAAATGGACCTGTATCATTATGCTATATGGTTTAGAACAGCTGAATTTTGATGCAGTATTTACAATGTGAATCAAAATGTTAGTAAGAAATCCATTACTGTCAGTGACTGCTGTTGCCTAATATACTGTTGGTAAATTCTTCAAATTACAGTTGAGTGGCAATCTTGCTTTTAATGTGGAAAGCGGAACCAAGTGATGAGCTGTGGGACATTCATATCATCACGCTAATGCACAACTGAAGTTGTCATTTTTATGAATTGTCACCTCACATTGCACGGTTCAGGTAAATGCATCTCAGATCTCAATGACCACATTCATCACTGGTACACAGCATTAATGGCTGATTAATGATCTGCCAGGTGAAATGAAGCTTGGAACACACATGAAGCATGCTCAGGCTTTTACTGCCTCTTGAATGATCTAGTGTGGTGGCGTGGAAATTTTAAGCTCTGTCCTGCTTGAACACACTGGAGGCTTTGTCAAAAAACAGCCAAACACAACATTTGGCCTAGTAGATGTACAATATTTGTGTTAAACAAACCTACTGTACAGTCACCATACATTAGCACCATGCCTCAGTTTGTCTCCCAAACTTCCACACCAGAAATCATCTTTATCTGCAACAATAAACAAACACAGTTTTGTCACTGCATGAAAGGAAATCTTTGTTCCAAGACAACACAGTGATGCAACTTTTTTTCCCTCCCCACCCAGCAGTCCCTGTCTCTGTGAGGCTCTCTCCTCCTCGGCTGCAAAATGACGGCACATTTGCATGACGAAAAAAGAAACACGGGTCTCTTTGATATGCCTCTCCTCTCCATGCCTTCCCCTTAGTTCTTCTTGCAGGCCCTGCTCACTAGGGACAGATAATTGTCGGGAATCTTGCTCACACTTCCTTCTCGTTCCCTTTGCTTGGCAGTAATGATGGTAAGCCTTTTGAGGTGCAACAGGGCTGGGGAACCAATTACGGATTCTGAGTTTAGCTGGCTTCAGGAATGAGAAGGCAGGAGGACCACACTGCTGCACTTTGTTAGGTAATAACACAGAAATTAGCCATTAACAGTGGGTTTATTTTGTTCGAGATCTTGCCCTGGATGAATGCAGAGGATTCTTTTGTGAGCAAATTTGCCTGAGTCGATGGAACCAACTAATACGAATTGTTTAATTACAAAGACTGCAAAACGAGGAGATGATAGGAAATGAGGGGATTTTTGTCGTTTGAGGCAATAGAGTTTGAGGCGTCTCTCCATTTTAAGCTAGATAATCCTCTAAATCAAGTCAAACATGTAGCCTGGTCCTCCTTCTCAAAAGAAGAGAATCAATTACTAACGCAAAACCATAATCAGGGTTTCTCAAAAATCTTTGGAACAAATGGGTCAACATGTTGTGCTGCATGAATAATGGTGCACTGCTTGCACTTTCTGCATTCCTCTTCACTCTCCTGCTTGCTCTTTTCTTCTTCTCTTCTCCTCTCTCCTCATTCAATCACATTCTCTCTCCCCACGCACTTGAGAATGAATGCCTCAGCTGCAAATTTCCATCAGACTTGTGAAATGAGTGCCAAAAACAAAGACTGCAGCTGTGTTTTTAACCAAGGGGAGCCTTTTGTCTTAGGGACGACTTGTGGTGCCCCCCCCAAAAAAAAAAATCTCCCTCATCCTCCTCTGTTGTGTCATCGGAGTTAGCAGGGCTGCCTTACTGAATGATTTGTCTACTTGTGAGACATGGAGTCTGAATGTTTCATTCTGCTGCTTACTTTTCCACCAAGGCTTATTATACCCACGATAAGGCCTGTGGCTGCACACATAGGAAATATTGATTATTCTACAAGGCAGCAGCGGGGACACGAGATCCAGTGGCGGGGGGTTGACAAAAACCATTTCAAGCTCTCTTTAAATATCAGAACTAATAGTAGTGTCAAACACATTCATTCTTTTTCTTGTAATGCAGAAGAGTCAGGGAGCTCAAGGTGGGTGCTTTGTTTGTTAATGTGTAAACATATCTTGATGATAAAGCCCTACCTGTCTGCAACAATCACAGAAAGTGCAGTGTTCTACTCCGTGTCTATGGGATCCTACAGGTGGGATGCAAAGTCAGGTTCACTGTAATATGTCTTTGTGAAAAGACATACCGCTTATGGTATTGCAAATATCCACAAATCCAAGGCAAATGTGCAGAAAAGATGTTTTACTTAAAGATGCTGCTAGAACTCTATGAGCTCTATTGGGCTATGAGCTAAAACTTCCCCTTTGGGATGATGTTAAACTCTAAATGTCCCTGAAAACAATAAACACTAGCAAATGCAGGTAGGCCAAATTGTTCATAAGGGAAATTTTCACATAAAAATATTTCAAATATTTCTCAGAAACTCTATATAATCTCACAGACAATAACTGAAGATGAGGAAAAAAGTGAAAGTAAGCTTGACTTATGACTGATTATATGGTGGGAAGATATGCAGCTTGTGATTGCAAACTTTTCTTCACATGTTATTACCAGATTCTGTCAAACTTCCTTCAACAAGTTCATGAAAGAAACAAGTAATTTTATATTTTTATTTTTATTTTTTTATTTTATTTGGGGAATGGGAATTATTACACTGGGCCAAGGGTTTAGCAATTGTAAACCTCAGATCCAGGTTATTTGACTTTGTTTAAGTACTTTCAAGGTAAGTTAGACAGAAATAATGTCTTGGGTGCATTTCATGTTTTTGGTATAAGGGGAGCTTTCAGTTTTCTGAGGAATCCTTGAAAATTTAAACATTTGAATAAATTTGATTAGGAATATAGCCTCTAAGACAACAATAGAAAGCCAGTGTTTACACACAAATGCACAGGAAACTGGTTTAATCATGATCTCGCAGAGTTTTATCAATGGTAATCACAATATCAATCACACTTAGAATAAATGTCAGTAATATGAGTCCCTGCTGTTAATTTTCCTAATCAACATATTGCAGAATGTGCGGCCTTGCTGTGGGGAAGGTGGCAGAGAGGACAGCGAGGGTTGGAGTGTAGGCGGAAAAGAAGTGAAAGATCTTCAAAGCATCTGCTTTACAAGTCTGATGTATTCTCACTAGCTGTGTTAAAATCCTTTGTGTCTCATTAGGCTGCGATTTTGGGACGGTGCCTTTGTGCACTGGACAAATTCTGTTTGAAATGCATGGGGAGAGAGATCTCTCTGCTGTCGGCAAACCCATGGGCTCGGGCTTTGTTAGTGAAAAGAAGAGGGTCACTTGTCTCAGCCAATAATTGCCTGATTTTATCTTCTCTTATAAGAACAAGTAAATATTTATAATGGTAATGATTTAGGTCCACAACATGTATTGTATTCACTTTCTGACATGAGAGGTGTCATATGGACTAATTTTGTTTTTTAATGATTTCATTTGGATGACAAGAATTATAAGTACCACCAAACACAGTGGGAACAACAAAGGCAATAGATAACAAAACAATAACCACCCCATCAATGACAACAACGACAGCAGTGGCAACAGCAATAATAACCACCACTAAGAGCAATAAATTTAGCAATGACGGCAACGGTGACGATTACAAAAAAGGTGACCATAGCAACTTCAACAACAGCAGCAGTAATGACAAAACAGTGACATTAGCAATAGTAGCAATAACAATAATAACCATCAACCCCTTACCAGTGACAACAACAATGGTGATAAGAACAGCAACAACCATCACCAACAACAAAATACAGTAAAACAAAACAATTCTTGATAAAACAAGAATGACAATTGAAATTAATTTCAAAACAACAATGACCTCTGACACTAATCACAGTAACAATAGCAACAATAGCGAAAACAACAATGGCAATAATAACAGTAATAATAACCACCACCAACAAAGGCAACAAAAAAAGACTATGAAAATGGCAACAGTGGCATGAACAAATAAAAATAGTTAACAACAACAATTAGCACAGTTGCTGTAGTGAAACTACGATTTGGCACTTTCACAGGGTTGTGACTGACTGGAGATGGTGCTAATATCACCACAAAGTCACCGATTGGTTAACATATTTATTCAATTCAGTGGGAGAAAGCATGCAAATGGCACACATGGATGACAAAGGCTATTTAATAAAAGATAATGTTTCTTACAACCAAGTATTGGAAGTTGGGCTCCCCTTACTGTGTTGTCTTGGCTCTCAGGGTATTCCAAAGTGCATGCATTAATACACAGTACGCATTAATGGAGTTGTTTTGTATGCTCTTTGGAAGAGAACTGCTGCGAGTGAGCCAGAGAGGTCTGGCAAAACCAATTTGAATGTATCTTTAATCATGATATAAGAATAAGTTAGAATATTAAAATGCTGAGAAAAAGCTAAATTTCCACTGGTTAATATCACTGATGTCTGTGGCCGTTTGATTAGATCAGAAATCCACGGTCATCATTCTTGTTAATCCATGCTTCATAGAAAATGCCCCCGCTTAGACTCACAGGCAAATGATAGATTTCATTTTAATCACTATTTTTGTCCAGTAAACCAAAACATGTTAAGTGGTTTAGAAGGGATATATTGTGTTAAAATAGAAAAGAGATGGGGCTCCAATTAGCTTGTGAAGACTTGTGTAACACTGCAAACCTGCCCTTTACATCTCCTCACTGTTCATTCGGCTCTTGTCTTTTCTAATTGCACAAGGGCTGGCTGTTCATTTATTCACATTCAATAATAAGGGTTATAATTGAGCTCAAAAGGAGGGCTCAGTGAGGTTCACTCCCTAAAAGGATGTCTTCTCTGGTTCTTTCTCATCGCGGCGTGCAGCCACAGCTTGAACGGGAACGCTGATTTGTGTTCACCGAGAGGTTACTTGAGGTATGAACAAAGTCCTCACTAATTTATCATGATATCAAATCTGACTCTTAATGTGTTCAGTTTTGGTTGTGTTTAATGAAAGAGAGCAACTCTGTCCATTCAATGTTTCTTTTAAGTTCAGCAGGCAGTACGTTGGTGAGTCATCCACAGTAAAATGATTTGTACAGGGCCTGTGTGAGTCAAACAATGATTATGTCTCAGACAGAGGTGACTCATCATATTCATCCCTACCAATTCAACAGCTGAACAGCTGAAGGAAAAAAAAATAGCTAGTTTGAAGATCCTTAAAGCCAAAGGGAATCACTCACTTAATGGTACAGAATTAAATTTTATTCTGTAATCTGGACAGAAATCATCCTTTAAATGAACATATGGATGCATAGTACCACCCAAAACAGGTTGAGAGTTAACCTTTCCAATATGAACTGCATATGTTTTCATGAGCCAATTCCCAGACTTGAAGATTACACTTTTTAAATTGCAAAGTATCTCATCATGCTTCCTGGCCTCACGTCATGTTTCAAAAACAGTGATTATGGGCTAAAATGGCAAATAAAGTCATAATCTCAGAGTTTTATTTTGCCTTACAGAGTTTTGGGTAATGATTTCATACCGTTTCACTTATTTGACTTTTTTTAATGAGCTCAATTCAATTGTGGCCCTGCTTTAACTTTAAGCTTTCCAGCTTATCTCCCTCACATCTTATAAATCATTACTGCACAGTATGTATGTACAGTACCCACAAAGTTTTTATTCCCACTATCTAAAATGTATTACTATGTGAAGATCCATGTAGCAAAAATGAAGTCCGCTAGACAATTTCTTACAAAAATCCTCCAAATGCCAGACAAATCATGCAACATGGACAAATATTTGAACTAATGCATGCTTTATTCAACGAGTGAGGGAGGGGGCGCCTGAAATATTGATGAACAAGGAAAGAAAACACAAAATGAAATTTACATGAGGTTATGAATCAAAGATCCACAGAGGTTTCATGCAGACAGGGAGGATGACCCCCACCTTCACCCAGGAAACACACAAATGCACCATCTATGGAGGTGTAAACCACGGTTGTACTGTAAGCAGACCTGTGGCAGCAAGCGGGCAGGACGGGATGCTCGAGCAACTGAGAGACGCTGACGATGAGGAATACTAATGATGAGCAGGATTCTAAGATGAAATAAATCATACCGGAAGATGTTGTGCGACCCGCTCGACTTATGCAAAATGCTTACACATCTTTGCTGAGGGCGTTTGCGGTGAGAGTTTATTAAACTTACACTCGGCGCTCACAGCCATCCCACTGTTCAGGAGCATTTTTCTCAGCTGTCAGTTTACTGATGGATGTAAATTAGGTAGAAAATGCTGGAGCAATGTCTTTCAAAGCCATGCCACGGATAGTAACACTGTCTTGAAAACACAGATTACATCTTCTGTGACAACGCTTGCTACTGGGAATGAAAACTATTGCAATGTTATATTAAAATTAGCATCATGTCGTTGCATTTGGAGTGCAAATTGCAACAAACGCAGCATTCCTTTTGACAACAATTTCCTACTTGTTTATGTGATGGATGAGTGAACTTTCAAAGGGCAATGTCCTGTGTATGTGTGTGACACATCACTGATCTTCTCAGACCAATTTAAGAATAGATACCCTGGATTATTTGCCTATTTTCTGAGTTGTGCATAACCCAAGGCTTTTTCTCAGCTTTGATTTATCTGTGATGTGCTAAGTTCATTAGCAGCAATCACTGAGGCTTGTCAGAACCGCGCTAAAGTGATTTTGTTAATGACTCTGGAGATGGATCATCCTGATGTATGTAGACGTCTCGCAAGGAAAACAGAATAATGTGGCTGCACTTGAAACTCCAGCTTCCATAGGCTCATCGAATGCTCGCTCAGAATAGTCAATACCTTCTCATTAGCAAGGGAGACATAAGAAAAAAGTTGTCAAAAGTACAGTCTTCCTGGTTGTGGAGGTTGAATCGCTAAAATGCAAAGAGCTAATAGCATCATTACACAGAGAGAAGAGAGAACATTCTTGGAATATGTTGAAAGTACCTTTGCAATGTGCAGAGTATTAAGACTAGGAGTATAGGCCCAGCAAAGATATAGTTGTTTTGTATATGAGTTCTGATCTTATTCAGTGAGTATGTAATTGTAGTTAGGGTTGCAAAGGGGCGGAAAATTTCCATGGGAAGTTAAGCTTGGGAATTTTGGAAATATTACATATTGGAAACTTTCCATGGGATTAATGGGAATTAATGGGAATTTAGGGGAACTAACTGGGAATATATTATATCCAAGCATAAATATAAACAGAAGTCATAAGAAAACATCCATACAAAATGTTTTCAACAGATATTTCAACAGATTTATTTGTAAGTAGAACAGAACACATTTTAATTACTTGTTGCTGCATTTTTGTGGCATTCTTCACGTATGACTCATCACAATACTTACACATATATTCAGACTTCCCTTGTACATTAGCTGGTGTAAAATGTCTCCACACATCGGATGGCGCATGTGACATTTTTCTGTAAAATAAGACAAGAGCTTGTAAGAATACTAATGCAATGTGATGAAAAGATATAAATAGTAAGGCTGGCTAAACAACTGGAATGATCTTCAAAACATATTGCAGGAGGCAGAAAAAAACAGCCACATGTGGTAGCTAGCATCTGCCTTATGTTATGCTGGCTATGGCTTAATTAGCATCTAACTTATCAGATTGCTAGCTACTAGATGAATACATTTGTATGTTATATTTGCTATTTAAACATTTAATAAATATATTTCCCCAAAATATCATCAAAACTTACTTCACTTTGTTTAGTCCACAGGCTCAAATGTGTGCCTTCAATAGTCTTTGTGCTTCAGGCTCAAAAGTGTGGTCCAGTCTTCTAGAAATCTTCTGTACATGTGATGGAGGCATGCACGGTGCCAATAGGGGGTGTGGTCTCGTTAGCCATGCAGTAAGCAGTGTGCTCTGTGCATGTGATTGAGGAATGGCATGGATATTCAAGTGTATTTGAATGGCATCTGTTTGTTTTAGTCAAGATTATGCTAAAATATACTTTCCTCAACTATATTTAAGTTCTCTATGAAGAGCTAACCTTCAATTTTGAAAATTCCCAGTTTATTCCCGTTTATTCCCATAAAGTCCCATAAATTCCCTTAAATTCCCATTTTTGAAAATTCCCGGAATTTTGTAACCCTAATTGTAGTTACAGTTTTTCATATTTTCTGTCATTCAGAATCACATTTTTTCATTTTTACACACATCAAAAATAACCTATAAAATTTTTATGCAACCCATTTAAAGCGACATGACTGGAATTTATCTTTCTATATAAATAATACATTTGAATACATCCTATATGTCATGTTGCATGACTTCTGGGCTGCATGTTATGACCCATGTGGAATTAATAGACCGGCAACATGCATCATGCTGTTGTTATTGATTTTAAATGACACAAAGACTAAGCATCCTACACTGATGTGTGCTGAAATGTTATCATTTTAGTGGTAAAGGCCCCAGCAGACACACAATGCCCCCAAGGGTCCCGCTGTAGAGAAGCTAGCCTTCTCAGAGCCCTCCCTCTCCCTGTCAGACACACATACCACTGGCTCCCACGGGCTCCACTACACCAGCATAACCATTAGGCTGCTGCATTGATCTCCACTCTTCATATAATGGGGCAGCAAAACAGACACAATGCAAGCAGCTCTCCTAAGGAGCTTAGCGCTGCTGCAGCCACTGTTGATGCAATTAATGTATTATTTAGCAGAATCAGTGATTAGAACATGCACAATTCGACTTTTAGCGTGGCACAATATGGGATGCTGTCATTTCCCCTGACTATTGGCGTGAAGGCAGATTACATGGGGAAGGGAGTAATTGTGAAAACACACATTGCAGCGCACTGTAAATGTGTTTCTGTCTAATAATTCCCCACGGAAAACAGCACCAATTCAGGACGAAATTACAAAAATCCAAAAATGCATACATTTTCTCCAAGTGAGCATTTGTGATGAGTGTGATAAAAACCTTCCATGTTGTGATTACACATCATGCAATTTGTGCTGTGTTAAAGAAGAAAGGGCAAGGTATTGATTTTAACACTGCAGAGTTTATCAACTGTTTAATTTTCACTACAGGCCTGTGAAAGCCTCCTTGCTATCGATCCAAATTTGACAATGATTAAAGCACTTATGACAATCTACTACTTCTTAGCAATACCTCGTAAAGTTATTGTGACAAGATGTAAAATGGTGATGTGAGTTAGTACAAGGCAGTTAAAAACACAACTATCAATTTCATACATGTGGGAAAATTGTAGGTAATAAAACAGGTACTTAACCTACATAAAGCAGCACACAGGAAATTTTTATTTAAGATGGTGTCCGTTGTGGATGTGCTGTTTCCATGTCCTGTGGGGTTTGACCCAAATGCAGCCACAAGACTGGACTCAAGCACAAGAGTGTCATCCTTTGAGGCTGGTGTAGTAGCTGTTCTGGCTATTTGGCCCATGATAGCTTCAAACAGCACAGTTTTCTCTCGTGGATCAGGTTTTTTTTTTTTTATGTTCCAAATTGTTCCGTAGTACAGTTCCCCTCCACTCTCTTTTGTCACTTGCCACCATTCCCCAAAATAAAAAAATGACACAGACTTATCATTTCTTGGGTTTTAGCTGCCACCCAGGATAGACGTGACAAAGTTTAAAGAAAAGACTAAGCCACAGGTAGATTGGATTGCAGTAAGTTTTAGTATGTGCCAAGGATTGTGGTAAGGCTGGACCCAAATGCAACCAACACATGGGAGTACATGCAAAATGTTTTAATAACAAAAGTAGCTACTAACAAAACTCAAAATCCAAACAGGGAAAAACTGGCGAACCAACAGAACAGGAAACCGGAGTATGAGGGCACACAAGGAACAACAATCGGAGACATGAACAGACAAACCAACCCAGACAAAAGGGGAGCACAGAGACTAAATAGACACAAAGGAGGCAAGGGTGATTGAACACAGGTGAAACACTCCTCGGGTGCAGTCGGTCGGACCACCGACTGTGCAAGGGTGATTGAACACAGGTGAAACACTCCTCGGGTGCAGTCGGTCGGACTGCCGACTGCACCTGAGGAGCAGGAGTTGGCTGGACCACTGACAGGAAACGAGGAGCAGGGGTCGGCCAGATCGCAGACTGGACATGAGAAGCAGGAGGTGGCCGGGCCACTGAATGGCAATCAGGAAAAGGAGTCAGCTGGGCTGCCGCCAGGACACGATGAACAGGAGTCGGCCGGGCAGCGGAATGGGAATCAGGAACAGTAGTCGGCCGAACCACTGACTGGGAACTAGAATCAGGAGTCAGCTGGACCGCCGACGGAACACAAGGAGCAGGAGTTGGCTGGACCACTGACAGGGAACCAGAATCAGGAGTCAGCTGGGCCGGCGCCGGGACACGAGAGGCAGGTGTTGGCCTGACCGCCGACAAGACACGAGGAAGAGGAGTCGGCCAGGCAGCTGAATTGGAATTAGGAGCAGGAGTCGGCCGGACCACTGACTAGGAACCAGAATCAGGAGTCAGCTGAACTGCCAATGGGACATGAGGAGCAGGTGTCGGCCGGACCACTGATTGGTAACCAGAATCAGTAGTCAGCTGCGCCACCGCTGGCACATGATGGGCAGGGGTTGGCCGGACCACTGACTGGAAACCAGAATCAGGATTCATCTGGGTCGCCGACAGGACACGAGGAGCAGGATTTGACCGGACCGCCAACTGGGAATCAGGAACAGGAGTCAGGTGAACTGCCGATGGGACATGAGGAGCAGGTGTCGGCCAGACCACTGACTGGGAACCAGAATCAGGAGTCAGCTGGGCTGCCGCCGGGACACGAGGGGCAGGGGTTGGCCAGACCACTGACTGGGAACCAGAATCAGGAGTCAGCTGGATCGCTGACAGGACACGAGGAGCAGGATTTGACTGGACCGCCGACTGGGAATCGGGAACAGGAGTCAGCCAGACCGCCGACAGGACACGATGAACTGGATTCGGCCAGGCTGTCGAATGGGAATCAGAAACAATAGTCGGCTGGACCACTGACTGGGAACCCCAAAAAGGAGATGGCTCAGGGTCCTCCAGATCCGAATCAGCCAGCGTGCAAAAGGCCTGATGACTGATGGAGTTGCTGGCTGACTGTGAGGCCACCTCAAAAAAGCCATGAAGTTGGCATAGACTGCTGGATCCATTATCTGGTCGGTTCGTTCTGTCACATTTTAACATAGGGCTGGGCAGACAATCACCAAACAGGGAAACGGGACCAAGACAGGAAGTACAAACATCGAGACACAACGAAACTACCATGACAGTGTGGATAGTTAACATTTGTTGAAACCTTATTTGAAAGAAAGGGCAGAGGGAGTTCTGAATGAGTGTTAACCAGGTTTGAAACAGGCTGAATGCCACTTATGTCTGAAAAACAGGCACAAAAATGATTAACCTTATGAGGTCAAGCACAAGTACAAAGGTCTGACCCATGAAAGAAAAGCGTCAATAGCTGCCTCCAGATCACCTTCAATGATTCTCAGCATAGATTCTCTTCAGAACTTTACTGAATGAATAGAACAGTTGAGATGTGGCGATGGTGAAGACCACGGCATACGACTGACATTATGTTCATACTATACCAACCCATTCTGCCAGCCCTGGCTCCCTTTGTGAAAGCATCTGCATACATTTGCAATTTCCTACCCCTGTAATTACATGGGTGTGATTGCAAATGTGCAACGTTCAATCTTTTAATAGAAATAACTAAATTTATTTTACAGCATAATGAGATAACAAATACTTTTTAATTGTTTCAAAGTGCACAGTGAATAAAAACATAATCAAGCACATGAAAATGAGATTATATCACAATTCACCCCTACGTTCTCCCCTCCCTGCATGTTGCTATGATGATGTTTTTGTTAACTATTCACATTTGTTGACCCATGACTCCTTTGAAGTCAGAGAGGTCAATGACATGGTTAGACTCCAGGAAAAGCTGAGTAAAAGTTACTTTTAGTAAATGTCTGTTGAAAAAAAAAATTGCCCAGATTACTTCTCAACTATTTTTTTTTCCTCTCATGTCCCTTGCTATAAAGACAGAATGGTCAGCTATATGTAAGGAAAGTGCAGGCAGCGGCACATATTTATCTTCATCTATATATTTCAGTCTTGAGGATAAAACCTTTGAACAGTACACTTAAAGCACATTCCCATCAAATCAGAAGCAGGAGTCATGAAAGGCAATGCAGACATCTCCAGCACATACATACACCTGTATCGGAAAACGAACACCTGTCACAGATGGAAGATTCTCTAGTTGGCTGAGATGTTTGAATGGTGATGGTCTAATTCAATTGCAGTTGAGCCCAGAGGCAGCACAGTAGCCTGGAATGTATTTAGTAATCAGCTGCACAACAGCAACTCAATAGCGCATGATTAGAGCCCTTCACTAAAATGTGTTCAACTAAATGTTAAATTCACCAATCAGTGTGATATGTTAGCCTATATTTCTCCTTTTCACTAGGTCTGAATCATATAAAATCAGGTGAGGTTTATGAATAGATTTTTCTAGCAGTGCTTTAGTATTATGCAGTCATACATTATTAAGGCATCAACTCTCAGAAGGCTAAGACTTATCTTATCTTTTGAGCATATCCGATACTTTGTCTGGACGCGCAAATCTGTGACATACAGAATAGCATGTAAATAACCTTGCCAGAGGGATGTTGACACAGATTGAATGTGAATAATCCTGGGTGGATTTAAGAAGATGGATGTCATTTAATAACAATGAACACATGTTAAGGCTGCATTCAAATGCAGCTCAGGAAAACATAATGTGTCATAGTGAAATATCACTTTCTGAGTACTTCCCAAAAGGGAACCAATGAAAGCTTCAAGAATTAAGAAGAAAGTAAAAAAAAAAAAAGTGTTTTTGCTTCTCCTGCCCTGAAGCCTCTTCTCTTTATATGCTAACAAATGCACAGCCTCTGGGCCTGAATTGCATTGGAGAAGATTTTCGTGGCATAATTAACTAAATACATTACTGGTATCTGACACATTTTAGTCCCTACAGTTACAGTAGCCAAGTATAACAATGATTAAAAGAAAAGGTTGCATGAGGCCAAAATCCAGAAAGCAGTGAATGTTGATGAATGTTACTCTCAAAGCAGAGGCTATGTTGTAGCAATGTTCTTGATTAAAACTGTAGTCTGTGGTGTGTTCAGTGCTGCCTGAGCACTATACATCATTCATTTTACATAGTTTGTATTTTGTGGACCACACTTTTCTCTGAGTCAGAATAAATCATAGTTGTTACTTTAAGTCCACCTTTTTTTTTCTCTTTCTTGGAAGTCACAGTGATAAAAGATTGCCTACAGTCTGGTGAATTTCAACAAATAATTGTAAAAAATTGGTCCTGGGTCAGGGCAACTCCAAAACTGAGCAGCACTGCTGCAAATGCGGCCAGTAGCAGTTGTATTATACTTATAGCTAAAACAAATAAGTTGTCCAACAGCTGTTGAGTTTTGTGGCGTGAGGGTTAATGTCGACAAGTTATACCTCTGTATTAAGTGGCTGTCGTACCTACTGCGGCTACATGCATAGGCTCTGTAGCTGCGGTGTAGGCAATGTAACTGCAAGTTTCTGATGCTGGTAGAGAGTGTTAAGTTACTTTTACCTTTGCCTTAAGGGGTTAAGGAACCTGTCATTAGTCAAAACACAAACAAAGTATATATGTTCATATGTTCGTATGTATATATGTTCGTATGTACCCTTACCCTAACCCCACTTTAAACTTGTAAGTTAGAGCTAATTCAGTTTCCCCATTAGACTGGGATTTCATGTTGAAACTGATAATAGCATCATTTTTATTTTCCGCTAGTGTCAAAGTTAAGCCTAATCCCTAAAAATAACTGTGATTGAAGCTTGCTAGAATTCACACAGTTTATGCTCACAAAGTTTAATTTCCCTTTTGTGAAATGGAAGAAATAGATCATTAATAGTAATTATTTATCATTCATCCTAGATTTTAGATCATAACACTCTTTGCCAGTTTAAATTGTCAAGTAATCTAGATTTGATATTAAATCCACATTTATTGATGGTAATTAGACCTACTTTTGGCAAGAGAACCCCAGGAAACCAATCAGATTCCTCAGAAAGCTGTAATTTACAGATGTAAGCTGTGTGATTATATATACTGTGGCCTTCTGTACATTGAATTGAGCTGCCAAGATGAGAATGACATCATCGTCTGGAACCATGAGTAAATTCAAATCAGTATTTATCCTAAAGGGGGAGGGATGGAGTAGCAGACTTCCTATTTGTTTATTCAGAGCGTCATCTGCTTGGAGTGTTCAGAGCACACTCTGGGCAGCCTAGCCAAGAGGAGGGAGCTGCAGAGTGTTCAAATGTTTACATCAGCGGGGAGTGATACCCACCTGACCGGCTAAACTCACGACTAAGCTCAAACTCACACTGTGAAAATAGGTGTTGAGATTCATTTCAAATTGAGATGTTTTCTACTTGAAATAGACACTTTATATCACAGAATGACCACTTCAACTTTGCACTCCTGCTGTTTTAGCTGTGGCAAAAATACAGATATGATTGTGAGTAAAATATGAAGTCTTGGGCCCCTGGCCCAGAAACTCTGTATGAAGTGATTGTTAATATTTCTTGTTTCAAAGAGATCAGTTAAAAGGCCAAAAACATTATTAAACAGATGCATATTAATGTGTCCCATATAGGAAGGGTGGGGGGCCTTTTCTCTACTTTTCTGTGCTGAGGGTCCAGTTTTCTCATAATCCATCTATGGGTTTGCTACACAAGCTCTGGTGCCATGTCAATGGACTAACTCCACTTTCCTGAAACTGTAGCTTGGAGCACTTCTGTTATCTGTTGATTTTTCTTTTGATGAATCATTTAGTCTACAAAATACCTTTGAAAAATCAGAAAACATTATAAGACCCTGAGTCACTTGTTTTGTCAGACCAATAATCGAAAACCAAAACATTGAATTTACAATGATGTAAAACACAAAAGCAAATCATCCCAGAGAATATTGATAAAAGACTATAAAATTACTAACAAAAATGTTGATGATTCATTTTTCTTTATGAACAAATCAGTTGATCAATTCATTGTTTAAGTTACTTAAATGTGGAATTATTAATGCAAACCAGTATCCAACAATTCAACACATGGCATATCTCCTTTACTGCACCTTAACTCCTACTACTGTTTAATGCACTTTTCTCTAAAAGAACCAACATTTTCTGTCTGTAAAGACCAGTTATGCAATACTGGACCAACTGAAATATCTCACATGTATTCCCCCAGCTCAAGGTGCTAATGTCATAATCCTTCATGATTATATAACCTATACTCTGTTATCACCTGGACATTCACACCTAGACTTCTCACTTTTCAAGCTTCAGAACACCACATTAGGTGCCTTAGAAACAGCACTGCAGTTATTCCTCTTATATTTCCTGTCAAGCCCAGAGTGCCATCTTAGCAGCTGAGCCTGAGCGCCAGCACCAACAGTTTGGACTGAAATTATTATAAAGGGACTGCGGCTCTGCTCTTTCTGTAACGCCTTGCAGTGAGTGAGTGACAGCCTGCCGGGAACTGCAGCGAGGCCTTTTTTTTGGTTGAGTTAAAGCTTGCTGTATCACATAAATTCAGTGACAAAAAGGACCTTTTGAAATTTTATCTTGAGGTCCATTACACTTTCAGCTTTATAGGTCCCTTTTGATATGATTTTGAGTACAATAATATTGGTTGACGTAGTATATTTGGGTTAGCAATCTAGCAAGGTTTGCAAGGTAAAAAGCTCTTGCCTGACTTAAGATTTCCTGTGGATATGGCCTAAGACTTCCTTCTACTTATTATTTAGATTCAAAATTCAAGAGAAACATTACACTGAAGGATGCTCAGTGCTGGCTTCTGCATTGAATAAGTCATTGTATCACAAGACATGACTTCATGATAGGAAACTTGGCCCTTTGCCCCTTTTGAACGTATCAGCAAGCATCAGTTAATACATATATCACAGATTATGTAATGTATGAATCATTTCTCACCATTTGCTCATCAAAGAAAACTGATGTTGAATGTAAAGTCAACAAGCCTTGGAAATGTTAAGTCATCAAATCAGGCCTCGCAGTTAATTTAGACATATTCAGTTTACCCGTTTAAAACACAAGTGTATTGAAGCATGAACTTTATCCTTAAGCAAACACACAGTTAACATGTTCTGGGCAATGCTTAGAGAGCATGAGGGCATGTTCAACACCAGAAACATCATACATTAGCCTACACAACTATGGTCACTCTGTATGGTAACAGATGACTTACAATGGATCCTTATCTGGAAAGTAAATTGCGGGGGGGTATTGAGTCTTTTGTGATGATTCTGCTGCAATTTTTCCCTCCACAATGCCAGGCCAATGGAGCGTTCTTTCCTTATCTCCCCAAGTCCTGGCTAGAGTTTTTGAAAGATGTTCCTTTGCCTCCATCTAGTTCTTGTTCAGCCATAAAGATAACAACCCTCTCCCTCCCTCTCTGCCCCACACCCGCTGACACATAATCACAACCCTGACTGAAGTGTGTATCTCTAAGAGCAGATTCTCATGCTTATAATGGAAGGGCATAGTGCACGCAAGGGCGGATGCGTGTTTTCCTTTCAACGTGTCCTGGGCTGCTGCCACATCTCTCGGTGCCATAATGTGTTTTCAAAGCAAAGGGCTCCGGCAAGATTCACCGCGTACCCAAACTCTAAGATTGAGGTGAAAGGGAATACACGCTGTCACAGTAGGAAACGATGTTGTCTTTCATGACGAGCCATGCAGCACCATCAAAAGCTGGGCCAATGGCTGAAGTAAGATTACCAACAATTACCTGACATAATAAATGGTCAGAGTCTGCTGGGAGGGGGCCAGATGCTGTGAAATGGGGAGTATTTGGTTGACATTTTCCTTTGACTCCTTTGGTGTGTTGATGCACAATGCTAGGGGTGCCAGACACAGCTCAAGGTAATGTAATAACTCTTGCAGCGCACTCACAACCATATTTCCCTGCTTTGGTATGTATATATTCTTTCAGTCGCCCATGCCGGCTCAGCGGCTCGTCTTCACCGAATCTCTTATTCGGTTTGTGAAGTGACAGCGTAGCTTACAGCGACACTTAACCACTTGGAGAAAACATCAATACGACATCATTCTTACTCCTACTGCATATTCCTTATTCTTCCTCTCCCTGCTAGTCCATCAAGATGAAAAGGTCAAACGAAGAGCAGTGAGAATTACCATCGGCCTGGATCATCCCTGAGCTATATGACGTCATAGGTCACCAAACCGTAAGGGAACAAGATAGTTATGTTCAAGTGCAGCCAAAGTGACATCAGCTAGATATTAACTCCACCAGTTTGAATCTGATGTTGAAGAACAGATGCAAAATCTTGCCTTTAATAGAATCAACTCAGATTACTTTTTCCAGATTTAAACCAAACGTAAGAGAAAGAGCTGAATAAAATAAAAACCTCATTTAAGTTTGCCTGCTTCACAAACAATGACCCATATTCAAGGGAGGGAAATCAACTGGCAGCTGCATCATGAGATAATGTCCATCTTAGATGAAAAGGCATATGGATCTGTCAGCATAGTGTTCTGGCTTGCTCTCCCTGTGCAGCCATGAGCTTGTTACATGGCGTGACTGGTTTGCTCACTTCAGCTTGCCAGACACTCCAGGCCCATGTCCAGCCGCTCCAGCACAAGTGCATGCTGGCGGTCATGTCACTCAGGTTGTGGAAGTATGATGGAGGCATGATCCACCTGCAGTGCCTGCAACATATATGGCAGAGAGTAGTCAGAGCAAGATTTTTATTTTTTATTTTTTTCCTCCTTCAGTGTTTTTAACCTTTTGGAAGCATGGATCTATGGATGATAGTGTTTCTTAGACAGTTGATCCAACGCTTTGGTCTGGATTGAGCAGCTCAACTCAACTGTTTGATGGATTGCCATCTGATTTTGGACAGACATTCATGGTTCCCACATGATGAATCTTGATGACTTTTGTGATCCTTTGACATGCTGCTGGTGTTAGAGGAAAATTCTAACTTTTCCCTTATCCAGTGAAATACCAAAACCTCTACCAGATGGATGGTCAAAAAAATGTGGTTCTCAGACAATGTCAGGTCATGAATTCTGTGGTCCCCTGAACTTCTCCTCTAGTGCCACCAAATGTTCACATATGTGATTTTGAGTGAAATATCTCAATAACTATTCCCTGGATTGTCACGAAATTTAATACACACATTCGTGCTTGTCCCCCGGGATGGACTGTAATAACTTTGGTTAGGTCTGTTGTCTCTTTGGTAAGGGAGTTAGGAGCAAGTGGACAGAGTGTGAGGAAAATAGTAAAGGACATGTCAGATGAAGCAGCAAGATCCAGTCAGTGGATTTGGATGAGAAGAAATAATGGTAGCTGGGGGCCCAGCAGGGGGAGCACTTAGGATAGACAGACTCTTAGGAGAAGCAAGGAAGAAATCCAGGAAGAGGAAGTGTTTTTAAGTGGGGGGTGTGGCCTGTGAAACCATGCGGTTAGTCCAGGTGAGGTGGCCTGTATTGTTTGCTTGTATTGTTTGAATTGGTTTGTAGTGTTCATATTTTTGTGTGATTGAGAGTAGTGTGTCTTTGGCTATCTAGGTGAGTTTGTTTGTTTTAGGTGAGTTGAATGGTGTGGTGTTGGAGAGTAGGAGAGGGAGGGGAGGGGGGGGGGGGGGTAGAGCACAGCCTAATCCGGCGGGGAGAGTTTAGCTCAAAAAGGCATCTCTCCTTGACTCTACCTCCCTCATTCAAAATGGCCGCCACTTTCTCCAACTGTTTAGGGGAGTTTGTTTTTGTTTGCTGAATCTGCTAGTGTGTTTTGTCAGAGTTGATGATGGTGTTGTTTGTGGTAGCATAGGCAAGATAAAGAAAATAGTCGTGGTGTGAGGAGCAGTGATGGCTGGCATTAGGGGAGTGACTCTGGGACGCCAGTGATCACTGTCTAGCCTCCTGGAGGTGTCATGGGACCAACTAGACGAAACACTGGTGAAAGGAGGTTCCCACCTGATGATCCCCAAAGACATGTTAGTTATCACTGCTCATTAGTCTGTATAGCTAAATTAATAGTTATCATAGGACATGTTAAGCTTAGGGAGCTTTTCACTGAGTCTGGTCCATTTTCTGTAGCACAAGTTTCTTGTGTTTACCTTAAAAAAAGGTGATCCTTTAACTTTTCCTCTAAAGCCATCATAAGTGACATTCATATCAGCCCTCAGTTGGAATTTGTGTTTAGTGCTAATTAGCAAATTTCAACATACTAACACTCTAAACTAAGATGGTGAACATGTGAGACATTATACCTGTTAAACATCAGCATGTTAACATGGTCATTTTGAACATGTTAGCATTTAGCTCAAAGCACTACTATGACTAAGTACCTCACAGAACTGAGAGCATGACTCTGGACTCTTGATTGAATTATGCAGCAATCAGTATGTTTTCTTCTTGTAAAGATTTCTAGACATAATTTTCTTTATCCATCAGTAGATACATGTTATTAAAAAAATCTGCTTGACTGAATCCAACAGTTAGTTAAATAATTTGGTCATTTTGATGCCCTGCAGCAATATTTGAAAGATCTGTTAGCGCCTTTTACGCCTAGGTGTGGTATTTATGTTATCCATGTTTTATTACTTCAACAAATAATTCAAATGATAAATGTTTGGCCCTTAAACAAAAGGGAAAAATTGGAGATTATTTAACATTATTAACCCCAAGCTTTCAAAGTGTAGAGAGCATTTAGCCATGTGTTTGGCTTTTGTCAAGAGTGTGAAAGAAATGGCCGCATCCCACAACAGACACTGAATTAAAGCAGTAGTATGGAGAACTAAATTAGTCATGGGTGAGATGGTGGGGGGCTTTGAAATGATTCTTAAAAAGAATCCTTTAATCTCTGCTCTTGGTTCGGTCTTTCACTACACAGACAATTAAAAGACATTGAAATCATATGTTCATGGTTGACACACCGCCACTTCATGGCCTTAATTTTGTACTGAGGACAATCTGTCAGTTAAAATCCACGTTGATCTTTTAAAAAATTGACCCGTGGCATTTAAAATTTGGCTCTCGGCTGAACTCTGTCACTCCCCCAGATAGACAGAGAGGAGAGAAGTGTGACTGAGTGAGAGACTCAGACAGTTATATCACAAGTTCATGGAGCAACATTGTCTTGTTTCTTTAATTAAAATCACGTTTACTCTGGGACAAAAATTAACACCCTTTGTTCCACTCTGCTGGTCTACATACAAAAGCAGAGCCTTATGTATATATATATATATATATATATATATATATATATATATATATATATATATGTATAATTGTTATACAACAAGGAGATGGAGGAGGATAGATTTGTTAGATGCTATTTTATCTACTGTCTCTCTTCTGTATCATTACAGTTGTGTACTGTATTAAGGGTTTTTGCATGGATTGCCTCCAGGGTTGGAGAGTGCACTGCTTCTAGAGGCATGGACTTACACTGTGGCGAGAAAAGAAGCAGAGGTATTGATTGAACTCTGTAAGCCACCCACCATAGGTATCCAGAAGCTCTTGTTTTTGTTTTAACTATTTTATTATCCTCTCTGTATATACAGGCAGATATTGTGTTATTAATGAACAGAGATTTAAATTATTATCATATCCCATTTACAGTGCATTCATAAAGTGTTCAGACCCATTCACTTTTTTTCACATTTTGATAGTTCTGGATCAGTGGTGGCTGGTTTCCTCCAGACATGATGCTTAGAAGGGAAGCCAAACTGTTTCTGTTTCTCACAGTCTGAGAGTCCATTAGGTGCTTTTCTGCAAATGTTCACTGAAGAGAGGCTTCATCTGGCCATTCTCCCACAAAGCCCAGATCAGTGGGGAGGGATGGTTGTCCTTCGGGAGTTTGGCCAGGTGGCTAGTTCTAGGAAGAGTCCTGGTTTTTCCACACTATGCATTCAAGAATTATGGAGACTACTGTGCAGCATAAATATAATTGTTGCCTTCCCCAGATCTGTGCCTCAACACGATCCTATCTGAGTTCTGCAGGCAGTTCCTTCCTCCTCATGGCGTGGTTTTTGTTCTGATATGCATTGTCAGCTGTGAGATCTTATATAGACAGCTATGTGCCATTCCAAGTCATGATAGGGCGGAGATTTACTTTTTCCTGTTCTCACTTCGTCATTATTGGGTATCGAGTGTAGATCACAGATAAAAGGAATAAGCTTAGCATAATCGATTCTGCTCCTATATGAGTGAATACATATATAAACACACAATTAACTGTCTCTTTCAACCAGAGTTCAGCCATGCTATGATAGTTAGTCCTCCCTTAATGATCTCTTAGATGACTATCCTTCTTGGCAATATTTCTAAAGTGAGTGTATTTGAAAGCAGCAAGTGGCCTCACAGGCTTAAATTTAATATTCTTCCTCGTAAATATTCTGTAGAAACACTAGAGCGGTGGTGTAATGAAAGCAACAGGCAGTCTTTCTGACTGCACCTCTGAAGCTATACATCACAAGGCCGACAAGATACGGATTCTTTGTTGCTAAAAGTGCTCTGATCATAAAATGTCAACTGTCACTTAGGCTGTAGTGGCTCACAATGACATTTATCAACCATCTCATAGTTAGAGGACTGATCTAGGACCTGTTTGCTATATTTTAAAAAAACACAGATTGATGGATTCACAAGAGCCATGCCTATGTGCCATGAATAGGTTTAGAAACAGACATCTCATCTCAGCGCATTGAATTGCAGATTTATAGATGTGTAAATGCTGCGTATCTATAAAAATTGCGTCTCATTTAAACCTCAAATGAGTGATTTGTGTTGCATGGAAGCTTCAAATATGGCCCATTGGAGTCCTGTGGTTCATCTGATGTCACTGAAGGTCAGGGTCAATCCACTTCTTTTAAGCAAATCAAAACCAAAAACAGTATGTTTTTGTAACTAATTTATGGCTGTGAACAAAAAAACATACGAGCAACATTCCCATCCATTATCTCCAAACACTTACTTTCAACTTTGACACTGAACGTTGGTATTGGACATGCTGGAGAATTGTTAAGTATAATTGTAAATCTAAGGGAGAGTGGGTCGTGCGATTAAAAGTTATAACAAAAAATAAACCACATGCAACTGTACCGATCCCTAGTAGAGCATCACAATGCACAATACACCATCCAGTGTATCCTCCAAATAAAGCAGGGAAAGGCACAATTATGCAGTACAGAAGGGTTGTTATCTCTTCAGTGGTGCAGCTACTGGTGGCACCATCACACAAGAAACTAACCTTTGATCCAGGAAGAGAGCTGACAATGACAAGGTCAAAAGATTAAGTCGCTATATGTCACCAGTTATTTCTATCTCTTTGACTTTGAGATGCTCTTCAAACTCTCCCTGACGGCTACAAAAGGTCTCATCTTTCCAAATGCTACATAAAGTAAGAATACTAGACTGTAATGAGAGCTGCTGTAACTGGGTTAATGTATTATTTTTTTGGGAACTGAAAATTTAAAGGGACACCATTGAAAGGATTTTGATATTCTTTCGGTCATGCATGCTTAAATTGTTATCACAGCAATTAATGCAGGTATTTCTTTTGAAATTAAATGCCTGGATTTTGGGGACAAATTGTACTTGCTTTATAATCAGATTCATTCAAATACCTCAGTTCGATTCATCCTGAGACAAACCTTTTTGCAAACAAAAGATGAATAATACAAATAATAAAATATGAATGGTATGGGACATGTGAGGCTTGAGCTACTCATTTTGTAATGAATAATTCTTATTTTTTAACCAGCAAAGACAAACGTTTAATGATTTATTGATTTGGTAATTATTTTATTTAATTTGAGTGACAAGTATTTAGTTTAGGGAGAAATTTAGGAAGTCTCTGGAATATATATACACCAAAGAATATTCACAAACACAAACTTAAGGTATACTTGGTGGCAGCTTTCCTTACCTTGAAATCTATTGTCTAAGGATTTACTGGAAGAGCTAACATGTAGTATCAAGAGGTTTTTATCTTAAAGGGTATACTAGTCAGGAAGAGTTGTAAATACAGCTCAGACTGAGCTGGTGAAATATATTAGTGATTGCATCTTTTAACACTGTAATTGCCAAAAAGGCTCTTCTAGAGAGCAAGTTGTGAAAGAATCATTAATTTACATCAGCATAAAATGCTATCAGTGCATTTGACTTCTGCTCCAAGGCAGAGTGCCAGTTCACTGTGTACCATTTAAGGGGTCTGGGACCTGCTCACTCCCCACATGATTTCTCAGAGCTGTATGGGGCTACGTTCTTTAAAAAAAAAAAAAAAAAGTGTTTATTCTGCTGGGCAAGGGTAAACATCCCTTGGGCCCATCAGTCACTGCTAGCTGTTTGAGTGCAGTCCAAGATGGCCCCTCGCTCCTGCTGTGAGAGCTGGGAAAACCTGCATGTCCCATGTGATGTTCCAGACGTTCCCATCTGCCAAGAGTGGTCGTTGTGAATCCAACACTAAACTTTCCCTTATTTCCAGAATTTGTCATTCCACTGGGAGCAGTGCTGTGCTGAGAATACCTGTTGTCACAACACAGGAAGTAAAGCCAGGCCGTGGCCATCCTGAATTTAAAGTAATGCTCTGTATTGACCAAATTCAAGGCTGAATGGTTATGCAACAAGAAAGCCAGCACTTTGGCTTAAAGTCAATCTGTCACTCAGTCATCAGTGTAAGCTCTAGTTCATGAATTTGTTCATTTTGGCATTTAAAATTCCATATATTCACTTTTTTTTTAAAATTCTGTCAGTATTTTATTCATCTTATCTGCCAGAAATACATTTATTCTTCTACATTCATTCAAACAGTAAATGGTGGAGGAAGTGACAATGGCACGGATTTGCATTCTATAATTGTATCAAATGTAAATCTGTTTCCAGGATTGTTTGAGGCATGTATGAATTTCAGGTATATGTAGAGAAAATCCTCCATCCACAGGCACATCATTAGAAGCTTTGTCAGCTACAGGTACCTCAAATGAGAAGAAATGAGACCACCCCCCCCCAACTTTATTTGACCCAGGTCTTGATTATAGGTTCACTTTTCCCAGTTTATCTGTTATGCGTTATTCAGACATGTCAAATCTCTTTTACATACAAGTCACTTCACCCAGTATGATAAACACAGGAGAAAAACATGGCCTTTGCAATGAAGCCAGCGGGATGCTCACACATTTCACACTATTTCATCACTGTGTCCATTTCTATTAACTCTCTTGTTCGAAGGATGATGCACTCTACAGTTTCTCAGCTGAAGGGATACAATAAGTTACATTATTTGCTTTATTACAAGATATTGCATGGTACTGGAACTTCAAAAGACTATCTATTATTAGACCGGACTCTACTATCAATATTGCTAAATATTATAGATATACACCTTATTATTATATTATAAATATACACCTTATCGCTATCATACTCATGGATTATTTGAATGATGCGCTGGCAGAGTGGCAGTCAGTCCTCGCAGCTTGTAGTTTTTTTGCAGTATATTAGTGTATCTTCAGTCGATTGATATCTTTATTCAATGTTTTGTTTCATCTGACAATGGAGAAAATAATGTACACAAGGGAAGAAGTTCTTGCTATGAAGTGTAAAAGATATATGGTGTTAAACATCCCATACCGGCTGAGCTGAAGAAGCAGTACCGTGGATGCAGAGTCGGGGCTAAGCTAAAGGCTAGGAGATATATAGATATAAGCATTTTTCTACCATTGATCCTCATGGGAAATGTCAACTCCCTGGCTAAAGAGTGTCATGAACTGGAGGCACTTGTGAAGAGCCAGCGAGCATATCATGAGTGTAGTCTCATGTGATTCATGTTTCATGAGTTTCACCGTTGTGTGGATTTACCCGAATTCACTGGCTTCACTTGGACTGGTTTTGCTTGTGAACAAAAGATGGTGCCACCCTGGCACAGTTCTCTCACATTTTGGCCATTATTGTTTACATTCAACCACGAGAGGTGCCTGCAGTGGCGTGTGACGTCATTCACGAGACTGATGCAAGAGTACAGACCCTGCACCCTGATGCATCGGGGGATTTTAACCATGTCACTCTCACCTCTGACTGGCTTCGCTCAGTATGTTGACTGTCCTACAAGGGAAAATAAGACACTTGATCTGTTTTATGCAAATGTCAAGGAGGCCTACACTGCTTCAGCTCTACCAACACTTGGCAGATCAGATCATAATGTCAAGGTTTGTGTTAAGCTGGACCCAACTGCAGCCGAAAACACAAGGCAGTTTGGTGGAAAGAAATGATTTTAATAACAAAAGAACTTACAAAACACTGGTGAAGCACGGGGAAACACAGGGGATCACAGGAACTAGAAGCATGAGGAAGAATAGGACTTAATAGGTAACTCAAGGGAAAGATAACAGCCGACATGAACAGGCAACATGAACAGACCGAGGACAAACCAGATATGAACAGGCAAAATTAACAGACCAAGGACAAACCAGACATGAACAGAAGAACCGACCCAACCGGGCAAGGGAAGGGTTGCCGACAGGACACTAGGAGCAGGTGTTGGCTGGATCACTGACTGGGAACCAGAATCAAGAGTCAGCTGGGTTGGCGACAGGACATGGGGAGCAGAACTCGGCCAGACCACCGTTTGGGAATAAGGAACTGTAGTCGGCTGGACCCCAGACTGGGAACCAGAATCAGGAGTTAGCTCGGCCGCCGACAGGACACGAGGAGCAAGATTTGGACTGCCAAATGGGAATCAGGATCAGGAGTCAGCTGAATCGCTAATGGGACACAAGGAGCAGGTGTCGGCTGGACCACTGACTGGGACACAAGGAGCATGATTCAGCCAGCCCGCCATCAGGACACTAGGAGCAGGTGTTGGCTGGACCACTGACTGGGAACCAGAATCAGGAGTCAGTGGGGTTGCTGACAGGATACTAGGAACAGGATTCAGCTGGACCGCCGACAGGACATGGGGAGCAGGAATTGGCCAGACTGTTGACAGGAAACGAGGAGCAGTATTCGGCTGGACTGCCGAATGGGAATCAGAATCAGGTGTCGGCCGGACCACTGACTGGGAACCAGAATCAGGAGTCAACTGGGCCGCCGACAGGACACGAGGAGCAGGATACGGCCGGACTGCCGACTGGGAATCAGGAACAGGAGTCGGCCTGACCGCCGACAGGATAGTAGGTGCAGATGAGACGTTGTCCAGAACCACTAACTCAGGAACATGGGAGGAGTCGACCGGGACCCCCAACGCTGAGACAGCTGATGCGTCAGCCAGGATGGTCGACATGGGAATTGAGTCAGGAGCTGGTAAAACGTCAACTGGGAACCCCAACGCTGGAACAGCTGATGTGTCAGCCAGGGCGGTTGACAAGGGCTCCTGGTCACAGGAGAGCAGAAGTTCTGGATAGTGGGGTACTTGGGGCTTGGGCTGGTAGCTGGGGACCGGGGACTGGGGCTTGGGCTGGAAACTGGAGACCTGGGACTGGGGCTGGGGCTGAGGCTGAGTTTCCCTGTGGTGACGGGAGCCAAGATGTCCTCGCCTTCTGTGGCCACCACGGAACCCCGGAAAAATAACCAGATGAGTTCTCTTGAAAGGGGACTCGTAAGCGCTCTCCAGGTCCGAGTCAGACTGCGGGTCAGCCATCATGCAAAGGGACCTGACGTTCGAGGGGGGCGCTGTCTGGAAGGATTGAGGCAACCTCAAAAAAGCCACCAAACTGGCGTATGCTGCTGGGTCCATATTATGGTCGATTCATTCCTTCAAGGTTTGTGGTAAGCAGGACCTAAATGCAGCCGAGAACACAAGGGAGTTTGTTGGAAAGAAATGATTTTAATCACAAAAGAACTTACAAAACACTGGTGAAGCACAGGGGATCCCAGGAACTAGAAGCACGTAGAAGACAAGGACTTAACAAATAACTCACAGGAAAGATAACAGCCGACATGAACAGGCAACATGAACAGACCGAGGACAAACCAGACATGAACAGATGAGCCGACCCAGACAAAGGGGATCACAGAGACTATATAGACACAAGGGAGGCAAGGGTGATTGAACACAAGTGAAACACATTAGGATAGGGCAGACAATCAGCAAACAGAAACAGGACCAAGACAGGAAGTAAAAACATTGAGACACACAAGGAAACCAACTACAAAATAAAACGGGAAGTGTCAAAATCCAAACAAAGTCTAACATAAAATGTCTGCCATGGCAAACCATGACACATAATCTGGTTTTCTTTTCTTACAAACCCTGTGGAATGAGACAGACTGCAACTACCCGCTCAGTCACGCACAGGACCCCGCAGACCAGTGAGTCTCTAAAGGACCATTTTGAGTGCACAGATTGGAATGTACTGTTGGAGTCACAGGGAAATGATAACAGCAAGGACATTGACCTTCACAGAATGGTTGAATGCACCACGGACTACATTAACTGGTGAGGGTGGAGCTCAAGAGGCTACGTCTTAGAAAAGCAACAGGTCCGGATGGTGTGTGTCTGCAGCTGTTTAAGGACTGTGCAGCCCAAATGACTACAGACCAGTGGCCCTCACATCACACATCATGAAGACCCTGGAGTGGCTGTTTTTTCAACTTCTGAGGCCTGAGTTGCTCATATCTAGAAACTCGGATGGGACAAGAGCAAGTTCTGCCACAAACATGAGTAGTCAGATCCTAAGATAACACTTTTTCCTGACTTAATTGGGAGGTAAAACCAGAAGTAAGAATAAAAAAATAAATAAAAAAAGTAAATGATAATCTTTCATTGCACAGGAAAACTGTGTACAATAAGTACCACAGTTTGAAATTCAACCCAGTTAGTTACTTGTAAACATAAATAGGCCCTTGTTTAAGAAATAATTTTTCCATTCTGTTTCTTCAATAAACTGATCATCATTTAAACCCACTTTTGTTTGTGTCCCACTCAGATGCTACTGTTCATCAAATAATTGTGGTTTCTATTGTCCATTCAGGAATGAATGATAAAAGGAAATCAGGGAAAAACATCAAAATATTGCATGATTATAAAATTGCTACTTGTCAAATTTCAACCCTCATATTTGATGAGTATAAAATCTGCAAATCTACAAACACAACAGCAACAAAAACAAAAAAAATCTCAAAACAACAAAACCAGGAAAATACAATGAATAAGGAACAGACTCTGTCTTGATTGCTTGTTTTGTATGACAGCCAGGTGAAACACACCCTCAAAATAGTACAGCATGTTGAATGTTATGATAATCAAAGTGGTGACAATAGAACACCAAAAGTAATTTTTCTCTGGCACATACTGCACTTGGCAGTATTTCAAGGTAGGATTTCAGAATTTATGACAAAAGCACTCAGAATAACACAAGCGTGCTAAGTTTCCTTCAGCTATTCAAGTGCAGATTTAATGGCGCGTACACATACACACTTGAATACAGAATGAAGGGCAGAAGCCAAACTCTATTTGCAGAGGTGTGGAAGACTTGTGAGACAAGCTCATTATGCAATTTGGGACATACTGTATCATCGATTAACATTCATCATGCTCAATCTACCTCAAACTCCTCATTGCCCTACCTGTGCAGCAAATGCAAAGCATCCCCCTCCCCTTCCACTGCCAAAGCCATGTTTGCAGACAGAGGTTAATGGGAGTGGAGCGCTGTGTCACTGTATTGCCATGTATTAAGAAGACCTGCAGCTGGAAAGTTCAGGACAAGTGATGTTTACCCAGCGATACCGTAACAACATGTCACAATGATTCGCTGCTGCTGAGGTCAGGCAGGAGGGAACTGTGCTGAATTGTGCGACTCCCTGGTGTGCAGGCATGCAAGCAAGTATGCAAGAGTCAAGTGCTGTGATGAGGAATGGCAATTAATACATACATCATACCAACATAATGTTGCTGGCTACGTGTTTACACATGCTGTTTTATTGATTACTTATCTTGCGCTTTACCCATGGAAGTGGAAAGTAAGAGAAAAAACTCCTCCGTCAAAAGCCATGCATCATTGCCTATCTGCACCAGTGCATCACCTGCAGATAATTGTAGTAATTTACTGTCTAAAGCAAAAAATATTAACGTGTTTCTCGCCAGAGAATCAACAGGACTCCAGAAGAGTAATGTACAATACCTTTTTCTACTGCGCATAATTCAGATGCAGCCTGTGGTCTTGATAAGGTCAGAAAACTATTAATATATAGCAATATTAATAATTATTCAATAATTCATTATTACGCAGTCTAAGACTCCAACAAGTAGTAGATAATGTAGATAGTAGGCTAACAAAAAAAAAAAAAATATATGCACATAAGGGAAAAGTAACTACTAAAGTTCCAGTACCTTAAGCATTAAACCTGTCCAATTAGTGCTCTGAACTCCTTGCTTTTTTCTTAGTTTTCAGTATATTAACAGGCTTTTGGCCAACTCATTACACATCTTAGTGAGGTATAGCATCCAGTGAGTTAAGCTATTCAGGAAGTCCATCAATTTGCATGTAAAAAAAAAAAAAAAAAAATAGTACGCAGTTTTAAGTTTTATTTTTTATTTTCACCAGCACAGAAAATTGTATTGATGAGGGAAATATATTTGAAGGGCCGAGATGTGCAAATTCACAGCCATGTCCACAGTGAGTCACTAGAGGGGCAATTTAGTTTTTTCAATGACAGAAAAAACCTAATTTTTAAACAAAGTCCACACAGGAAAACCTGGGGACAAAAAACTAGAAACTATTCCTTGTGAGAAAACATTGCCACCCACTGACGTGCATTGCTGCCTAAGTCTGTTTCTTCTATATTCTTTTTTTTTTTTTTTAGCTCATAACAGTTCACGGTTAACTTAATGTTAGTGTGCTGTGCTTGTGTAAAACAAACTGAAGTTGAAAATGTGTCTTTTCGACATGTTTAAATCAGGTTGTGATTACACTCATAGTGCTATGACTGTTGTGGTTGTCGGCTCCGTTAAAATGCTCAATCATCACTGGTCTCCACGCTGCCTCTGTGCTGTCTGCTGTGTGTGAGAGAGGCTGCAGCCCGACACCAAAACGCTGCAGTTTTTTTCCGGTTCATTTGGCTCAGGCGCTGCACATTGTAAACCCTGTGTGACTGTGTAACTAACTTTTTTTCTAATTCATTGCATTTCAGTCATTATTTTGGGATTTGTTTATTGCACATCTATATATCGCGATGACGATGAAATATGATTTATTGGTCAGCATTTCTGCAAATGCCTAATGAGGCGTAGTAATTTAAAATCAGCCCATTTCAAAACTAACTGGCAGGATCTCCAGAAGGGGATTCAACAGGGTGCACTATCTCCCCAGTCCTTTTTATTGTGGGTATTAGGGTTGTGCCGATGGAGATGATATTGGTGATCGAAGATCATCAGAACTATTGCCGATTACTCATGTCTTTGCAAATTTCAAAATGATATGTGACTTGTTTTCCCATTCCCTTGTTTTCCCACCGGAACGACGCAACGCTACTTTTTATCTCCATGTAATGAAATAAAGTATCTACAGTTAAATTAATCCAGTTGATATTTATATACATTTTAAGCAGTTGAAGATCCAATCATCGCTATAAAGATCAGCTGTATTTGTGATTAAGACAGAGCAGAGGAGTGCAATCGCTTGTTGATGCTGCTGGCACTACTACTACTGATTGATAAAACGTGCAGCATTTCACTGCAGACGTCAAAGACCTGAGCCTCCTGAGGAAAAAGAGCCGGTCCTGCCTCTTCTGGTAGATGGCATCCGTGTTCGGGGACCAGCACCTCAATATCCTTAAGTTTACAGTGTGGAAGTTTGCTTAAGATTACATAGAGGTGATGTACTATAGTATGGAAAATGTTAAACAGAATGTGCAACAGCTAAGGTGAGGTGAAATGTTGTTTACATGCCATCTTACACTTCAGTGTATAACAGCTCAAACATACAATGTATATTGAGGGAAGTTGCACACAAGATTAGAAGTTAGTTGAACAACTTTTTGCCTCATTGTAGTTGACCTACAAGAACCAAATAATTTGTATGATTGTTTATCAAACACTAAAGTTAATTTTTCCCTTGGAAAATAACCAATATTGATGAGCAATCAGATAGAGCTGTTGATGTCATTCCCCGAAATTACAGAGAAGGCATTTAATTTTCAAGTACGTCTCCCAACATTTCCACCACGTAATAAATAAATAAGATAGAAAATAAATAAATAAATACAAATAGATAAACAAACATTGACTGAAGAGATAGATGTAACCATGAGTACTAGAGTTGTTTTCCCAGTTACATTATGATGAACACTGGCTGGATTCTGTTCTGAGGCAATGTTTTTGTTCAACATTTTTACAACTTTTCAAAGACTTTTATTTATATATATATATATATATATAAAAATAGATTTACTCATGAAGAGGAATGTAATACAGTTGGCACTGACCTTCATTCAAAATGTTTTTGCTGTTGTAAATTAGTTGTATATAAGCATATTCCTAGCAAACAGGGTTGACTCAGAGTCCAGTGCATAATCACAAATTAAGTTGTCTTGGAGTTGTCAACAAATCAACATGCCTGTTACGTGTAAATAAGCTCTAAACTAATTCTGGTTAAATAATTCAAATGTCAACATTTATATAACATTCAAAATCACAAGCCCACCTTGCAGAATCCTGACTGAAATACATGACCTCACCCTATTCAAGTCCCATGTACGACAAATTAGAGAGAAACACAGACAAAAACACAAAATACATATAATCTTTAATCTGAAATAACAAAAACACTGGCCCAAAATTTCATTTCTCACAACAAGAAGCTGATTGAGAGAAAATTTTAATTTCCTTGTCTGAAAATTGGCTGGCTGCCTAGAAATTCAGTTAAATTCAGCCATCATAAAGTATATGTATTTATTTGTTTACTGAAATGTAGAGATGGCACTTGGCTAATTTGGAAAATTACATTTAATATTAAAAGAGTGAGGAAGCTGGGGGAAGCTGGTACAGTAGAGAAAGGTCTGTTGGTATCTAACTGTGGGCCAGAGTGTGTACACTTTATATACACTCATGCACACGTACTGGATATTTTATATGGTTTTTGTTTTTTCCCCCCAAAGTGCTTCCAACAAAAAGTCAGGTAAGCTAGGTTAAATGGCCCCTATAGCCCGGATGACTGATTTAAAACTCAAAGGCCACCTGCCTGACACCCTCGGGCCTGTAATTGCCATCACTACACTGACAGCTAGAAAATGACACAAGAGAGGGATTATCTTGTGGCAAAGGTTCTTGTGTGCAGCAGAAGCACACGGTTGATTGCATTAAGGTGCCCATGGAGCCCACCCCTGTGGAGGAATCAAATAAAAAAACTGCAGTGGGGGTGCAGTGTGTTTTTAGGGTGGTTCTAGTTAGAGACTGATGTTAATCAGTGGTGACCAAGTTGGAGATCAACAGGGACTAGACTCAAGGATGGATACAGCATTTTACAGTGCTAGTTGTTTCTTAGAAGACAAAACAAGTACACTACAAATTATGTTACTGCCATGTTACTGTTATGTTTACATGGCAATCGTTTAATGTTTACATGTAATAATGATAAAGTTTGAATATTGCGTGGCAATAAATTTATGGGTAGTCTGGCCAGACGTTACTGTGTGTTTACACCCCTCTATACAAAGTAGGCTTATGGTCTGTTACAGGGCAAAGAAAGAAAGGCTCTATCACAGTTTGTGAATGCCATTTTTAATGTTTTACTCTCTGGACAAAAAAAAGGCTTTCATTTATTTTCATTTTCTCATGATAGCCTTCAATCATTAGGCTTTTAAAGACAGCAAAAATAGACATTTGTCAAACCCCATCCTCGTAAATTTGAAGTTCTCTCCACACCCCGCTCTACAGCTAGCCCGTCCTTACGTACTTCCAACTAAGGTCAAGTTGAGACTGATAAACAAGAAGAGTCTACAAGACTACCAACACCAAACGCAGTATGGTGCACGGCTGTAGAAGACATTCATCACTTGTGTGTTGACTAAAATGAAATCAATCTGTAATGATATTGCCAGTGGAAAAAATAATTGTCAATGCGTAACATACTGCACAAAAACAAATTTATTTCACATGCTTAATTGGAAACTTAATTGTTCAATTTTCAATTATTCTGCTTGGGCCCTATTTGGTGCATGTGTAATGTAGATTCATTTGCCCATAACAACTTTATAGATCCGTAGTTGTGACTTTCTTGAAATTTAGTCTATGGAAATCTGCAGCAGTAATACATTGCTTCTGATCTAATGGGAAATTAAATTGTATTGCTACGGCACCCTCCAAAGTAATCTTGTTTTTCACATGTGACATTGCAGTACATGAACTCACATTAATATAAAGAGAAATCTTTTAAATAATTACAGTTTTCAGTCATTCAAAGAAATAAGCAGTTTGAGTCTATGTTGCTGTGTGGGTTACCAAATAAATATTAAACTTACTCAATACTGTTGGGGACCTGCAAAGCTTATGAGCCAGAAGGCATGTGGTATTACTATGGCAACCAGCAAATATTAGCTGTCATGGTATTAGCTGTGGCTTAACTGCGTATTTACCTGGGTTTATAATTTGGCAATACCGTTGTTTATTGCTTGATTGAGGTGTTTGAAATCATAATCATAATATAAAGACGCAGTTGAAGTAAATGTAGTTGCTATGGTTTGAGTGGTCATGCCAAGTGGGCAAGCAAGTCTGAACATGTGGTAGAGTATATGAGAATGATTAATGCTGGTAGGGTGGTGGACACTTAACATTATTTATCAATGTGGACCAAGTTTGGACACTATGAAGAGGTTGATATGGTAAACCTGAGTTGCTCTGCCTGTATCTAAACACACCATCTGCATCCTTCTGTTTGCTGTGTTACTGCATTCTGAGGACTGAATTAGCAATTTGGAGGTGAAAGATGTTGCAATGCAAGCTGTGAAAATTATGTCATTTGAAGGTCTCTGCTCTACAGTGACTACTGCCACTCCTGTGCCTGTGTGAGGATGTCCAGCTGAATTTACATTTCAGGACTTGAACGTTGGATGCTTTGTACTTTCCTCTTTTGAAAGACAATCCGATCATTTTTACCAGAATTTCTGCAACTCTTGTGAACAAATAATAAGTTCTAGTCTTCATAGTTTCAGTAAACACTTCACTGGGCCAGTCATGACAATATGCAATGAAAATCCAATGTGGTAAATAATTTGAGAAAATGTCTGTAAACATTCTTTAGAGAAATGTGTTACTTCAGTTTAAGTAACACTCTACTACTTTAAAGCAAATCCATGCCAAGTTACAGGGTGAAATGTTTCCAATGAAGTGGCAGAGGTATTGATCTTCAAAATTTTTAAAATATCACATAAGTGAAGTGTACGCAAACTTGTCCAGCCAATGGGGAATCAAGCTTGTCAAAATCCTTTTTACCAAATGTTGACCAACGTAAGAGTAAATAAACAGAAGGAAATTACATTTGTGTCTGGCATAATCAAGCGTCCTGTTCGATAACCTCGCGTTATTCCAAACCTTGGACCTAGAAGCATTCAACATGGGCTGTCACTGCAAAAGTAAAAATCTTAGCTACACTGATTTTTAAAAAAAATAGCCTATAAATAATTGATGAAAGCTAAATCTGAATATGAATGCCAGTATGTTGTGTGTTTTCTTCTTCACCTAAAGTTGACATTCATCAGATGACAAAAAAAAAATCCATTAGCTGCAAATAGAAGGCATTAACAAGCTAGAAATAGTATTTTCCCGCAATCAGTGCTGACCTTTCCATTGTCTTCTTGTACACATTCATTTCATACATTTTTACCATGACACGGAGAGAGCAAATTTTAGTACCAGGGTTAAAATCTTGACTCCTCAATGATTTCTTTAATCAATTACTTCCTCCACAGAACAATATAAAAATTAAATGAAAAATAACAGATTTCAAGTCCCCTTAAGAAAATGAAATAAAAAAAATGGTGGAAGCACAAGATGGTGGAAAATGAGCAGTGTGTTCTTTTTTTCTGTTCTCAAAAGCTTCTCCAATTGAAGTAGAATACAAGCAATGCCCGACCCTATTAGTGGTGATTAAAAGATTAAAATACCTCAGGCATTATTTCCAAGTTAAGTTCCATGTTATTGACTGGCTAAACAAGTTTGTTAAAATTTGTTTCCGCATCATGACGGTGGAGTAGTGACCAGAGCAGTTGCCTTAGCTGCTACCAAGAGACACTGAGCTCAAGTTTGAAGCTAATCTTCCAACTGTGATCCCATCTGCTCTTTTATTAATATGTCAGGGATGATACACAGCTGGGAGTTTACAGCATTTCACATTAACTGCTTGTGATATTTGTTGTGGTCCCATCTTTAGATAAGTCAATCTCTCAGTACTGTGTAACATACGTACCCTCTCTGTGGCACTCAGACCCAATCCCACTGAATTTTTAAATCTTAAAAAAATTCTGAAATTGGATATAAAGCATCAGATCAGATATGAATGATTATATAGTTTTGTTTTCAAGTAATTTCCTAAAACACAATGGGACTGCAGTTATCAGCAATACTCAAACAGGAGATAACCATACATCTGTCAGGGACTATGTTCAGCTGCAAAGTAATACCCATTCTTATTTTGTACTCCAAGGTGTATTTACAGCATCAGAGCTGTGTTTGTGGGCTCCACTCAAAATCAACAGCACTGTCCATGTTCATGGTAAAGAAGGAACAAGCTGCTGAGTGCAACATGTGGCTCATTGATATGTTTATAATAGCTTTTGGACAGTAATGCAGGTCTGTGGCACAAAGAAATAAGATTTATCAGGCTTTGGTAAACAGGAAGTACTTGACAGGCTAAATGTGTTGTTGGTTTTGGTGTTTCTATGGGATTTGTTGACAGTATAAAAAATATAGACTATATGTAGAATGTATGTTTTAAAACTGGTTGCCATTTGCGAAATGATGAAAATATGAAATTGGAAAATGCTCATTTTAGCATGGCTAGTAAAGCTTCTATGGGTTGATCAGATTTCAGCAGATTTAGTACCTTCCAAACAGACAAGGTTTTGTTTTTGCATACAGGGAAACACTTGAATGCTAGACACCTCAGAATTCTATATTTACGCGTTACAAATCATTTCTGAATGCAGCACTAATGACATTTACAGACTGTTGAATGACGGGATAACCCTGGTAGGTATGAATAAGTCTATTCAGTGAGAAGAGGGAAAAATGGCAGCAGCTGGGTAATTTTCCTCAGTGCATGGAAATCACATAATGATCAGGCGTATAATCACCATTATGATAAGTGAGACACTTCTACAGAAAAGGACACCTCACATCAGTTGACCAGCACACAGCACTCGAGTCCATCTCCTTGTGAAATTGGAACTTCTTTAGCTCTTCATATCAGATCATGGAGGATGCTTAGCTCTTGCATGGACCCAGCAATCCCATTCACATTCATATTCATTTGTGATGATACACTATGGTAGATGGTAAATAGATGCAAATCAGTGAAACTAAGTCCACCGCACTTTTTTTCTTTGTGGGAATCAGATTAATGGCAGTGTTTGTTCTTTAGTTTAATGGCTGTGTTTAAAAAAAGAGGCAAAAAGGCTTTTAATAAGGCTTCCTGCCTCTACATAGAATTGAGCAACTCTATTGGCTAGCAGTGTGTTTCTGATTCAACACAGCCAACATAGTTTTCCATGTTAACAGCATGGATTTGTTTGCATTGATTAATTTTCACTCAGAGTATGTTGTTAGACTGCAGTATTTTGAATTAATTTAAACCATAATTTAAACCATTTTTTGTATTGTATTTTGTATTGTATTCATTTATTTGTATTTATTTCCCGATTTAAGCAGAAGGGTGGAAATCAAACAGTTGCACTTCATGTTAAGCAGTGATCGGTTGCATCACCATAGTCATGTACTTCCAGGTGGTTTACTAATGCAATCACTCCTATATCCAAACAGCAACGCATATCCATCAGCAACTATGTGCTAGCTGCTTCTTTGAGCTATTGAAGCCATATTTAAATAAGAAAACATATCTTCAATTTAAGATAACCTGCATAACAATGGGACTCTATATAAATCTGGCATTGAAGGAAGACAAAATTGCAGCTATTTGTTGTGATGAGTGTGGAAGGAAATGCCTGAAAGAAATACCCACTACCAAAATTTCAATTAGATGGATTAGTCAGATCTACAGTATCTTCCGAAGGGGCTGTTTTTCCTATCACATGGCCATATTACCTGATAACATTAGGTTTGTTCTTTGTCAGGTCTTTCCTAAAGCTGTTTTAAATCAATAACAGTTTGATGTTGTGCAAGAAAAAATGGAATTATCTCTAGGTATTTTTGGTATTATGTGCCTGACTTTGCAGGACCAAACATTCAGCTTACCTCAGGTTCACATTTCCTTTGTCGGGGCCTACTGGTTTGTCAGATGCTTTTCTCTGGGGACAAAGCAATGTTCATGGATAATTCAATTTAGACTCAAGGGCACTGAAATATAAAAGGCACTTGAGGCCACTTATGCCATTGTTACAGTGCCAACTAATGCAGATCTTAACAAATGTACTGCCTGGACAGAGACATGGATTTCATTTACCTAAGGGAATTTTCCACATTGGCCCTTTGTAAGGACAGAATGTAGAGACAAAGCTGGTGTTCAAGTGTTTTCTGTTACTTAAAGAAGGTCATAAAGACTTGAGTTGAGTCAAGGAAATAGACATTTTCATTGTGACTATTACTTTTCTGTCCTATATTGACATGATGAAGCAATTGCTTTACTTCAAATCCCTCACTGAGGCCCCCTTGTGAATGCACGCTACACATGACAGCTACCACAGGCCTATCACTGAAGCATTATTGACTGTCTCAGCCTTGCAGCCCTCATTCACATAAATGTCATCACATACCCACAGAGAGAAAGAGGTAAAAGAAATACATAAATGCAGATCTCCAGGATGAAATAGGTATCACATGCACAGTGAATTGGAATAAATCACATCAAAGTCCAACTGTGGATTCATTTCAGGGAGGGCATGCTTATGGTGGTCATCACCACAGCAGGATGTAAAGCAAAACCACTCCAGGGGGTTCAGGATGAAGATAGAAAGGAAAAACCCCTTTAGCTAAATTAAAGTATCCCTCCCAAATGGTACAGATGCTGTGTGAAATTTAATTACAATTCTTACATCCCTGGTTGAATTATTTTCACTTGCACACTTTTGAAATCAAAATAAATAAATGTAAGAAAAGGAATAAAAGGACCCCTCGCTGAGGCTCTCTGCAGGAAACATGTCTGCAGTCATTCTGCCCGCCAATATTCTTCATGGCAGGAAAACTTAATGAATTATTTTTGCCGCTTGTATCTCCCGCCCTTTGAAGACGAGAAAAAAAAGTTTAATTGACACTCAGTCTCACTTTCTCTCAAAGAGGACTCACTATGTCATTCTCAGGGGAGTCGAACATTAAATGAGACTGAACAAAAGGAGGGAAAAATTCACATTCTGCAGGCGTCTTGGATGTATCTAAGCATCGCCAAAAATTTCCTTTAAACTAACTAATAACTGCAGCAAAGAAAAATTGTTGAAAGTTTCTTATAAGATTGAAGATTACCTCTGTGTCTGAACCTCAGATGACTGTGGCAAAATGCCCTCAAAATAAATTAGATGAATTAAGCTGCATAGAGCAGTTACTGATTTCATTGCTATTTCGATGAAAACAGGAGATCACTGATGGGTGATGATCCTTATATCATGATTGTAGAGACCGGCTGAATCTCTGTGGGCTAACTTGAAGTCGAGAGACACTGCTCTAGCCTTAGCTGCTATGCCAGTCTAATATATGCAAATAATTAATCAGCCTTCTCTCTCTTGATCTCATTCTAACAAGTTGCTTTTGACACAGTGGCAGTTCCCAAACGAGTCCATTACCGCACTTACCTCAACTTCATTTTCAGTGATGTTGACATTTTTGCATGAGAAGTCTCACCCTGAGCAGCTCTCTGGCAGGGGACTTTCCTTCTTGCTGGGCACACATGAGGACCACTGCAAACACACGCATAGACATCCATCCTCTCTCCTTTTCCAGTTCTCTCACATGTGCACACACACTGAGGCAGAAAATGATCCTGTGCCCCGCAGCATTAGCATCTCCACCGATGTCAATCACTGCAAGTGAGCATGAACACCCTTGAAATGCTCGCTGACAGCTTCCCTGCAACATGGAAAAGTCCAACTTCATTTTAGCAATATCAATAACAATCTGGAGATGCTGTCATTAGCACTAAGATGAATCAACAAGAAAAGCTCATTTCAAATGCTGCACCCTTGTTAGGTGCTGGTGCTGCAGTTGCATAATCACCACCAGAATGAGGAGCTGTGATTTTGTACTGCATTTTCTAATGTATTTGAGCTATTCAAATCAGGAATTTATCATTAAATATGCACTATATGTAAGCAGAGTAAAAATTTCAAAATCTAAAGTATGTTTGTTGATTTTCATACATTTACAAGTTGAAAAGGAGATAAGGTGTTTGGGTCTGCTAATCGGCATAAAATAGAAAACAATTTTAAGACTTGCACCTTTACAGAATGTGGCAGCTACAATCAAAAGTTTGTAACAAGAAAATGGATGACATTACACCCCTTTTAATCACCTTTTAATGTCTTCACATAGAGAAGAAATTGTTGACATGTCAAATTTGTTCCTCTCCTGAAAAATTAAATTTTATTGCATATTTTGGGTCTATAGGGTCCTCCAAAAGCTCACAATTTAATTCCCCTACCTGTCCACTCGTTCTGTTTTCCCTTCCTTATGAACAGTGGCAGTAAATATTAACTGATTTGACAGCTGAGAGGATTGTTATTCTTAAAAACTGTGTCTATTGCCAAACACTGTTAGGTCAAACTTTGGTATATAAAAGCTATGGCATCTGCATTATAGACAGATCAACAGCGAAATTAAAGGGTGTAACAAATGAGACACTTAACAACTGGTCAAAAGCCGTACCCTGTACAATAAATTACACGCAAGCACTTCAACACTTAATTGTAATAAAAGATTGTAACTTTTATATAACGAAATAATTTTAAATTAAGAAATTGTAATAAAAAATTATCGAAGGAAAAATTGCTTCCGCAGGTCTGCATAATATTCCTATATGACCTTGCCACCCATTACTGCGTGGAAATCCACAGAGGGCACACAAAATGGAGATGGTCATCTGGGAACAGGATGATAATTGATCGAAATGATTATGAATTGAATGGCTTACAAAATAAGTCAAAGTATGACAGCGGACCAGCTGTGTGGCTGTTTCCTGATACACAAAACAACAGTTTATTTCCACCAGAGACAGAAACACAGAGAGAGGCGTGGAGGATGGGATGGGATGGGGGGGGGGGGCGCAAATCCACTGTTTTGGTTTCCCCCAGCTGCCTCAGCTGGGCTTTACAAGTTGCAGCTGGTATAGTTGATCAAAGCACATTATCATTATTATAAAACATGTTTTAGAAAGCAAATGTAAACAACAGTATAACCAGGCAATCGACCTGTTGTTCCATAGTACAGTATGTGGTCTTTTTATGCAAACATCCAGTGAAGATTAAAATTGGGGATCTTGTTGTATTTTTGTCTTTCATGCAATATGTACTATGCATTTCGTCATTCAAGGCAAATTTACTTTTAAAAGAATGAACATTCCCTGTATGAGGCAGCAGTCCTGAAGAAAAATATCCATCTGTGTATTCATTCATTCTCCTGACCAGAGGTTTTCAAACTGTAGTTTGCCCACAGAGGCAATTATGGTACAATTAAGGTACTTCTTCTCAACGGTCTAATTCAGTCTGAACGAACAGACATGATATACACACTGTTAGGTTCAGTGTGACATGCACTTTCTGAAGATATCATTACCTCTGATGTTCTTGACAGATAAATGTCCATAAATCCACTTTGAAATCATAGGAAAAATATGCTCCTTCTCCAAGAACTAGTCGGTATTTCGATTTTTTTCTGATATCCGGTAAGCAACTGAATGATAATTATTTGTACATCTGTGGGTAAATTGCAGACAGGAACTGGTAATAGTAAGGCTAAAATAGTAACAGCCCAGAGCAAAACTAATAATAGGAGTTATAAAATACACTAATATTAAGTATTACTGACATTTTTTTGTTTCTCTAATGATATTAAGGTATATATTACATAAATTGTGCAGGAGGCTTATCCCAGAGCTTACACACATAAAGGTATCTAGGAGCAAAAGTTTCAGCTTCTTGTCTTTGCAAGGAAGCCCTTACAAACATGGACAGAGTGTGCATGTACAGAAAGACCCAGTTGGATCCAAACCTTGCTGTGAGTTGACAGTGCTTAACGCCGTGCTGCTGTGCTGCACAGCTTTAAAACATTAATGGGAAATTTAAGAAGTCATAGAGAAGTACAAAATGTCAAACGCAATAATTATTGCTCTGCACGGTGGTGACAGGAAGACATGCTGAGCTGCAATCTGTAAGACAGCTGACTTTGAAACCTGCATGAGCCAGGGATCGATTCCTGGCAGTACCCGCTTCTTGAATACCATCTCTGCATGCCTTTAGCCCTCCATTCTGTGTGGATAAAGAGGGAATATGTGTTGATGTGTGTAATTCCTATCTTACACAAAATAGAGATAATATTCACATGGTGATTGATCAGAAAGAGACAGATCTCTAATGACGTTGTGACATCAAAAAAGTGCCGAATATTTCCACCTTGGACCCAGTGTGAGTTAACATGTTCTCTTTTGATTATCTCCAAAAGCAGAAACCGAACCTAAAGCAAAATTCACATGAAATTATTGGGATTCTGAACATGAACTAATCAATTTTCCATCAATTCACTCTCCCACATCATGAAGCTATGATGTGCATCGATCATGTAGATGCTGCTCGAGCAGATAACCGAGCCGAGCCAAATGTGTCATCCCAACAGCGAACACACCGCGGTTCACAGTGCTTGCACAAATCAAGGTGAAAGTGCTCATCTGGAGAGAAATCTAGGTTAGAATTGCTGTTGACATGCAATGTATCATGGTGTGAGACAAACAAAACATCTGCCTGGTGGGAGGATTTAAGGCTATCTGTCATGCCATATAGACAAGCTTTACATCATGTGGTATGTCTGTGTTTGCAGCATAGAAGTACTTTAACACAGTTAGTGCACATCTGTGATCAGACTAACAGTTCATTAAATGAGACTGTAATAATCATCTTACAACAGATCAGATTTGAGCTCATGATTGGCCATGAATTCTAGGATTTGAAAATAAATCAATAAATGCATGTATGCATTTAAAAATGTGCATGATTTGAAATAAGAAATGGCAAGTTGCACACATATAATAGCCATTTTAGTCCTTGATAATCATTTAAAAAAAAAAATAGCAATATATGTTACTCATTGGGTTCTCTCCGGGTACTCTGGCTTCCTCCTACAGTCCAAAGACATGCAAAAGGGGACTAGGCTAATTGGATACTCTAAATTGACCATAGGTGTGGCTGTGAGTGTGAATGGTTGTCTGTCTCTATGTGTTTGCCCTGCGATGGACTGGCGACTATTACGTTACTCATTTGTTGTGTTGCTTCTTCAAAGTAATCACTCTTGATGTTGACCCATGACACCAAAGAAGATGCCAGTTATTGATATGGTTTAGCTTGAGTATAACATGAGTAAGTTAGTTTGAGCCTGGTTTTTGTTGGTCAGGATGTTGCTGTACACCCATTTCCACCATAAACTTAGATTTCAATCTAAGAGGCTTAAACAAGTTTAAACTATTATTTGACTAATCAATTAGTCAATCTGCAAAAAAAATATCTGCAATTATTTTCACAATTCATCAATTTTTTAAGTCCTTTTTCAAGCAAAAATTCCAAACCTGCGTTACTTCTAGTGTCTATATTGTGATGTTTAGCTTTGTCTAATGGTAATCCGTTTAATGTCTTTGGATTTGGATTGTGGGCTTTAGAAAACAGTGATTGAAGAATTGTGGTAGTTCACTACTTTTTGACATTTTATAGACCAATTCATAAATCATTAAAATAATCTGCTGATAATGGAAATAATGGTTATTTGTAGCCCTAGAGATTACTGTTCATAATTCTAATAATAAGGACATATTTTATACCTTTTATCGGCAAACCTTAATTCTACATGTAATCCATCATAAATCTCTAATCATTAAAATCAGTTATTTCTTCGTTTTCAATTAGCTCTGGTTATTCTGAAAATGAAACATGCAGTACATCCATATTCTAAACTAATATGCGACTTTGAGAAGCAGATGGATGGAAGTAGGACAAAAACACAGGATTTGGTCTGGTTATTAAAAGAGGCTGAATCTGTTTGAGTCCTACCGGGACAGGACAGCATAAAGCCCTCACAGTTTCCTCACAACAAGAGGGTCCTTGCTTTGAACCCAGAACCAGCCAACAGGGGCTTTAGGTGTGAGTAGTTGTCTGTCTACATATGTCAGATTGACAGGACTGGCCAGGATCATCTCCAGCCCCCTGTAGCCATGCATAAGATCAACCGGCACAGATATAGGATGGCTACATTTTACAGAAGACTAATACAGCAAATCACCAAGACTCTTTTTTTATCAGTATGACCTCCTAGAACTTAAATAGGAGAATGATTTCTGACCTCAGAATTATTTCACCATTTCTGTGTTTAAAAAGACACTCAGGTTTCCTTCCAGACATGAAAAAACAAAAGTTGCCACATAGTAGTGGTACACCTGGGAGCTGTTCTCATGCCGTGCTGTTGTGTAGCGTCTTCCTCTTCTTACCTTTTTATGTTCCCTCATGAATCCCTTATGTGCTCTCAGGAGCACAATCAAGAGAGCCTTCTGGGCATTTCGCAATGATGTATTGTCCTGGGGAAGTGCAGAGGCGAGGTATCTGTAATACGTGATGTGGTGTTGTGATACAACTAAACAAGTCCAAGGTCGTCCATTGGTGATTAAGAGACGCCGTCGGCTGAAGCTCGAAATTCTATTCAAGGTTTTCTTTAAATAGTTGTCGACTAATGGCAAATCAATAAGCGAGCGGAGGGATGATTAAACATTCCGTCTTTGACTAATGACGTTAAGGCCTGAGCTCCTCATAGCATTAATGCTCCTCAGAAACCCTCACAAATATGCCCGGCAGATTTGTACCTCAAAGAAACAGGCACAAAAATTTAAAGCAGAACGTATATCTGCAATCGTGGCTCGTGAGAGGAACAGGGCTAAAGGTGCAGCAGATCAGGCTGCATATAAACGGCTCCATCTATTTTCAATTAAAAGATGCCATCGATTCAGGCCTATTGGTATGCATGGGAAAACAGCAGATGAGTGAGGAGTGTTCCTAGTTGTTTTCGCCGCTGAGAGGAAAGTGAAGGGCACTGAAGCAAATCGAGCCGTTTTGTAAACACACGTCTTAACACAAATTAACCAAATTATAAATAAATTTGTCATACTCAGGGTGGGGATTCTGGATAAAGGGAGATTAAGGGTAGCAATACGGTAAACAAAGATAATCCCAATGCTCAATAATGCAACTCACCTCCCTCTCAGAGGATGAAATATATTTGTTGCCACTTATGTACAACTGATCTCTAGAGGCAATCACTCCCAGTGAGTAAGTATCCAAGCTCTGAATCTGTGTTTCATTATTGTATGCTATGTAATCAAGAGTATTAAATTATTCAAGTTGTACTGTTAGTTGCAAAACATTTTAGGAAATAATCTGATAAATTGCTTTAATTCTGCTTTGCAACTGGCCAAACCAGACTAAGGTCTAATTTACCCATGATAATCATCATTTTCTGAAACCAATTAGACTGGTAATGTTGCTAAACAAGCGCTTTACATCTCCATCAGCACTTATGTCACTCGGAGGTCTGACTCCTTCTCCCTCCATCTCCCTCCATCTCCCTCTGTTTTCTGATTCCAGCCATCCTGTACATTTATTAGTATCAGTTAATGGTAACAAGCATTTAATGGATATGTGCTCCTAAATCATGAATTATTCATTCTGCCAAGACAGTGTTAATGCTTCACCTGTCACATTACACAGGACGGAGTAAGTTTTGCTAACATCACAATGTAATTATTCCTGTTTTCAATGATTTTCTATGCCATATTAAGCAGATATATACACAAGGTGTTCAGTGTTATCCACATGTTTATCCGTAATTTGCAAATTGCTATTCATTGCACTGAATATATTAACATTAAATAATAATATTAAGACCTAATTATATAACTAAAGTAATAAATATTAATATCTAATTCAGCTCTTATTCATACTTTAATGATTTATGTCGTACCCTTAATTTGCTTGATAGTATTTTAATGTGATAATGTTAAAGATGCAGAATTAGAATTTTGGTACTGTTGTTACTAAGGGGTTATTGACTTTATTTAGTAGGAACATTGACCTGATAGTACTTAACTAGATGCTAGCATTTCTAACTCATGGAATTTCAAGCCACTCTTTACCTTTCTCCTCTAACTTTTACAACTGTTCGTTAATAATGGTATGACAAGTAAACAAGAAACGTAGCGAGAAGTTTAAGATCAAATAGCCACATTCACTAACCAAAGAGATCTATTCTATCCATTCTGTGACAGTTCCTGCTGGTCACCAATGAAGTCAATAGAGTTATCAAGTTAATTAATCTCCTGAAATTCCTCTAAAAAAGTGGGATCAAAGTTAAAATGTCACTTATGAAGTTGTTTACTTTGCCTTGATTAATCTCTAAGGTTAATATTTAAAATTTATTCCTACAGTTTGATTTAGTCGCCAGAAAATGGCAATACAAAGGTGCTGCCATCATGTATACATATTATAATAACAAATTTTGTAGGAATTGATTTATTTAATGTCTTATGAGTTAAATGGCAAGATCATTCTCAATTTGTCGGTGAAAGAATGGAAGCAGGGGAAACAGCTAGCCTAGTTCATTAAAAGATGTATTTTAACATTTTTGCATTAACTGTGTGTACATTGAAACATAAAACACTGTGGTTTAACAAACAGTTGGTTTACAGGTTGCAGCTATTTTCTAACCAACAGCAGCATTTGGTGGTTGCATGAGGTATTTCTTACTATTAATGTCCTAAAATTGATAAAGAACCATGACTATGGCAAAATATAACTGCGTAATAGCCTTATGATTCAAAAGTCACAGTTTATCGCTTGAACCCATAGTAACTCGTACCATTTCATATTCACTTTCTATATCTGGTTTCACTTGTTGCACTTATGGCCACAGACAGAGTTATGTTTTGTTCATCTTTATATAAGGTGTCCTTTACACACCTATCATTGTCTCATGAATCGTCAGCCATGGAAGCAGACTTGAGAATTTGCACTATTTAGTTTATGAAAAGCTTTAGAGGAGGATAAAAAAATTGGATAGGATTACACTATCTACATAATAATCTCTTCTAAATACCACCACAAGAATATGGGTGAGGTTATGATCATATTCAAAAACAGTATAATTCATAGCCCTGGTAGCAGCACAATGATGCTAAAAATGTCTACGCATTTTAATGGAGGCATTTAGTTGCTGAAAATGGCAGATTTTAGCCCTTTACCCAGTATAGAGACAGTAAATCAACAAAAGTACCCCAAAGTATTTCTACCGAATGTCTGATCCAATGATGGATTTTACAAATTAGCATGAACTATGCATGCAGTGGCCAGAGGCAAATAAGCATTTAATTTGTCATTTCTCATGCATTTCACTGTACAAGCAGGATCTATCAGATAGATGGCACGCTGACGGCAGTATGCACTGGTTGGGGGTTCACCTTGTAGTCTGAGAACTTTTTTCTCTCTAATTTTTGTTCATATTGACTCATCAACAACATGGCCATTTGAAAGTGTTGTTTCATTTGACTGGGTGCCTGGCCACGAGATTTTGTCTGTTGGAGTTTTTTAGCCTCTAACTACATTAGTTCAGGCAATAACCAGATAAGGAAAGCAGCCTGAAAGAGGGTTGTTTGTTTCAGCAAAAAAAAAAAAAAAAAAAGAAATCCAGTTTTCACAAGGTTGACAAGCAAATAGTAGTGAAAAGAGCAATTATCAGACCTTAGGGCTATGAAACTCCTCATTCTCAGTGAAACTACCATGGCCAGACAAGGCTCAACTTACAAACAAAATGGGACTCAGAGGTAGGGACTTGGCATAGGATTAATGGCCGGTGTTGGAGGCCACTGGATTCCTATGACAAAGTAATGAAAGAAAGACGTATGGTGGGAGTTCAGCCTGGCCGAGCTTGGGGGCCTCCATGCCTGACAAACACATTATGTGCCAGATGAACTGACGGGAGCAGAATACAGAAAAAGACTGTCAGTGGAGGAGACCCACACAGTATAAACTGTGCTACATAAAAGACAGATCAGTAACTCAAAGGATACAAAGGGCAACGTTCTGATTTCCTCCAGCATGTAGCTTGTTAGCTGCATGGAGTCAGCATTAGTCTGCTTTTTTCAGTGCAGCATTATTCTTGATATTTATTCATAAAAACTGTACTTGCTCCATCATTCTTATACCTCACATTCTTCAACCTTTAGCAGCCATACTTTGTACTATTTAAAAAGTCTGTCATCTTTACATCACTTATCAGTTCTATACTCTGGATCTTGTATTTGTTGAGTGTTGCTGCCATTGCATCACAACTTAATGTAGTGTCACATAATTCCTCCTTTTTTGCATAGCAGTGCAATCAATGATCACAGCCAATCAGAGACAAACTATTAATATCGTGGGCAATGTTGTGTTGCATTTCGGACAACATTAAAATTGAAGTTATGGCGTAGACATTTTGCAAATCTAACCTACTTGTGAAATACATCAGTTTGTAAGTGCACAAATTCAACACAATAAATAATAATAATAATGTTTTGTTATAAAGAATAATGAAACATTTTGATTATATTACAAAATAATGAGCTACCTGCTACCAGCCTCTGCTATCCTTTTCTAGCTGCCCTTTGCCTGCTGTGTCTCCCCCGACACATGCCCAGGAATAGCAGGTTGCTGTTCCCTGTAGTTAGCCGTTACCCCCAATTCACCCTAACATTAGTATCTAGAATGGAAAAGGTGGAGCAGCAACTACCTGTGGCCACTCAACAGGTTACAACCTACTACCTGTGAGGCCTGTGTGTGTGTGTGTGGCCCTACATGCTGCGTGAGGGCCTAAGGCAAGACAAGGGCTTTTTTTTTTTTTTTTTAAGTTTTGGGCTTTTTGTGCCTTTATTGATAGTGCAGTAGAGAGAGACAGGAAATGGGGAGGCAGAAAGAGAATGACATGCAGCTTGTCCGATGCGGGACTCAAACCGGGGCCAACTGCAGCGAGGACTGTAGCCTCTGCACATGGGGTGGATGCTCAACCAACTGAGCTATACGACGCCCCAAGACAAGGGCTTTTAAGCTTCTTGCACCCTTACAGAGTATTATCAGGTATAGCAGTGCTATTGTAAAATGTTCATGGCAATAGTCAGTCAAACCTGATTTGGAAAAAACTGGACCAGGGACAGGGCAGGTGTGACTGGGTTTGTAGGGTTTTGTTTGTCACAACCCTGTTATGGCCAATACACTTCAGTTTGACTGTGTACCAAGCCACTTCCTTGGAGTGTGTGAGTCACTTGTGGCCTTCTAAAGGAAGTAGATGGTCTCTCTCAGGAAATTAAGGAGTTCCTGTTGTACAGAATGATGCTTTTCTTGGATTATAAATCTCTCTCCCAGCAATGTTCCCAGTAAACTGGAGATTAGAGACCTACCATGGACCTATACCTGCAAAGTACAATCTCAATGCAACAAAAGTCAGTTCACCTGTGATCACTCCAGCAAAGGTGATTACATGAGCCCAATAGCCTATATATAAATCTGTGAGCACCACAGCTTCCTTAGTTCTGGCCTGGGTTGAGTGTAATGTCCCATGGCTACTCATGTTAAAGAATTACCTGAAGACTTCATTGTGGGACTTCATAATGATGTGAGAGGGTACACGAGCCTCAGCCAATGAATATAAGCCAAAATACAATTGGAGCAAGTTAGAAGGAAGAGGTAGAGCCAAACTACCAATAACAAAAGGCGCAATTTATGTATATTCATGATTCACGCAAACTTGCATTGAAAAACAGAGGGGTAAGTGACTCTGACTGGCACAGATATTATCTGTGGAAACTGGTCTTTCAGTGACTGATCAGACAATGAGAACGACATTGCATTGAAGTCAACCTCTATGGACAGAAGCCAAGAAGAAAACCATTGCTCACAAAACTGCAAAATTAAACTTTGCCAAAGAAAAGAAGCCTGATGAATGTTGGCAGCACATTCTTTGTCTGATTAAACCAAAATAAATTTGTTTAGCTCAGATGGGATCCAGCATGATTGGTGTGGACCTGACTAGGACTACCACAGTGACTGCACAGTGCTGACCATGAAACGGTGGCAGTGTGCTTTTGGTATCATTGTCCAACATAACAATGGCAAATACACTGCAAAAATGACACATGTTTTTTTAAAGAAGAAAAAAGTGTGTCTTGAATCCAATAAAGGCAGATATACTATACATACATATATATATATATATATATATATATATATATATATGTGTATGTATATATATGTGTATGTGACTGACTGACTTTTGTTTGACCTGGTCTGTAAGACCTTTTAATTAGTCAAACTTTATTGTTTTTCAAATTAATTGGCTTCATTCTTCTTGGGCTTTTGCTAAAAAACATGATTTAATCTTAGGATTAGTAATTAGGATTTGTAATTAGTGAAAATTTTAGCGATACTGACCCGTTTTGCTGTAAACTGAGTATGTTTCACACATGCTGTTATTTGTGTGCTTACACTGATCAGGCTACAGCAGGTCCTAAAACTGCTCCACCTGGGTAACTGTAAAGGTAAAAACTCATATCTGTGTGGATTTCATGAACAGGAGGTACCTGTTTTTCCATTTCAAAAAGAGTAGTTGTAAGCCAAAGGAACAGGTTCCTGCTCCTCCACCATTTCAAACTGTATTGGCACAGTGCCTCAGAAACTGCAATGTAAAATAATGCAGGTCTCTTTAAGCAGGCAACTTTATTCTAATCATACCCAAGGTGCAGCAAGAATGTAATCAACACAACCACAGGAGGCAGATCTATGTGCACATATAGTATCTTGGTGATATTACATTCATACATGAAACTGAAAGAGAGGGGCCTCATTGATGCATTGTTACTCGATAAAATTACATTCATTCTAATTTGATGCTAAAAACAGGAATCACAGTACAATTTTTTTTTTCTCTCCTTCATACCTCTAAGTAGGTTTCCTGGCAACAGCGATAAACAGGTGGGACACTGGTGACGAAAATATTATGCACTTGGCTAACAGATCAATATTATGTAATTGGCCAAGAATTGGCCATCAGAACGATAAAGCATAGCAGCATGGTTAGTGGGAGGAGAGACAGATAAACTCCAATAAAACTATGAGCAACAATCAGCACTCTCTCAGCACATTAAATCTGTCTTGAGCTTAGTGATGCACATTAATGTAGTGACTACAGTTGTAAGCAAGGGACAGTATAAATTACTCATCATATGTTCACGTACCACACCACAATAAGGTACATGATTTAGAGACAAAAACTGTGTCTTTGAAGACAGAAAGTATGACATTGGGGCCTAATGTTTTTCTCACTGTAAACAAGCCGCGAAACTGCAGCCCATTGCTAAAGGAAGTTGACCTTGACTTGCGTTCTCATATTTATCTGTTGCACTATGGCACAACAACCACTGCTAGTGGTTTTCCATTTTAATAGTTTGTGACTGCAATTTTCTGTGTCATTATTTGCTGTCTGTTACAGTGTTCCTTGTTGACTATTACCGAACAAATAGAAATACATCATATTCCGAACATTTGGAGGTTGCAGTAGAATCCATATGGCAACATCAGAACACAATGTCGAAGTTAAAATGCATTCAAATCTGTGTTCCTATGTGTCCTCTGTTAAACCTGTCAAAGGCAACTCAATCAGCTTCACCTCTTTATCTCCTTTTCATGACAGATTTCCAATACTCACCTGAGCACTGATTGGAGGTGAACACACAGGTGCAAAGGAGGTGAAAACATTTTATTCAAAGACAGTTTTCATCATATGTCATTCTAATGTGAAGTGATGTCTAATAATTACTCAATGAATTCATAAAACTAAACTTCCTGTCAGAAGTGTCATAAAATTCAACTGGCGTTTTGTGTATAGTGGAGTTTAACACCACTATGTGTTGATTGATGTCACAGGGATATATATTATAATGAATGATTTCATTTCTTACTTTTTTTTTACCATCAAAAGCACAATTTTATATTATGATTATCGTGACTTTTATACATTAAAAAAGACTTGGAAATCATTATTGCTTTACTTGCGCTCATTCCTCAGTGGCAGCTTGATATTCAAATGAAGTCACTTTGCTACATCTCCAACATTCAAACAATAAATGGGGAAGAATCTGAAATTTCAAGTATGTGAAATGGTGAACTAGAGTTCACTTTACAGAGTATGTTGTATATTTGCAATAGTGAAAACTAAGTCCTTAGCTGTTTGAGGAAACTGGCCAAGATATTACACAACAGTATTTAGTTGATCCACTCCACTTACTGCTCATTCTTGTTATTGGTCAGGTTATGTTTCTATACAAAGTACTCTGCAAGCACCTTCGATATTTAGATTCTTATCCATCATGACACTGAGACAGCCTAATTCCACAGAGAAGGTGTGGCATGTTCTCCAACACCAAGCACCTTGACGTATACCAAGGAGCTTTGGTGCTGTTTTAAAGGCAAAGGGTGTTCACATCCACACACTGATTTGATGTAGGTTTGATTTGATTTGCAGTTTACTGCACTTTGGATGAACCCAACTGATAAATAAATAAATAAATAAATAAAAATATTCTTATTTTTGAAGCGTTTTCACTTTACGTGCCTAAACATTTCCTCTTAAATGAAACCACTATGGCATTTGTCTGTATTCATAGCCATCTCAGTCAAGCTTATTGGGCAAAAGGGCTAAAAGCACTGACCAAATGGCAAGTGAGACATTGTGCATATACCGCAACTGAAGAAGCTTCAGAATAAATCCCAGATGAATTATATGTTTTTGTTTTGATTCTATGACATTGAAAAACAGAGGGGCTAAAATAAAAAACCAAAAAAAACCAAAAACAAAACAAATAGCTTTGTCAAAGGAAACAATCTATACAAGTCCTGAGGGTTTTAAGAGAATAGAATTTTTACCTGCTTTGGGTTAAAATGGCTTTGGTTAAGACATTATCAGAGTGGGGGTTGGGATGTTCTTATCGCTTTGTTGGAGGATTTTGGAATCATACAAGTTAGCCTGTAGTTTGGCAGTTCCATATCCCTGCAATGAATAAAGTATAAGTCTCAGTATGAAATCAATTGTTTGTTCTCTGTTGCATCTCAGGCAGAGAGAAATCGTTTTGCCTTGGTAACTGTCACCGGTTTCACAGTTCTTTTATTACATCTCTGTGGCAATGCCTTTGCTGACAGAGAAATGCCTGAACCTGTAATGAGTGTAGATCCATTTTTAATCATTAGTTTGACAGTGATGATACAGGAGTCTTTATAGCAGTTTGCTTTGTAGAAGTCCCAGTGTGTACTTTGTTGTTTTGTTTTTATAGATATGAGGGAAAAGAGCTTGTATTTACTTGTGTGTTTTTCCATATTATCACAAACTCCAGTAGGAACGTACTTTTATAGTGAGTGACAGTGTTAATAACGTCAATTTTTAGGCTGCCTCATGCAAGAATTTATTTCTTCTTGTGATTAATTATTTTACATTTAAGTCCAGTCGACTTTTAAACCAGAAATTAATCCAGAACAAGCAAATAAGTGGACCTTGAGTTGAAGTTTGCTTTGTCAGCTGCAGACAAGCTCAAGGTCCATATGAATACTGGCAAAATGGTGGCATCCATTAAGTCAATATTATAATGATTTTATGTTTAAATTTGAGATGTAATCATAACTTGATTAAAGGAGTGAAAAAACAGATAATACTATAAAAAGGCAGAGGTGTTTCTTATTTTTCAGCATCCTGTAGATGTTATTGTATTCATGCAGAGGCAGCAAAGTAAAAGAAAAGATACAATGTAGGGCCTGAACCGAGGCAATATGGGAGATCATGAAGCTCAATGGGGGTCCCTCCTATTTAACCCCATTCATAGGCACTCTGTAAACATACAGCTAATGTTCATCAGAATATGATTTAACCAGTTTCTCTGACAGAGGCAGCGACAGATGAAAAATAAGCCCCTTCTGCAAAAAAACAACAAAAAAAAAAAAAAACAGCAACATCTCACTGCCTGATTGCTAACAATGTTGAGAAAAACAATTGCGTGAGTGGCAGGCCAAGACAGCAGCCTTCACAAGAAAATAAATTGAAATTTGAAAATAATATGTCTATTTTGCGTCGCTGGTGGGAGCAGATTCATTTGTTTCTTTGACAATCTGTTATTTGGAAACAAAAAAATATGACTTCATTTCACCGCTTGGTAATCACTGTAATCACGAATGTCAGTGTGTGTGTGTGTGTGTGTGTGTGTGTGTGTGTGTGTGTGTGTGTGTGTGTGTGTGTGTGTGTGTGTATGTGTGTGTGTGTATGTATGTATGTATGTGTGTGTGTGTGTGTGTGTGTGTGTGTGCGTGCGCGTGTGCGCGCGTGTGCGCGCGTGTGCGCGCGTCTGCATGCGATACATTATGTGAGAAGATAAGGAAGAGGGAGAGAGAAATGTGGGCTGAGGTTTCTCTCCCAACCCACAGTGTGGCCTATAAGCATGTCGAAGGGAAAGGAGCAGATTGATAATGACTTGTAAGGGAATCCCAAGTAGCTCTTCACTCCACGCCAAATGCCTCTCCTCTGCTGGAGCAGGTAGCTTTCAGCCTGTAGGAAACTTTAAGAGGAAATTATTAATGCAACAAGATGGTATTCATAGACAGCAAGCAAATGGGCAGCAAATACATGACTAACTGAAATGGCTTTTAACATCAAAACAAGTCAAGATATGCTTGGACTAACATGTCGGGACTTGAGCCTGCTTTTCACTGGCACTCCCCAACTGTTGGAACCGACAACCATTTTCAACTCATGTTTAATCGGTTTAGAGCCGCTCATGCGTGTAATACACATTTATCATGAATGAACAATGCCAGCCCACCCACCGAACACAGCGGCTCATCGCCTCACATGCCAAAACATCCATTTATGTTGACCACAAAAACGATTTTATATTTATTTTGACCTTTTTTTTTTGACAGGCTCATCTTTTTCCTACATTGTATAAATGTAATAATGTTGCGCAATGCGCACACAGAGCTAAAGAGTTTTGAGAGTTTCTGTTGTGGAGGGATATTTATAGTTTTCTGGCTAAAGTATGTGCTACTACTGTGCTATTGTAATGTGTGTGAGGTTTTCTCCTTGTCGTTGGCTCTCTTAATTACTCAGTGCCTCTGTATTTCCATCATCATGAGAGATTTAAGCATGTTACTATTTATTTTTTGTTTTTTGTTATTCTGATTGTAAAAAAAAAAAACAAAAAAAAACCTGAATGCTAACGTGTTCAAATTGACGGTGCTAACATGCTGATGATATAAGTACGCACAGGTATAATGTTTACCATTTTAACCATCGTAATTAAGCCGGTTGCATCCTAACATCTGCTAAGTAGCCCTCAATACAAAGTACATTTGAGGCTGAAATTTCATTAGATTTGTGGGTTTTTATTAAGAACGTTAAAATTTTTGTCCTCTGGTGACCATGAAAGTCCATAAAAAAAAATCACTGGCAATCCAGACAATAGTTGTTGAGATATTCTGACAGATCTGTTGTCATTGCCTTAAAGAGAGCCACGTTACTGACATAAACAAGACTTCACATACTACAGTAAAGATCCTTTCTTGAAAATCTCATCAATACTTCAGTGCATTTTCTTACAAAGTGAATAAAGTGCAATCAGAAGCTATATACTTCAATGTAAACTAAACATTTCACTTAATCAGAAATGCTAGTGCAGAGTAGCATTGACAGGTGAAACATCAGGTGCAGAAGATTGCCCTATTTTTACAACCATACATAAAAGTACAATGCTCTCATTCCTCAATCCACTGCAATAGCTTGCCGAAAGGGGTACATCTGATAGATTTTCCTTCCTAGCCACTGCAGCAGTAATAACCACAGGACAACTCTGAAGAACATAGCATCTGAACAAATATATGAATAGGTTCAAATTATTCCACCTCAAATACAGCAAACTTTAAAGAGAGAACTTTAAACATAATGTTGCACTAAACATAATTTTAATATCATTCTATGATTATTTAACAGCAATTCTGTTTGAAATCAAGCTTCATTTATGGTGAGAATATATTCCCAGGAAGTAGTAATGTTCAAAACCCCAAACAAGCAGTGGAATCTGATTTTTCATGGATTTTGTATTATTATCTGATAGAAGATGAAAGGCTCATATTATTTGACAGCGTGAAGTCCAAACAGCATCTTCCAATCTTGTTAGACAGAATTGACGGAGGAATACAAGCTAACACATGATGTAAAGACTGTTCATATGGAGAGGAGGGGGAAAGATGAGTTAGTGGTTGTGTACATGCTACATCACACATTCAACAACGACAATGGATTAATATACTCAAATGAACAAAGTCTAAATATTTCTCTTTGTCGATCACGGCAATGAACAAATACATATTTCACTATCACTGCTTTCATCAGCCTATACTCACAATAATAGAAATCCTAATGCTTAACAACACATGTGACTGCTGCAGGAGGGGTGGGATTGGCTAAATCTCTGACTTTCTTTAAAGCTAAATCTAAAATATAACTCTTGCCACAGGATCAAGGGCAAAGTTATGTTTTGACGTCATGCTGTGCTTCCTTATGGCCAAATAAGCGAAGCAAACTCAAAAGCTGGAAGGTGAAGCCCAGGCTTGTCAATCTTTCATGAGCACACTGCTCCCTCCTTACCACGATGTTAACTTCTTTGGAAATGTAACTGAGCTCATGTATGAATTATGAATAGTTACTTGGACCTTGAATGTCTACCACAATGTGCTGGTTTAAATATACTGTTTATTACAAATATGTATTTGCTGTTTTCTTGTTGCCCAAGTACCTGCCCAGAGGTCTCTGTCTTGTGTATAAAATAATAACTAAGTGAGAATGACTCACTTGTTTTCATATGTACACTGATGGAAGCTTTATTTCCAGGTGCTATTTTTAGTGTTGTTCAGACTCTTATCCCAGAATATTCGATCATAACTTACATCCTTTCCCCTGACAAACTTCACATTAAAAGAAAACACAAGTCTGTTGGCCCACCAGGAAGGTAATACTTCTAATCTATAGATCAAAGAACCCATCTATAGACATAGATATGATCTTTGTAGTGATATTTCTGGGATATGTCAGTATTCCTCTCATATTACCAGGGTCATTAAATCTTCTACTATTGGCTGCTGTGCTCCAGCCTGGAGCTGTAATAGCCTCCTGGTGTCACGCTGTGAGTGGCTCACCTTTGAACAGCTCTGCATGGGGTGGCTAAAGCCCTTTTCATGTCAGTAATCATAGGATGCATAATCATAAAATGGTTGGGATTGCCTGCAGCATGGTGATATGAAATAAATGACTGAAAGCAGCTGTGGATACAATTGGTTATATTAAATAATTGTTTTGAAATGAATAACTTTAAGCTATGAATAAGATTCCACAGACGTTCTTATCTCCAGTAATCAGCAGTGTTACCATAATGTGCAAGTCCTTTGTTACAAGTAAAAGTCTTACATTCAAAATTTTAATCTTCAGTAAATGTACATAAGTATTAGCATGGAAATATTCTTCTAATAGTAAAAGTAAAACTACTCATTATGCAGAATTGCCCATTTCAAAATAATGAAAGTTACATGAATTACTATCTGAATAACATAAGTAATTGATAATTAAAAACTTCAAAATAAATGTTGTGGGGTAAATCAAATAAATATTAACTTTCAAAATGTAGTGCAGTAGAAGTAAGTAGCGTTAAAAAATGGAAATACTAAAGTCCTATATTTTTTTTTTTTTTAATGTCACATGTTTTATGACGCAGTTCTTGTCACCGATCCCTGCCTCCTCACCCCCCAGCCAATCACAAAGCCCATCACTGAGTTAAAATTTAGTTCAGGATTTGATCTAATGTTTCATAATCAATAGTTTGTCAATATAATCTAATACTAATAATACACAATTATTTATTTTAGAATATATCTTGAAAAAACAAGTGTGATGACAAAACGCAAAAAATAATCATAATCATGTTATTTTTCTTGTATGCTCTGTTGAATTCGCAGTCCTGCTCTCAGATGAGCTCAGGTCAACTTGCCACAGCTTTTGTACCATTTCTCCATTATGGTATTGTACCCCTATAAATATGTACTCTAGCAAAGTGCTTGTACCCCAAATGTCTAAATCCTGACAAGTGGCTTTTTGTAGTGTTGGTGATTTAGAGAGCCAAGACCACAGCATTGAATAATACAAGCCACCACTTGAACAAATATCCTTGAATTGCCATGGCTGTTGAGGTTTGGACTGTTTGTTGAAATCTACTATGCAGCTCAGCACACCATTATTTTAACTGACCTCTGTTAAAAGAACGTTGAGAGAGAAACACAACGCAGCCCACTGATATTTCACTTCAGTAAGACATGAGAAAAGGTTAAGGATGTAAGGTTCAGGCAATCTCTATAGGACAATGCGAGATTTTTATTTTATTTTCCTTTTACAGCAATGAAAATTGTATTAGTACTTAAGACAGTATGGTGACAAGACTGTTACAAAGTGATTGTCACCATAAAATGCAAAATTATATTGTAATTTCTCACATTTTTAATTTATTATATGACAGTTGTTATTACATTTAAAGGAGCTCCTGTTGTTGCCTAACGTCTGCATGTTGCTTGTTATTTTTAATCCTAATCAAAGTTTATTTGTTTAACCGTTTGGCAGTCACGTTCTCACCATAAAAAATTTAACCTTAACCTTGTAAATGGTTGTCATTCATATTGCAATATGTTCATGACTATATAGAAATAAAATATGACAAATTCCCAGTGCATGCAATAACTTTCTTCAGACTTACAAGAACTTGAAAGGCTACTGTACTTGCTACTATTTATGTGTATTTCTCAACAAGTCCTCCAACCTTAATGACCTTGTAGGTCATATCGTTGTCCCTACCCTTGGATACGATCCACCAATATGAAGGTGAACTGGACCCTCGTTGACATAGTAACAATAATACAACCTGTAGGAGTGTACCAAAGTAGTCAGACCGGCGGTTTATGTTGTGGAATGGTCAAGGTATTGTTTAGGCAGAAAAAGTACTTGGTAGGCTTAGATAAAGATCATGGTTAGGGCTTAGTTAAGTACTTCAATAAGGCTAGAGGACTTTCATCATCATGGTTAAAATAATAACCAGTCACCTTAATTTAGCAGCATAGTAAAGTTGTCACAGCCTGCTCTTCCTTCACTTGTGGTTTCAGTCATTTTCCACCTACCCTGCCTCTGTCTCACTCCCCCCGGCCGGCCACACCTACCTCATCAGCTCCACCTTGGGCTCCCATCTGCATCTCATCACTCATCAAGCCAGTATATATGCATCCCCGGTTCATTCACTCGTTGCCAGATTGTTCTTTGTACTCATGCGAGACTTTCCAGCGTTCTTCTTCGGACTCACTTCCTGGTATCGACTTCGCTTGTCCCTGACCATCCTGCCTCGTCTCTGTCCCGGTAAACACCTCAGCCTTCTCTCCCCAACCATGAGTTCTGCCTGTGCTCTTCCTGGTTCCCGTTTGCCTGTCTCTGTGGCTGTTTGGCGTTCTCCGGCTCCGACGTTGCAGCGGTCGTCTTGTGAGTACTTCCCTGCTGATTTCCTTCGTCTGACTCTGATTACCCGCCTGCCTGCTCCTTCCTGGTTCGTCTGCCACGCTGACTTCGCATCTGTTCCGATCCTCCTGCACCCTTGACTAGGTCTCCAGCCTGTCCCCAATGGTGCATTCGCCCTTTCCACGTACTCTCAATTTGTACTGACTATTTGCCTATTGAGAGAATCAATAAAAGTCATTACCAACTATTCACGACCCAATTGTGCTGCAATTGGGTCGTGAATAGTTGACCCAGTTGTGCTGCAATTGGGTCGTACCACACCCCGTTACAGTACAATCTGGCCAGAAATGGACCCAGGGCACAATCCCACACGCCTGAGCCACCTTGAGAGAATTGACGGCACAAGACCATGATGTCCGCTGCCCCCTCGGAAGCTAGACAGGTGGCTGAGGTTAATGGACAGGCGCTAGCGGCGTTAGTAGGGCAAGGTGCAAGGTTTTTGGCCTGGGGGCTTTCAGCTCAGAGACTGCACAGGGGCTTATGGGTATGCAGCACTTTTCCATTGAATTCTGTAACAAGGCCAACCAGAGCAACTGGAATTCTGCAGCGCTCTGTGATGCCTTCCTCCATGGTCTGGCTGACTACATTAAGGACGAGCTAGTTTCCCAGGACATTCCTTCCACATTGGACGGGGTGATCGAGCTCGCCACCCGTATCGATTTCTGTATCCAGGCCTGCAGATGAGAGAAGCGTCAGGGGGTCCCTCTTCACCCGCTGCGTGTCCGTACCAAAGGGGCTCCACCAATCCCTCATCCTCGCCAGGGCAGCAGAAGGGGGAGTCCAAGCCAATGCAGCTGTGCCGCACGTCCCTCACCCCGTCTAACCTGTGCATGTACTGCGGGCAGGCAGGTCACTTTGTCTCCAAGTGTCCAGTAAAAGCCAAGGCTCACCAGTAACAGGGGAGATACTGGTGAGCCCAACGACTGTCAAACCTCCCTGCAACCAAAGACTGCTGCTCCAAGCCCGGCTCATCCTTCCTTATGGCCCCTAATCCCTGGCCACCCTAATAGACTCTGGGGCGGACACCTCTATCATTGACGAGGGGCTGGTTCAGCAGATTGGGCTCAAGCGGGTTCCTCTACCTCACCCGGTTCCCGCTCAGGCCCTCGACGGCCACCATTTGGGCACAGTCACGCACCAGACCATCCCAATTCCCATGATCCTATCCGACCACCACCATGAGACCGTTCAGTTTCACATTCTGCCTGCCTCTCATCCTGGGTCATCCTTGGCTCCGTCGGCACAACCCCCACACTGACTGGGATATCGGGGCCATCCAAGAGTGGGGCAACTCCTGTCACCTTTCCTGCCTGATGCAAGCCTCCTTGTCGCTTCACTCTCCCAGCTCCAGGGCCCCGCCTGACATCTCTGGGGTGCCCCTGGAATACCACAACTTCCGCCAGGTGTTCAGCAAAGCCAAGGCCACGTCTCTGCCATCAATCTCCTGCCTGGCACATCACCATCCAAAGGCCATCTGTACTCCCTGTCCACCCCTAAAAGGAAGGCCATGGAGACCTACATAAATGACTTCCTGGCTGCAGGCATCATGCACCCCTCTTCATCTCCAGCCAGGGCGAGCTTCTTTTTCATCAAGAAGAAAGATAGAACTCTGACACCCTGCATCGACTACCGGGGTCTGAACGACATCACCATAAAAAACCGGTACCCACTGCCTCTTATCTCGTCAGCTGTGGAACTGCTTCAGGGGTCCATCATTTTCACCAAGCTCTACCATCTTGTCTGCATCAGAGAGGGGGATGAGTGGAAGATGGTGTTCAACACCCCCACGGGGCATCATGAATATCTTGTAATGCCCTTCGGACTCACCAACACCCCTGCCGTCTTCCAAGCCCTGGTGAATGACTATGCTTAGGGACATGCTCAACCGCTTCGTCTTCGTCTACATTGATGACATCCTAATCTTCTCTAAGACCCGGGAGGAACATGTTCATCACGTTTAGTCAGTGCTTCGTGTCTCCTCAAGAACTCCCTGTTCGTCAAAGGTGAGAAGTGTGAGTTGCATGCTTCATCCATCTCCTTCCTGGGGTACATCGTGGCACAAGGCTGCTTTAGATGGAACCGACAAAGGTCTCTGCCGTCACCCCCTGGCCTATTCCTGACACCTGCAAACAACTGCAGCGCTTCCTGGGGTTCGCCAATTTCTACTGTCGCTTCATCCGCAGCTACAGCTCTGTGGCCGCCCCTCTCACCGCCCTCACCTCCTCAAAAGTGCCCTTCCAGTCAACTTCTGCTGTCGACGAGGCCTTCCAGACCCACAAGTCCAGGTTCACCTAGGTACCAATCTTCCAGATGCTTGATCGAGAGCACCAGTTCGTGGTGGAGGTGGACGCCTCCGATATAGGGGTAGGTGCCGTCTGTCCCAAAGATCTGTCACCGACCAGAAGCTCCATCCCTCTGCCTTCTTCTCTCGGTGCCTGTCACTGGCCGGGAGAAACTACGACATCAGACCGTAAGAACCGACCATAAGAACTTGGAATATCTCCAAACAGCCAAGAGGTTTAACTCCTGCCAGGCCTGCTGGTCCTTATTCATCACTTGGTTCAACTTCACCTTATCCTACCATCCAGGGTCCCGCAACGTCAAGCCTGACACCCTGTCCCGGCAGTTCCAGAAGGGGGAGGATTCTTCTGAGGAGTCTGCCACCATCCTTCCTTCTCCCTGTGTCATCGCCAACGTGACCTGGGACATATAGGAGAGTGAGGCTCGCCACCGAGGGTAAACCTGGTCCCAGCACCTGCCCGCCAAATTGCCTGGAAGTCCCGCAAGCCCTGAGGTCGGAGGTGCTGCAATGGGCTCACACCTCCAAACTCTCCTACAATCCGGGTTTTCAGCAAACTCAAGACGTCCTCCTCCAACGCTTCCGGTGGCCGACCCTGAAGGAGGACACCGGCGACTTTGTCAAGGCCTGCTCTGTCTGCAACCAACATTAACCCTCACATCAGGCTCCAGTGGGATTCCTTCAGCCTCTCCCAGTCCCACATCGTCCATGGTCACACGTCTCCTTGGACTTCATCACGGGTCTTCCTCCTTTCAACTGCAACGCGGCCATCCTCACTGTGGTCGACCGTTTCGGCAAAATGGCCCACTTCGTGCTCCTGCCCAAGCTGCTCCTGTGGGTGGAGTATGCCCACAACTCCCTCACCAGCTACACCAGGGGCCTCTCGCCTTTCCAATGTGCCTATGGCTACCAGCCCCCGCTCTTCCTGGCCTTGAAGAAAGAGGTTTCCTGTCCGTCTGTCCAAGCCTTCATCTGCGGCTGTCGCCGACTTGGGTCCAGGCACGCACTGCCCTCCAGTGCTCCATGAGTCGCTACACTGCCTCGGCCAACCTGTGACACTCTTCTGCTCTTGTCTACCAGGTCGGCCAGAAGTTATGGCTCTCCACCCTGAACCTACCCCTCCGGGTGGAATCCAAGGAACTGGCTCCCAGTTTCATCGGCCCATTCCCCATCCAGAGGGTCATCAGTCCGATGGCGGTGAGACTGAGGCTTCTGCGAGCCATGCGCGTCCATCCCACCTTCCACGTGTCCAAAGTGAAGCCGGTCCACGAAAGCCCTCTGTCGCCAGCAGCCTCGCTTCCTCCTCCTCGCCTCATCGATGGGGGACCAGTTTTTTCGGTTCAGTGCCTGATCCGTTCCTTTCGTCATGAAAGGGGGCTCCAGTACCTGGTTGATTGGGAGGGCTACAGTCCGGAGGAGAGGTCCTGGGTTCCATCTCGCCATATCCTCGGCCCTGACCTCATCACCGACTTCCACCGTCATCACCCTGACCAGCCCTCCAACACTGCTGCACCATCACCGTCCGACCGTCCATGCCTCCTCTCTGCCTTTTCCCACTGACGTGGATCTCCCTGCGGAGGGGCCGTCTGACGATGAGAGTTCCCTCCACCCTGACCCTTCGCCCACCCAGCTTAGGAGACGGACTGGACAGGCTCTCCAGAGCTCTGATGTCGCAGTGGTCGTCATGTGATTGCTTCCCTGATGATTTCCTGATCCTTTGTCTGACTCCGATTACCCACCTGCCTGCTCCTTTCTGGTTCGTCTACCCTGCTGACTTCTCACCTGGTTCCGATCCTCCTGCACCCTCGACTATGTCTCCAGCCTGCCCCCCCCACGGTGCCTTTGCCCTATCCATGTACTCTCAGTTGTAAGTGTATTGACTATTTTCCTGCTGAGAGAATCAATAAAAGTCATTACCAACTATTCACCTGTTTGGTTGTGCTTCAGTTGGGTGATACCACAGCCCGTTACATAAGTTTGTTCTCCTGTGTGAAAGTCTTATGTTTTGTTGACCCATTCATCCACCCTGACCTCCTCCCAATGAGGACTGCCTAATCTTAATCATACTGTAGTTGCCATATGTAGATATTAAAGAAAAGAGGGGAAAAAAAAATTGTCCTTGAACATGGAATCTGGCAATATCAGAATTCTTTCGCAATAGGTTCTAAACACGTTTTCCAAAATGATGGCACAGCATTAACTTCACAGCTAGCAAATAGCTTCCTGAGACCATAACATTACTTTCGCTGGTATCACTCACTTATCATGTTCCTCAATAAACCTCCATGATGCTGCAACCAGTGTGGGCAAAACTATCATAGATAATGCATAAGATTTGCATGCAGTATGCTTACAGAGAAAAAACAAACTTCATATACACCTCCTATCTCTTTCTACAAATTCATAATCCTTGATTGACCTTAGTAAAACATTTCCATTGCTCCACTCTTGACTTTTATTTTGACTTATAATTAATCTACCTTTACAGTAAGCAGTGTTATTTTTTTTCTTTCCTCCCCAAACAAATCTTTTCACGACTGATAAAGTCTCATTTATAATCACAGGTACTTAATCTTGGGAGTCATTGGAAACATCTGGTTGATAAATGACTTGCATGAAATTAAACAGCAAATGAACACAGAGGGTATCATGGATGATCACTTTTTGCTCCTCCAGTATCCAGGGTAATGAACGCATTAATTACATAATATTTAGGCAAAATTAACGCAGCTGCTATTAACATCAGATAGGTAAATTTTGAAGTGTGGTGCCATGTTAGGGCGATATGGCTCACCACAGGTATGAACAGAGGAGGGGAGAATAACCGATCCTACAGTAATGGCAATTTATCTTATAAAAAGAGATAATTATTTAATTTGAAGAAGAAATGATGTGGAATTTTTATGTAAGAAAGTCATGGATATTATTACAATAATGTGCTCTACAGTCATGATGCATATATGAAAAAAAGTTTGATTTGACTGATGGCTGCTCTCATGTTGCTTCACAGATGTATACTTAAATTAAAAATAGATAAATAAATATATCTCACCAATGTTGCCAAAAGCTCTGTAAATAGGCTGATAAGTTGATAATTCGTCCTTATAGGAATTAAGTCTTTTAATATATGCTCCCTAACACATGAGAAACGCATTCAGATGTGATTGGGGAAGAGAAAGCCTGTGGTTGGGATTCATTACACACACATACACACACCAGTGATAGCATGAAGTGCTTCATATATAATGTGATTTTTCTAGCCACTGGGCCCTCTCACTTGTTTACCCCTGGAGCATAAAGAGGGAAAGAAAGAAAGAAAGGAAAAGAAGGAGAAAAAAAAACAGCAGAGGAGAAGTTTGCTAGAGACCTTTGCCACGGTTTTGTATCTTCTGGCATTTGCAATTAGCACCAGGCTGCCAACTGACACTGAGAAACAGATGCTGTCCATCCGTTTGTCACTGACTCTTATTTCTCTCTTTGTTGAGCGGGATTGTGCCCTTGCGAACTGTGTGCGTATGTGTGTGTATTCGTGTGTGTGTGAGTGTGTGTCTTTCTGGGCAATGGAGCTGCCCTGTAATGAGGGGATGACTACTTGTCTTGAAACGCTCACTGTTAATTATACTCCCGTTTATTGTGTGTGTGTGTGTGTGTGTGTGTGTGTGTGTGTGTGTGTGTGTGTGTGTGTGTGTGTGTGTGTGTGTGTGTGTGTGTGTGTGTGTTGCAAAAAAGGAAAGGGGTGGATAATGGGAGAGAGGGAATAAGGGATCAAAAGGCGACCTAAAGCGATTCAGCAGCATATGACACATACATGATTGGGTCGCATTTTACTGGATGATTACATATTTACAGGCCATTTTTGCACGCATACAAACACACAAAATAATATATATAATATATATGTCCCCTTTATTGAACTGCTTGTGGTAATTGAGAAACCAGAAAGCAGAGTAAGAATCACAGCCTTGATTGGCTCTATTCTTCCAGTAATTAATGCAAGTCTTTGACAGCAGCTCAACAATGTGTGTGCAAAGGTATGAATGTTTTATAGTCAACACTTTAAATTTTAAATTGACTGTTTTGTGGTCAGCACTTGGACATCAAACCTGGGTCATTAATCAAGGCTTAAGGCTATCTGTTGCATAATATCAAATCTACATTCACATGACTCTCATTCTTATTGGGGCTCCAACAGAAAGAACACTAACCCTTTAAAAGCACATGATGCTGGAATAAACATGACTTACTCTGAAAGCACACTGATAGTTGCGTTGTTGATGTCCAATTAGCATAAATGTCAATGAATTATAATAAAGAAATTCCAACAAAATATAACTCAGATCATGTTTAGACATTTTCTTTAGTATTAAAAGTAATTGAAGTTGGTTGTTGTCTGTATATCAGTGGTTGCATTGCAAACAGGTACTGCCTTAAGCAGTAGTTTTCGTCTTATTTTAAGATGCAGTAGCTTGTATACAATATATATATATATATATATATATATTATATATATATATATATATATATATATATATGTGTGTGTGTGTATGAAATTCCTGATAATATCAGATATGATACTGTTAACTTGTGGTTTAGCATAGTGGCATTCATGAATAGCATAATTGCTTAACATTGCATAAATTCAAGGATGATCCCTGTGTACAAATGGCTGATTTGTCAGGAGCCTCCAGAAAAACACAACAGAGCATAAATGAAGATGATTTAATTATCATGTTCAATCAAATTTGCTGCTTAGATGAAAAGCAGGAACACAACGTGTGTCAGTGTAACACCAGAAAAATATGGGACTTGTCATTGTCCATGAGATTGTGAGGACACATCTCTGCTTAAAGTTGTTGAACACTATCATTATGTTTCATTCTCTACACGGGGCTTAATCTGAGTATACTACCATTACAGGTGTTAAATATAACTACTTCACTGCAGCCCATCATGAGCTGTTAACTCTACCATCTTCTGTAATGGTGCTTCACTTTTCATAATTTTGCAGGCCAAGAGAAAGCAGGATATATTTCTTTTTATATGATTTCATACAGCCAACAGTTATGACCATTTATGAAGCCACTTCTTCCCGTAAGTCACAAGCAGGGCTCATATTGTTAGGTTCACTATCAGGCTCAGGGAGCTCTTCCACAGCCTCTGCACGGTAGTGAAAGATTAACAAAGTGTAAATCAAAGTACTTTTACACATGAGGCATGATGGGTGAGATCAATCACTGCCGGACATTGTGGACAAGCCTATTACAGCAAGTGCCACATGGTGTAAATCTTCTCACACAGAGGTGATGGTGATCTTTGTGATCAAAATTCATGAGTGAATTATTGCCAAATTATAATTTTCCACTGACACAGAGGAAGTAAGATTAATGAGTTTAATCTATTTAAATATTCAAATCATTTGATTACTTTAATTAAAAGTTTCATAGAGTGAAATGTGAGAAAATGTCAATTCTTCTTTAAGTGCAGTCTGTTCCCTTCCTCAGTTCAAAACCAAATAATTTGTATAAACTCTGAACTGACCTGTTATTGTGGCTGAGTAATTTCCCCATTCTCCTCTGCCTGCTATTCAGAGAGACTTGGGTCTATTACGGCTCTATAGGGTACTTTCCACCACTGTCTGTTTGACAGAGCCATCACTTTAGGTCCATTACTCTCTGTCTGCTCCTTTTTCCAATAATGCCACTGCAACCATTGAGCAGGATCTTAATGGAAAATGATATGCTTGTTGGCAGTTCAGTGTAGCAATACTGCAGTGACCTGTAACATGTCATAATGAAATGGAAGGAGGAAGAGATGGAAGAAGGAGCGCCTGTTCTTCAAGTAATTCCTCTCTGACTGTGGGGTTGAGGACATAAGAAGGTTTTCTATTTTGCTCTTTGGAGAAAGTATAGCTTTTTTCTTAGCCCAAAAAATAAATATATTTAGCTGAATTTGTGAGTAAGTTTGGACTATGTTAATATCCTAGGTCTCTTCAATGAAAAGGATACTGGCACCAGATGTGATTCCACCATGGCATCAAGTATGTGAAATAATACTGACAGTACCCGAAATTCCCACTCTTATCAGATGGCTAGAAACAGTAGTCATATTTTAGTTTTTAATGCAGCTATTGAGAATTGTCTGAATCTGTGGCCTGTGGATCGTTTCCAACAGGTTTTCCGGCAACATGGATGCATTTTCTAGTCCAGTAACACAGATACTTGCTTGTCCAGATTCTAGCTTTGGGACAAAGTTGTTCACTAATATTGACTGGACTTTCCATGAGCACTGTACAATGGTGCATATGAATTCTATTTCAGTATATAGTGTATCCTTAGAGACCCATGAGCACTCTGGGAAGTCAGTATATGCTTTCCACCTATGCTCATCCGCATTTGCAGCGCCAGCGAAACACTGAATGGTGTGTAAGGGAAAACAGAGAAGTTGAAGGTGCAGGGGGTAGCTGCTTCAGTAGTGTGGGACAGACTCTCCAATAGTATACATGATCTGTTTGTGTCTGTTCAAACAGGAAGTGTGACTTCGACATGAAAATGCTTTTTTCATTTCAGTGATACATTAGTAATAAAACTAATGTTGACTCGTCTTGTCACCCTGAGTGACTTTTGTTCCTTTTCAATTTATTTGCAAGCATGAATATAGATCATTTCATAATGAAAAGCCTGTAGTGTTTAGTTATTTATTGTTACGTAGTACAGTATTCTATTTTGAAGTCTGATAATGTTATAGGATGAAATGCTAAATCAGTGAAGTACTCATGTACTGCACCTCCAGTCATGATCCTTCCCCAATCTTGCCCAAAAGTATTTTGTTGTCTGAATCTAAATTTGTCAATATATGCTCAGATAGAAGAAGAATAGAAGAAGATGGCAGCCATCCATGAAGCTGCGTTATTGTGTTTGCTTGCTTTTAGAAGCAGCGGGAGAGTTATCACTCCATCCCCTCTCTTGAGTAACCTCCATAGGTGAGGATTGAGGAGAGGGCTGCTTTGTGTGTTAACTGGCTAATGGCTGCTGGCTGCCCAGCTGCTACCTCGCTGATTGCGGAACAGTTGTACAGTACAGTTGTTGTATGTGGTTTGACAATGTAATTGCATTCACACATGTTCACTGTGGTCACAATGTGTCCCTGACACTCACCTCTGGAGGTGGTTTAGAAATCTGATCCAATTGCAATCTGATCACCGAAAATGCATTTTCTTGCCAGTTATAAATGGGTTAAGAGAAAGGATGTCGTGTCAAAGTACAAAAGGCTCATTTGAATAATTTTGGAAGGTAAGACAAATAACCTATTTTCTTGAATTGGTTGCTTCTTATAAACTAAACAACGTTTGGTTTGATAAAATATAGCTTAGTTACAAGAATTGAAACTGCCATGATTTTGTTCCCTCCCCTTTTAAAATAGGGCCAGTAGGCAGAACTTTTTTGGCACTGTCCGTTGGGAAGTAATTCAAGCATTGTTTGTTTCTTTGAGATCAGAAAACAAGATTTTGATGTTAAGGTAGATTTACACTATAAAGTTGTAAAACAAGACATGGTAGAGAACAGTTACAAGAAGTAGCATTACAAGTAACAAGTAGCATTATTTGATGTTTGGCTGGCAGATTCAAAGTAATCAAGAATATCTACATACAATTTTTTTTCTGTGTTGTTATTTTCCTTTTGTTAGCATGAAATCCTGTTGGCTACGAGTTCCTATAGTGTTGTTGAATGTCAAGTCCACAGAGATCTTGTACATCCAAAGGGACAATTTATCTCCAAGGTTGACACAGGCTTTCACAAGTCAATCAATTCTCGGATTGAACACTCCAAAGTAGAAATGCTGTACCACTACAACCAGTCCATTAAAAAGCCCTTTCATGTGAAGTCTACTTAGTTTTATTTTTCGTGCCAAATAATCAGAATTCTTCACTCTTTTGGTTTTGGATTGGATCAAAACAAGTTCAACCACAAACTAACTTTTGGCTTTGGCTTTTGTCAATTTGGTGACATTAAATCTTGGTAAAACCTGCCAAGCCTTACAGTACATCACAGTTTATTGCTAATAATAAACATCAGTTTGGTTGAAATTTAGGCAGACTATTTCATGAGCAGAAAATAACCACGCACTGTTTCTTATTTTCCCTCTTGGCACAGCTAATAAAAGTAACCCACACAAGCGTGATCTCTTTCCCTCGCTCTCACTCTAGGACCAAAGGAGGAGGAGGATTCATGCATAACATGTTTGACTAAAAACATCCGATTACAGCTGATTCAGCTCTTCCTCTTCAAGGTCCACAGAGGTTTACATTCTCACAAGTTAATCACATTAGGTTTCCAAATAATCATGTTTGTGTTAGACCTTACAAACATGCGGAACAAAATACTAGCATATTTGGTAAGCTTCATTCCACTTTCTTGCCATCATTCCTCTAGACCCTGGTGAACAGGCTTTGCTCAACATAAATAAAATTCATTGCTAAATCTCCTACTAAGTACTTAATGTAATGTCCATCCTAAAATAAGATTATACAAGAATATGTTATTCTCTGGCTCTTGCACAGTTCAATCAATATGCAAATTGAAATAACAACAGCTCCCTCCAGAGCTTTAACAGGTTACAAATATAAAACACATAAATGGTTCGCCAAATGGGGTCCAACTACTTAAGGGGTTTCCCTTTTGATGTGTTGCACAGCACCTCTGGGCTCACATATAATATGTTCCTCTAAGACTGTAGGATCATGAATTTGCCCTTTCAATCAATACTTCTCTGAGCTACTACAACTTGAGGCAACATGAATCACTTCAACTTCCCCACAAGCTTGCTTAATTACGAGGATCCCACTCAGAACAAATGGTAAGCCTAAACACTTCAACTGCAATCTTACATTATTAGTCACTTACAGTCTTGTTAATAAATGTTAAATGTTGCTATGAATTACAAATCATTTCTAAGCAATGCCGTAATGGGGGAGTTTAGCTTAAATGAGTTACGCATCTTTGTTTGCAAAGAGATGCAGGATTGATTACTTTTTTTTTTTTTTTTTATACATAAATTGTTCAGCCCACAGCTGTTTAAGTACATCTACTGTCAGAAACAATTCCACATAATGATCATGGTAATTGTTTCTATTATTGAGGATGCATAGATAAAATATAGACAAGAAAATGAGACAAAAAAAGGAAAAGCAAAGGTACGGACACTTTTTCAGTTTTCGGGTTGGGGGGGGGGGCGCTTACCTGTAACTTTTCTAACATAAAGCATGGTACAACTGCAACAACTTTTGATTTAGATAAAATGAAAGTGAGAAATAAACAAAAATAAAGAAAGAGAGAAAGAGGTGAAAGGAGACAGAAGTAAGTGTTCAATGTCTATATCATAGAGCAAGGTTAAACAAGTGGGTTTTCAGCCTTTGTTTAAAAATGTCAATGGTTTCTACTGACTTGATAGTCTCAGTGAGACTGTTCCAGAGCCTTAGGCCATGAGTGCTAAAAGCTGCCTCACAACTAATTTCAAGTTCTAGAAATGACCAAAATGCCAGTGTTAGGAAATATTCACAATCTGCCTTGAATATACTGTACTTAATGTCTGTCAATGAATTCCTTTTTTGAAGCACTGATACCAGCTAAAGCTCAACTGTTGTCTGTATCGTCCATTCTTAGAATTGATAATCTGTGTATTCAATGCACAGTTGACGCAAAGTAATGAAAGTGGTCCAAGAATGGAGCCCTGGGGGATTTCCTCAAGTTATTTGAAACTAACCAACCTTCTTTTTTTTTAGAATTAGAAATAACCTCAAACAATTAAAAACTCAGCAGACAAACCTACCTTTCTAATTGTGCAGTACATCAAACAGAATTCCATCCTCAGCTCTTTCATTTGCAGCAGTCAGAGAGAGAAAGCTTCTTGGAATTGATTTTGATTCCCAAATCATTGGCCACCTTCACAAGTGCCGTCTGTGTTGTAGTGGGCCCACAGCCCAGACTGAAGCGTTCCAAAGATGTGATGCATTTCCAGACAACCTAGCTGCTTGAAGAGCACTTTCTCAAGCATTTTCCCAAGGAAATCTTGAGTTCAAAATAGACTAATAATTACTATGGGCAGAAGGATCAGGGACTCTTTTCTATTTAAAAGCTTTGGCTTTAGTGTTGGGAGGAGCTGTTTTTTGCCAAGAGGAGTGGATTGCCTTGAGAATATTACTAGATCTGATTTGCAACTTAAAACATTTTTTTCTTTTAAAATAGTGAAGAGGGAGGGGTTCAGGGGGTTGACATCTTGACATGAGATAGAACCTCTGAATTTTGTGAGGTGTGTTCTTGTGTACATAGTTTATGTAGACTATTACCATAACTAACTGAAAGAAGACTAATACATTTATCTATATATGTCTCAATTTGAAATTGTAAAGTTCAGGCTGAAATTGTGCAATCACAATTTAGAAGTGTCTATACATCATCCAATCAGATGGCAAAACCATGGCCAAAGACCAATTTTTCTTCTAAACAAGGAAATGCACCCTAAAACTGGAGGGCATTTGTCATGAGAATTTTCTTTTTTTTTTTTAACCTATAACTCCGTGATTACCATTCACTCCAAGGATACCTGGTCAATCAGGTATATACCATAATGAAAGTAGTGAAAAGCATTCCTGTTAATTTCATTTTCTGAAAATGAGAAAATGACAGAATCAAGGATGATTTTCTTGGTCAATTAGCTGAATTTCTAGTTTGCTGCAGATATTACTGCTATAATAGGCTTTTTATTTGGTGTTTATCAGAATTTCTAAATATGCCACTCAATCATTAGCAATAGCTTTGCATTTTCTGTTATATTATTATACAATAGGTTATAGTTTCAACTCTTGTTTCTAGGTTAGGGAGAGAGTTTATTTATGTTCAAAAATAATTGTTAGGCTGTACTTGGCCATAAGAATAACATCTGAGGAGTATTCAATTGAATGGTATTTTCTTTTGAAATAACTCAAGCGCTTTATGGAAAACACTGTCACAACAGCTCTGAAAAAGACCCCGTGAGGTGTATATACGGCAATTATTCAAATGGGTACAAGCCATATTATCCTTGGGATGTTGGCAAAGAAAAGAAAATACACAAATATAAGAAAGTGTAATAGTGCAGCGAAGCTCCGAGACTCTCTTCATCTCCGAGAATATATTAAATATGAAACCAGCTAACTAAAATCATGAACTCTTCAAAGCTCATAAGGAGTTCCTCCAAGTTAAATAAACTCTGGGGAAGTTGGTGTATATATAAAACCAGCTCTGTCCAGGACTGGAAACTGCATGATATACACTTGATTGAATTGTAGTCACACTCCTGAGGAGCCAGATGTGTTATTGCACAAGTGTGTTTATAAGCAGCTTTATAATCAATTAGCAGACAAGCATGTGTCTGCTACTTTTAGCCACAAATGGAAAAGAGGGAGTGCTTCACAGTGGATAGTCTGCATTACTGATGTGTCAGCCTTATTTCTGCCACTTAAATCAATACTCAAGCTGGGGATAAGTGTGTAGGGACTATAATGTAAAGCAAAGCCTGTAAAGGAAAAATATCAATTTACCAACAAAACAGCAATGTTTTTACATCACCATTTTTATTATTATATAAACTAAACTCAGCAGATGGATCCATATGTACAGAGACAAATACAAACAGGGACAAAGTGAGATTTGGAAACAAAAATTCCAAACCACCATCTCACTGCGAAAATGTCTACTCAGTGTCAGATCTGGGTTGCTTAATGACATTAAGTGTTACAGACAGTTTTCTACACCAGGAAGTGTCTGACTCACTTTATCTGAATGCTGATGAGACAGCAATGGGGGCGTCCAAGTGGCATGCTGATCTGGATAGAAAGAGACTTATTTATATGCAGGCCTGATAGTGACTTTAGTCAAACAAAGAACATCTTTCCCTTCTCCCCGCAGTCTTTTAATGACTTGGGGATTTGTAGATAGAAACAAACACCAGGAATAAGGCTCCATGATGGACCCATAATTGCATTTTCGTTGCTGAAAACTATGTTTATTTAAGCTTATCTTATCTGGGCTTATTAAAAATTCACAATCAATATTACAGAGCATGAAGAAAAAATGTGGAACACGAGAGATTGAACAAGAATGCAAGTGCACTTCAACACAGGAAGTAAAGTGAAATTTTGTATGCTTTAGACATAAATATCTCCACACATATTAGTAAATATAACATTTTACCTATATAAAATCATAATATTAACATTAGATCCTGTGATTTTTATTTTTTTTTGCATGTGTAGCATTGATATGACTTGATATTGATATGATCTTTTGTTGTGAAAAAATTCTGTCATACATAACTCTAGACTAGACTTCACTCCATTTGTCACCATGCTTGGCATGTAGCACTAACATAAAGAAAGACGAGCTTCTATAATGCATTAGTAGTAGCAGTATTATTTTATTGATGCCGAAGCATTAGGGTCCTTTATCACTGAAAGGCCTCATGTGGTTCAGTATACAGAGCAAAAAACAATCAGGACTCTGTTCATGTAGACGTTACAGAATAATCTGTGACATGCAGTAAGTAATGATTCATTGTGCTACTGTGGAGAGAGATGTTTGTCATGTGCTATGAATAAATACCCACTTTGCAGATATTTCAAGAAAGCTAAATAATTCCTGAGTTGCAGAATTGGTTGCAGCACATTAATAAAAGGTGAAGCAATGTGAGTGTGTATTGAAAACCATGACTAAAACACCCACAACTTACAAAATGCAAATAAACTGTAAATTGTATTGTTTGAGGTAATGTGTTGTAAGCCTAAGCCTGAAACATATGTTTAATCAGGTGTAGATTTGATTAATTGTGCGCTAATGTAACACACCCTTTTTTAATAATTTATAGCATAAATTTGCATTTTAATTAGATAGACTTTAGCTCTGGAGTATCACACTGGAAAAATTTGCATTGTTAATATCTACGCTTCAGCAAAGGGGTATAATTATTATGTGTGAGTATGCTGTTTGCTGTCTGATTACTGGGCATTTATAACTTTTGTTTACTTACTCCGGACTACAACAGGTCAGCGTATGTGCCATCAAAAGATAAATGATTTTCCCCGTGTGGACATGGAGCTCCCGAGTATGAGTAACCAAGCAGATAACATTATTCTGTACACTTACCCTCTTTAAATCAGTCAATTAACTCAAAGGCACACATACCTGTCTACTTAATTGTGTCCCCAGTGCTTAATTATCCGCATAAATTTTAGGGAGACGAAGCCTGAATCTACCAGATGAGGGAAAAAAAAGTACTGCTAGAGCTTGTTAGTGCTTGGATATTGATGTATAATGAAAGACGAGATGCTCAATATAGAACTATTTGGAGGTAAAATTGGCCGCAGAGCTCAAACTTAAGTGTTTGATGAGAGTTTTGAAAAGAAAATGTACTTTTTTTCCTTTCTTTTTTTTGGCATATAGCTGCCACTCTTATTTACAATAAATTATAAACACAGGAGTATGTGGAATAATGTTTTTCTCACCTGCCAACATAACAATAATAAATCAAGAATATAATAATAATAATAGAAATAAGGAAATGTTTCAGACCAAACATTAAGATAGTCTACGTGAAACTGTTTTGCTGTCGCACCAATTACGTTTGAAATAATTTAAAGTGGCCATTCACCTCATTTGCTAATTGAATAAAATGACTTTTGTAACACGTGGTTACAGTTTTGCCACCGTGATCATGTTAAAAAAAAAAAAAAAAAAATGGGTAGACCAACAGCAGTCCCCCATGTCCCCCCAAGTGTGATGTTTTGTTGATCCATTTTATCCCAAACTCCTCCCTATGTAGACTATGTTGCTTTGTAATACCATCACCACCATCTATCCATTCATTTTCTTCCTCTTATCTACATCTTGGTCGTGGTGGCAGTAGGCTAATCAAGGTAATCCAGATGTCCCTCTCCCTTGTAACGTTTTACATTTTCTCCTGGGGGATCCCGAGGCGTTCTGAGATATAATCTCTCCATCGTGATCTGGGTCTACCCAGTGGTCTCCTGCCAGTTGGAAAACCTCCAGAGGAAGGTCCCCGGGAGGTATTCTGATCAGATGTCCAAACTACTCTCAACTAGCGTTAAAAAAAAGTGGCTCTAGTCTCAGCTCTTGATCCTCATTCTAAGGGTGGGATAAGGTTAGAATATGTGTCTCAGTTCTCCAACGTGGAAAATGCAGTTTGGTTTGTTTGGACAGAGAACGTAATCCAATGCAACTGCAGGTAGTGAGTCTCACACCGTTTATAATGACATAATGAAGAGATGGATGTTGACATCTGATAGCTGACTACTCATGTTTGCAAAGCAGAATGAACAGAGAGTCTACGGCATAAAACCAAAGTACATGTTTAACTATTTCTCCAGGGCTTGTAGCTGCTATGAAAATGAGAGAAGGTAAATTACAGACAAAGCAGAAACGAGTCCATCAGGCTTAACTAAATTTATAGCTGAATGGAACTGTTCCTGCCAACAGCCTGATAAATTTCTCCTTCAGTGGCTATGCCAATACAGCTATTCTGCAGACAAGATGTATAAATACATAAATGCGTCGTTCTGTGATATAAATATGTAAAAAAAAAATCATTATTTGACCTCATGAGACACATTTACATAAGGCTTCTATGTATTCTATAGCCTCAGACTGGAGCTAAACCTTTTGAGAGGTACAGATTTCCATTTTCCCTCCAGGTCCAGTAAATTTGTATTGTATCTAGTCCCGGTTCAGTGCCAGAAATGGTCAAGTGTTTTCACTGAAGCCTTAATAGATGCATTCTCCACCCCAAACTCAACTTTTCACCTTGCCCGGTATCATTTGGCAAGAGATCAACACAAAATCAACACAGTTAATGAGAGACTGTTTGGGTCCAGGGAACAAAATGCTAATCAACGCAGGCATCCAGATTTCATTGAATATTGAAAAGAAACTATCTGACTTGATATCTGTTCACAGAGATTCCCTGACTATATGACTCCATCCCTCCATCTATACACCACCCACATGTTTGTTCTTATGCCTGCATGCCGGCGACAGCCAGGCCCGGAGGCATTATGTGTTTGGGTTGTCTGTCCCATTCAGTTCAAGGATGAACTGATTAGATTTTGGTGGTCAAAGGTCAAAGTCACTGTGATCTCTGTGTAGATTTGGCACAAACATTAACTCAGACTCAAAGTTTAACTGATTAGATTTTGGTCAGAAAAGGTCAAAGGTCAAGGTGACTGTGTGGCCATAAAACAAATGAATTCACTAATTATGACACAATTTATCTCAAATGTTTATAAGGATGTGGAAATTCTTATATCTCAAAAGTGGCTGCTGGAAATAAAGTACGCTTTCTTTTAGTTTTAGTCAGGACTGTAATGTCCATCACTCCACCACTTTGGTCCAGACTGAAATATTCCAACACACGGATCCATAGTAGATTGGATTGGATGCAGACATCTATTGTTCCCAGCAGATGCAACTGTATGACTTTGTGGATCCTATGAATCCTAGCGCCACCAGGACAATGACATTTTTTGTTCATAGTGAAATGCCAAGAACTATTTGATGGATTGCCATGAGATTTAGTCAAGACATTCATGGTTCCCTGATGATGTATCCTAACATTGGTGATCCCCTGATATGTGTTTGGAATTTCAATTTGTCTAATACCTTGGACCAAATACCTGCTGAGCTAATGATGACCCCTTTAACTTTGGCTGTATCTTGTGTTTTGTGCTAATTAATAAAGCTTGACATGGTAATGCACTTAAATAAGGTAGTTACCACTGTACCATTATACCTGCTGAACAGCTGCAATGCTGACATTAGCATTTAGCTGAAAGCACCACTCGCCTTTACAGAGCCGCTAGCATAGAATGTAGACTGATAGTCTTGTGAGACAGTATATAAGCCAAAGATCTTGGATGCATTATTATATAAAGTCGTTTTGGAAAATGAATTGGACCAAAACCATGCAGCATTTCCAAAGTAACTTCACTTTCACAAGTTTTTGACAAAGGTCAAGTCCTGGCTGCAACAATCAAAGACATTTTCCTCTCTGGATCACCCTGACTCAGCCAACGTTGACAACACTATTTCACTTAAGCTCTTTCTCCTGATTAAAATGTTCTCCACGGTCCTGATAATTAGCCTGTTAATTGCCCCTACTTTCAGAAATGCATTTGAGCATTGAATTGATATTCAACACAAATGAGTCCTTGCACGTTTTATTCAACGGGTCCCAGCTGTTGGATAAATTCATCGCCAATGTAACTCATAAGAGAAACACTATGAGATTTTATGAGATTTTTCTTCCTTTTGCTATTAGATTCATGGAGCATTATAAAATTTACTTAAAAAACCTGGGGTGTTAAATTTTTGTATCGTGGTATGATGGAACTTGGCCCATGCAAACAGGATATGTTTGTCATCTGGAGTCCCAACTAAATTGCATATGGTCATTGCTAGTCTATAGTTTAGAAAAGCTCGCTCACTTGTCTTCCCCCTTTTTCAAGAATTTTCACCCCCTGTGCACCCCCCAATTGTCCGAAATCAATTAAGAAATTGGTGATTATCTGCTTGACATACCTTTCTGCAGCAAAAACCAATGTCACTTTAACCTGTGAACAATTTCACATGGAAACATCTAATAAGAAGCACATGCATTAACTAACGCATACAAACACCTCCTTTTCCACTGACAGAGGGTCAGTTTTCTGACGCTCATGTACATTTCCTCTCTGTTCAATTTGCATTGCATAGAAAAAGGTTGCACCCCCCTCACCGCCCCTCACAAATGCTTTGACAGTTTGAGGCTAAAACCCATCAGGCCGCTCAGTTCCACGCATGAAAGAATTCCTGTTAAGGCTCCCACTGAGGAAAATGGGCCCTGCCCCTTAATTTACCGCCTGAGTCAAGAGGAGGGCCTCTTGATGCATTTAGAACTAACTAGCTCTGCTCAGAGACTCATCTCTTTGCTCTCTCCACTCTACACTATTCTTCCCTATTTTAGAAATTGCGATCCATTCTGCCCTTTCGACCACATTTCTGCTGTTTTGATTCTGATATGCTCACGCAGATTTTTGCCTAGGACGCCCTTTTGTGACTAAGCAGGGGTAAATCCAGCACAGTAATGTTAGTGGCCGCTGTTACAAAAGTCATTTTCTTTTGTACAATAAAAGGAAAGAATAAAGTTTTGAATCTTTCTCGAATACAGTCATCCAAAAAAAAAAAAAAAAAAAATGGTGTAAGTAATGGTGTAAATTGATGTAGGTTATAATGGTAAGCCGACAATAAAAACACATCTCATACGTCTCAGCAGAAGCAAAGCTTCTGAATCAAACGTACATTGACTATTAAGAGGCATGTGGGAGGAATTGCTTCACACAGACAGAAATTTCAGTGTAGCTCCGTTCTGTCCATGTCTACTTTGCATTACAGCCAAGGGGAAAGTTCATAATTATACTGTACGGAAGCAGCCAAAACGAATGTTTTTTTACTTGGCTGCCCAAAGGAATAGTTAGCCTGTGTCTTTATCCATATAATCTGTTGTAAATCTTCAGTGGGAAAAAAGTATAAACGTAGCAAAGTATAGTTCATAATTCAGCATTTCTAATGTACTTGCAGGTGTTTTTGAGTGTTGGTGTTGATACTATTGACACTCTTTCAATCTCAGAAACAGGTGGGAAACTGAATAAATAAAAGTGAATGAATAAAACATAATAAATCCTAAAATTTAATGAATATTGACAATGTTTCAATCTTGGAATTGGAAGTGGTGTTTTGAGTTAACAAATGGTGAGCTATTGTGCCAATACAGCTGCAATTCAGTACTGACTGTCATATGAAGATCAGTGTTGTTTAGTGCTCTTTTTTTCTTTTCCTTTTTTTTTTAATTGTAACATAGTTTCAACTTAATGTACCGCTGGGGGGGAGGGGTGTCCAAGCTGATATCATTGACTTTCCAGAGTAAGGTAGCCAACTACCTACCTGCTCTTCTTTAGCTTCTATTCACATCTTTCACTGGCAAATCATGGAGGCTTTCATTGTGAAACGCTGTATTTGTGACCAAGGTTAGGGGCATAGTTCACAACAACATATTGACATTGTCATCACTTTTTGTCAGCTGAAATATTCTAAATATTACACAGGGAGCAATGGTAAAAGAAAACAGCCATAATCAGCTGGACAGTCAGTACATGTACATTACTGTGCAGTCCTGTTGGATACAGTTGCTGTCAGCATGGCACAGGATGGCCCCCAAATTTGTGTAAAAAGACCATTAACTTTTTGACCTATTCACAATTGCAGGTTTCTTGTCTTCTTGGCTGGTTTTGGGCAGAGGGACAGGTATTTCAAATTAACACTGTGCCGTGTCATTGTGACAAATATAAGTTACATTTGCGGTTAGTTTTCAAAGTTTGGAAACCCCTGCTTTAAACCTTTATTTATTTTCATTATTTGTATTATTTACCCAAACCGACATCCTGCTTCTACTCACTTTATCTCACTATATCATACTGTAGTTGTCCTTAACATGGTTTTATTTTACAGTATGTTTTGTTGGGTAACTGGCAGTGCGGATGCAGGACATAAGGTACAGACTCACAGTGCACCTCTGTGCAGTTGCTAATGTTGCTCTTCTGGAGCAGTAGCCCTGTGAAAGCAGCCGTCACTGAGCCAGCTGTGCAAAGTTTCCCATGTTCTCTTGCTGTTTTCATCTCACCATCTCCATCTCCCCATCTCCACTCTGAGAACAGGCCATATTCAGTGGGACCGTATCCATGGAAACATGCAATTATCCAAGACATCAACAATTCATGCTGAATAATTTTATCAGCGACCAAATGGGTGCGATAGCAGCAGCATCCCTCCACTTGCGCTGTTCCATCTACCTCATTTAGTTGTGCTCATCAGCTTACGTGTTTCACTGTGTTTGGGGGAGTAAATATAGCATACAGGCAGCAAATTGCTGCACACGGGTGAGTGTCAGACACAGACGTATCAGTGAGACTTCCCTCTAAACTCTCTCCCCTTTGCAGCTCAGACTTGAGAACACAGTAATAAGGCTTGTGATTTAACTGTCTTCTTTCCTGTGATGGACTCGGCAGCGACAATATTATTGACTGAATTACTCTCAGGATTTGCCAGCCTTCAGTCTTAAAAAGAAAAGGAAAAAAAAAGATGTAAATTAGGAATTAACAGGCACACATGCAGACCATCAGCAGACCCTGACAAGTCAGAGTGGGAGACAGCTGTGGCAGCCCTCTTGGCAGACTAGAGACAATGAAACATGGTCAATATTCTTGAAGCAAGTTAAACACTTAGGAGCAGTTTTAATGGAGAAAACAGTTAAAACCTTTATATGAAACTACAAGTTGACTAAAAGCACATGCTTATTTACAGGAGCATTGTTTTTGCAGTGGAGTTAGATTCGTGAGCCTTTCAGACCCCTTCAAATGCAACAGAATATTGTAGGAAGCACTTTTGCTATCATGACCAACCAATACGAATAATCTCCCTAAACATGTATATTCAGGCTTTGAGCTGTTGTGAAGATATTCTCACTGGTCTGGGTAAAACCTCTGAGGGCAAACTTAAAAGACAAATGTTTTTTTCATGGAAAGTAGTGCTAGCATGCTGTATGTTAGACAGCGGTAGGGGTGGGGAAACTCACTTTAATTGGGTACACGTGGCACATGAAGCAGCAGGTATAGTGCTGAATGTCTATCAGATGATGATCAAACGCGGCAGGTAACAAGGCAAATGCTGTGGTAACACTTCTCGTTGGGGATGAGTGCCAACGTCAGTTAGGGCAAGTTTATTTGGCTATATAGAGCTTATGCAACTATATGCAAGACAAACTTTAATCTTTGGACAGCTTGCACATCTTGCAGTTAATTTGTCACCTGTCTTTATGTATGACGTTTTTCTAGCTCTGCATTTTAACTCATTATTTCTGCCTCTGAAACCAGACTAAAGCTCAATCAGCTGATAACTTCCCAGTCAGACCAACTTTCTGTTGCCCCACCATCCACTACTTCTCCCTCATCTGCTCCCTGTCTTCCTACAACGCTCCCTCTCCCATCACTAATCCCTGTTTGAATTAAGACCAGGGGGATGCCGCCGTGCTCCTGACCTGTAGAATTCCATTAGCGTCAGTGTTAACGTGAGGCCACTGTCTGCTCATTCCGGCCTAGATCCTCGTTGCGCTGACTGAGGAGCCCTGGCCCGGCTACTTGCTGACGGATAGTAAAGCTGGATCTGCACAACCGCTGTCTCCACATCGCCTCAGAGAGAGAGAGAGAGAGAGAGAGAGAGAGAGAGAGAGAGAGAGAGAGAGAGAGAGAGAGAGAGAGAGAGAGAGAGAGAGAGAGAGAGAGAGAGAGAGAGAGAGAGAGAGAGAGAGAGAGAGAGAGAGAGAGAGAGAGAGAGAGAGAGAGAGAGAGAAGGGGGGGGGTTGTCTCAGATTACACAAGTCAAAAGTCACACTATCAGGATGTAAGTCAAGAACATACACTGTCCTGAGCTGAGAGCTGCCTTGCTTAACAGACCACAGGTGAGTGTCTGTTTGCTGGTGGTTATAGGAAGCAATAGAGTGTGTGGCTTTTAGCTATCCTCCTGAGATTGAGCATGCATCTGATAATTATAGTTCATGCTTATTGAATAAGACACAGATGACTTGGCGAAATTTACAAGATACATACAGTTTGACAGTGTTTATAAAAGCACAGATGTGAATAATGAAAGATTTTTCTTGATGGCAAACTCAGTATGTTATATTGATTTTAAATGATAGAGCAAGAGGCGGAACTCATTTGTGTCATCATGGATACCAGAGAAATAATCAAGAGTGGTTTGCTAAGCGAGTGTCCTGGATTCTTTTACAGTGGTGCAGAATGTAAGACTCAGTGGGCCTCTAACTATAAACTAATCTATGCTAATATAACTGCCCTGTAATAACTTCTAACTTCATGAAGGTTATAATGTTCACTTTATATTCAAACTGTTTCAGAGAGTATGACTAGTCATGTTTGTCTGCTGTTTTGTTTTTTTCATTTGCTTGTATTATATTAAGTTGTAGGTTAAGTTCTCTGAGCCACCATAACTTCAAAGTCATGTATGTTCAAGAACTGATATAAATAGTGAATGGATTTCATTTAGATATGGTGGAAAATCCTGTAAGATCTGGCAGTCCTAGAAAAGAAAATGTCTACATTTGGAAACTCAAGATATTACAAGTTGCACGTTCATTTTTCTTTACGTAAAAGAATTAAAGTAGATGATGGCTGGCTACATTAGCTGTCATGAGTCCCGACAGTTTTGTGAGCATATGTACCACAGTTTATGGTACTGCTTTGACTTCCGGTGTCGCCCGAGTCACAGGTGGGAGCTGTCTCTGGCATCTGAGAACAGGGTAGACTGAAAAACAATTCTGCACACCGATATGCGCTCTTGGTTTGTGTTTGGTAACAAGGTACCTTAACTTCTGCTAGCTCCCTGTCTGAAGATATCAGTCAGGCTGATGTGCAGTCATGTTAAGAAACAAACAGCAAAACAGACATACTAGTGTGCAGGCTTTTCTACTCTAGCTGTGCTGAAAATTTATATTCATGTGGAAGATGGTGAATGTTTCTCTGTCTCTGTCAAAACTGTGACTGACTGGCGACCTGTCCAGGGTATACCCTGCCTCTCACCCAGTGTCAGCTGGGATTGGCTCCATGTTCTTTGTGACAGTCATAGAGCCTTCGCACTCATTAGGGATCTGTTGTGTGACCATGTTGCAAGACAAACAGCTGTTGTGAAAGGCCACACTCAAAGACGGGGTCAAAAGCTGGTTGTCATAGAGATGGTAAGGGGGGAGTTGATGCCAGTAAGCCAATACAAGTATAAAAATACACCAGTATGCATCAGTGTGATAGAAATAAACATTTTCTATACTTTTACATATTTCACAAAAAAATGTAATATTGTAAATTAGATTTTACTACTTGAGATGCAACACAGGGCCATGCGTGCCCGCAGTGATGGACATCAGACTTAAACTTCATATTAATGTACTCATCTGAATCATCTATTAAAGCACAATATTATACATTTAGTGGCCATACCCTGAAACAGTATGAACATTCCTCAGTGATGCGCTCATCTAAATAACCTTGGCCAGTATTATGAATAATTTCCTCCTTGAATTAGAGATTATGTTTGTAAAGATAGCAGCAGGGATGAAGAGATTTGTTATATCTGCTTTAAGCACTGAAGTGCATATGTGAAGGTAAAATGGAAATTCTTAGAGGGGAGCACAGACATAGACTTGATTTGTGTTATTGAGTACATTGCCGCCCCTATCTGAACATGGCTTCTGCAGCCACAACCTGCTGACCCTTTTTTCAAAAATATTCTCAAGGGAAGGACGGCTCCATTGGAAATTTTTATCAACACCACTGTGAGCCTGCATTTCAGCTACAACAAAACTTGACTTTTTCAACTGAAATTTTCAATCCAAATTGAGAGTCTCATCATAATAGAATGCTATGCCTGTTTCTATGGAGCACAAAACACCAAACACGTCACCATTTATCTCTCAGGGCTTTACAAAAATAGGTGTAGCCTCAGTCAGGACACATTTCATAACTGTATATATTATGTAGTGTCTGCAGCATGTACACTGAAAAGTAGTCTATTCTGTAATTTTGTGCCCATCAGTAACCGTGATTTGCAGCACTTAAATCCATTCTGAGTCTTGATCCGAGGGATGTTTCTATTCATTATCCTCCACAGACATTACGGTATCTATGAACAAAAAAACATCTTCAGAGCAGTGTATGTTTTCAGTGAAAGGCAGAACTGGGGTGGGATACAAGACTAGAAGAGACCAGGTTGAATCTTCTGAGAATGTTATGGAAAAAGTAATAAGATTTTGATCATTATTTTTCTATTTTTTGGAATAAGTTCAAGTATATTATAGCTAAGGTTAAAGCAATTGGCTGTTTCTATGGCTATTTTGAGAGGGTAATGCATTTCTGCTCAGTTTCATGAATGATTCATATTCGTATTTTAAGTCTTTCTAATAAATTATGTTTGTAGTAGGGAACACATAGACCTTTTGATCCTGTAATCACCAAAAGATCCTTTGAGTACATATTAATTATTCTGGTGTTTACAACAGCAGCAGTCTGTCTTCTTTCATTTATGTGGATGACCACAGAATGTACAACATCATTTGCTGGTTTACGTGTTCATTTTCTCTACCTGCTCTTGTTTTTGGTGCTTTTGATTTTCCTTTAGAATCCTGGGAGACATTGGAGTTAGGATGCCATACAGCCTACACAGATTTTCAACATTATTGTGTCAGATCTACTTAAAGGCTTTCCGTGAGCCTGCAATAGCGTCTCACTTTTTTTTAGAACATTAAGATTTAAAGTCCTATCCCAGGGCCTCATGCTGGCCATGTTTAGCTGCACTACAAAAGCGCTATTTGTCAAAGCTATTTGAGTTTTATTGTTAGCTAACTCCTCCTCTTCCTCCAGATATCCCTTGTTCCATGTGAAGCAACAAAAAGGCACACAAAGGCTGTGAGAGAAATCTGTCAAGACAAAGTCTAATCTATAGATATACAGAACATGTGCGTGTCTTCGTGTGAGGTTTGATTAGTGTGTGTGTTAAGCGTTTATTCTTGCTGTTGACACTTTTTTTTTAGAGAAAGAAAGAATCTAAATCTGACAGTTTGTTTTTTGCCATACTATCATCTTTTCATGCTAAATTAATATCACACCATAAATCACTCAGCAATAAAATAAATTCACCACTATTTTTATCTCTTCCGACCAATACTGATGCACGTTTCTTACTAAATATGCATCGGCATGAGCTTATTTACACCACAGGACAGCCTATCACACAGTCCTTAATTGCTTGGAATTTATCAGATGTTCCTTTTGCATCATAAGTGGTTCTGTTCCACATCATTTACACAACTTCCATTAACGCATGCAGCATAAGCACACTTGTGTCGCGAGATATAGATATACACATGTAGGAATGTGTATGTTTGCACATGTGCACACCATTGCTTGTAGAGATTTTTCTAATGAACAAAAATTCAACTTGCATTTATGATCGCAGCCTCATTGCCCATGAATCACCTCCTGTGTCTCTTTTCTCAGAATATGAGCGTACAGTATTTCACCACCACAGCCCATTTATTTGATCTCATCTCTGTCCCGTAATTGAAACTTTTATTGAGATGAAGGGGATAATAGTTGTAAATGTGGTAACTGGCGCCTCACACCCCGGACGTGATGTAAAACCATCCAAAAGCATAAAAAAGTCCAAAGTGTGAAATGCTGCCCACTCTTGTGTTATGTATCACGCGGCACCATTAGGACACTCACGACTGGCTGACTGCAGTATATGCCTCAGCCTGCGTCTCTGCCACTGAGTGCAGTCGAGGACATGCCCCATCATTAACAAGCACCTCAGTACACAAGACACAGTTTGCTCCCTTGTTATGACTCTCTAAAAGTCTGTCTTCATTACTTTTAAAAGGAAAATGGGTGTGCAGCACATCAGCCTTGGCAATTGAATCACGAGACATGTGCTAGGACATTTGTGTGATTACAATCAGGCAGCATAGGAGGAGTGTCTTGTGTGGAGGCGGCTGCTTGAGTTATCTCATATGTTATTCCAGTGTAACACTGTTAGGGCTGTCAGGATAAGGCTGTTCACTTTATATTCCTATGTGTCAAAAAATCCCCAATGCCGACTATGTGTGTCTGCCTCTGATACTTCCTGACCTCCCTACCCTGTGTGTGGCACTCAGTCTCAAGCCTAATGGTTTGATAGCAGCTCACAAATATATTGTTTCATTTTTAAAACAGGCTCAGTAATTTCTTTTCTCAGCTGGGCACTGTAGTTTTTAATCAAACATTACTCAAACCAAAGACTAAATTGTGTTTTTGTTGGACTATTTTCAGCTGTAGAGTAACACACATTGGTTTCTACAGAGTATGGCAGCAGGAGGGTACATGTGGGATTTACTCAAATTACTGTGCCCATGTTCATGGTAATGAAGGAACAGTGCAACGGTGTGGCTCATTGTGTTTTTAATAGTTTTTGGAGAACAATGGAACTCTACTGCAAAGAAACAATATCAACATTTATTGCATTTTTGATTATAACAACAGCCTTATCCTTTAAAAAGATAAATTCAAAATGTGAAAAACAATTTAGTATTCAGTAGTAATCAGGAGAAATCTACAGTTATAAACAACAAATAAACAATGTTGAGTCACCTTACCCACAAACATACAAATACTTCAAAAGTAAAGTTTCAATTTGGCATCAAAGTTTGCTTTGCACAGCTTTATATACTTCAATTGAAAATATGGCATATTTGATTGTCAGGTGAATGCCATTTTAAACAGTGATTTTACTTAGTAAGGACAATCTAGTATTGGAAGTCATTCAGAGGTCATATTCAGTTAAAAATATGCAAAACGTTTTGATAGCCTGGGTCATCTAAGACATGAATATGCATCTAAAAGTGGTTTTATATATCCCAAAGCTGCAGTTGCAATCACAGGGCACAAGTTTCCAGTCTGATCTTTCACCCTGACCTGCTGGCCATGTCCATGCACAGAGAGGTGAGCGTTTGTGCTCCGTACTTGATTTGCTCAGCGGAACCCTATCCTAGACTATGCAGTGTTTGCAGAATCACCTCTTTATGAGCTCCAAAAACACCTCAAATATTTGATGGATGGCTCCAGTGAAACCTTGTGGCCTCCAAATAAGCTATAATGTAATTCCGTTTCTTGTGTGATTTCCCTCCATGACCCTGTGTGAGGAACAATCAGCAACTTTCAGCAAAACACAGTGCCAAGGTTCAAATATCCCGAAGGTGGGAAAAAAATATACATCGACTGGAACAACATGACCCTAAAATAGACCTAGTCCAAGGCTACCTTCCTGTAAAAATGCTACGTATTGCAATAGAAACGCTGCTTAAGGGTGTTTGTGACAAGACAATGTAGTGGAGGGACACACTGGCAGTAACATGACATTTTTGCTTTGATGCAAAGCCTTGAGAATGCTTAGTGTTGCAGTTAATGGCATACATGAGAATTTGTGCTGAAAAATTAGAGACAGATTGAAGAACAAGTGCCTCATCAGGGCAATGAGGTCCATCTTCATTCAATGAACCCTCTGTTTTACCATATGTGTCTGTCTCAGTCGTCTCTAATGGGTGAACCCTTGGATTGAACCACAGCACCAGAGGTGCACAAGATGTAGGAAGGAGCCTTAGTGGCCTGTGAGTTCCAAATGACTGGCATGATTAGGTTTATCACTGGCATATCTGTTATAAACAGGACCATAATACTGTGATAGATCATTACTTTTACAGTGTATATACACAGCATTAGGCTAACTTAATGGAATAATTAAAGGTTGTAACTCTGCATGGTTGGTCATGGCTCCTCAAGTTGTGAAATTGTCTTCAAATATTTGACCAAACCAAGGCTAAACTTATAACAGCATGGATGGGCAATGGAAAGCACTGAAAGGGATGTTGAGAAAGGTAATAACTGGTGGAGGATGCTTTATCGAATAAAATAAAATGGAAAAAATAAAACAAATGGCGGATTCCATTTAAACCTCAACTGAAATGAACAGATTAAACCCAAACTGGAATATACCATTTGCTAATTTGATAACAGGTGGTCAATCTAGCAAGGAAAAATTACACAAAAGCTACATAAACACAAAAAAACATAAGCTTCATACAGAATTTATTCTACAACAGCTTTCCCTTCAAACACTTGAACTGCTGCATCACTGTTTCGAGGCTCCAGTCATGCACACCTCTTTTCACTCAACCACCTGAGATCTGCAGCAAGCAGAATAAGGAAAACATTATACAGACAGTTATTGTCACAGTAATTCTGACCATTTAACAGACTACACAACTACAATTAGCTTGTTCTCTGTTATTTGGTGAATTTGACTGAGAAATTAAAATAAGTCTGGGCTGAAATCAATGATATGACTCTCAAGTATGGGTCCAGTGTGAGTAAAAAGGTTGACTCTCCCCTTTCGGTAATAAAGAATACAAAAAAAGTATTCAGTTAAATATATATTTTTATTAAATGTTAATAATTTTAACATTTAAATTTCATCATGATACCTTTCTAATATGTAACTAAAGGAAAAACAGTTACCTAAAGATATCCCCAGTTCAGGCTGAATTGCGTGTAACTTGCATCACCAATACAATTGTCCACCCACACAGAAAAATATTTAATACGCATGTTTATTTATCATTATTAAAATATGAAGTTATATTAATCTTTCGTTTTAAGAACAATCAAAAAATAATTTACTAGGTATCTGCAAATATGGTTAAATGTGGCCTCTGGTGTGACTTCACTGTGTTTCTTATCTACATTCAAGGCAGAAGAGTTGGAGTCTGTGAAGTCTAACCTCACAGACAATTGCATTGTGTGTGTTGTGGCAATGCCACACTGAGCGAAGATCTGAGAAAATCATCTCCAACCTTTGAAGTTACTCTTTCTCCACTTGTGAAGTCTTGCCGCCTCATAGCTCAGCCTGGGTGGTGGGGAATAGGCACCACCAAAGAGGAAGAAAGGGCGCTTCAGCCTCCAGGGTCAGTCCACGCATAATGGATTGAGCTGCAGCCTAACTTATTGTTAGGCTCCAGGAGTGTATGTGTATGCAAATGCATGTGTGTTTGAACCTGTGCGTGCATGTGCAATATGAGAAGCAGGACTTACACATCATTAACATAAAATTAGCAAATTATAATTGCGTGACAGTTTCCTTCAGGTCAACTCTGAATTTGACTGAAGAATATAAAAAAGGGACCCCTCCCCTTTGTCCTGTACCCCTTCAATCTTTTAATTTGCCAACCATAATTATTAGAACATGGCTGTACTATTTGCAATTGTCAGATACAATTAACCAGCATGGCCTGATAGCGGTGCCTCAGCATCATAAGTCGTCAGAGGAGAGACAAGAAGTGAAATCCTCTTTGGCCCCACATGAACTCTCGCTGATAATGATGTACGGCGTGTAAAGGAATGCAGTTCCTCCCATAATCAGTATCTAAACAGATACGCTTAAAATTTGGCTGACTTCAGGTGAAAGTGAGACACTAAACGGAGACCAGCAGGGGGAAAAAAAGATGATGGTTGGTAAAGGGAGTGAATGAGCAATTTTGTGCTGAGAACATTTTGTTTTCTTATTTACCTTGTGAGCGAGTAAAGAGTCTTCAGTTGCAGCAAATGGCTGTCTTCCGTAAACCAGAGACAGAGACAGAGGAGAGACAGAGGAGGAGTGACAGAAGGAATGACTTTAATGGACAAGATGAGGAATAAGAGAAAAAGAGTGAAGTAAAGGCGAGAGTGTGGGTGTTTAATGGAGAGGAAGAAGGTGGTGCCCCCGTTTTTTTGTGAACCTTTGACCATTGATATGCAACACAGATAGCGGATTTTCTCTGTGGCCTAACAGCAATGCCAGGTCTGGACTTTTGGGCCTCTTAAGTCCAGTTCACTCCTGGGTCAAAGCTGAACAACAGGCTCTCCTCTTATGATTTGCTTCGCCCAGACACTCATATTGAATGCAGACAAGAACTCTTTGTCAGAGCAAAACAGCGGATCAAAGAGCTGCGTGCCAGAATCCATGGCTAGATAATAGTGAATGTAATCAAAATTCACAAAAAGAAACATATTGCTTGGCAACACTAATGTCTCCCTGAAGGTTTCTGAATAACTGTGAAATGCCCTTGTAGTGCTGCATAGCTGGATGATTTTAAATCTGCTGTCTGTCACTTCTGAAAAAGTTGTGCTTTTCAGAATAGTTCTGTATGAATGGACTTCTTTTTTCATACTCTTGCTCAATGTTTTGTATGATGTTTTGTATGATGATTACTATGAGATCAGAAAAATCTAATCTTGATTATTTGTATGCATACTCAGGAAGTGAATAAAAAATGTTGACTGTTTTCTACTGCTATCTATACTCATTAGACATATATCTGGATGTTTAACTGCCAACAACATACAGAAAATTCTCAAATAGTGGCCAGGGCTATTATTTACTAAAGTGGCAGATATTTATTAGAAACAGACATTTATTTATATTATCCACTGTTCCTCAGTTAATGCAAACTCAAAACTTCCTCTATGTTTACCTGTTGTCTTGATTGATTCAGTGTAATGTCCATTTCCAAGGCACTAATTCCATCAATATAGCAAGTTATGTCAGTTTACCTAATGATAATGTAAAGCCACCATAAATGAAACTTGAGGCTTCCCTGAGATTTGAGATTTGTTAACGATACCTTTAAAGTGGTAGTTCAGGTTATTTGACATGGGGTTGTATGCGATACTTATCCATAGTCAGTGCATTACCTGCAGTGGATTCGGGTCAGCGCGAAAGAGCTGTTTATGACTCAAACAGCTCATCAGTGGTGTAAAATAAGTGCATGGTGTGAATGCACATAGGAATCTAGAAGTTCAACGGTTGAGAAAATGTAGAGGGCTATTTGATGGCAAGTTAAAGTGGTGTAAATAACACCACAGCATAGATGCACAGAATCTGTATTGTACAAAATTTTCCATCGGAGCTGTTGCAGTAGACTACAGGCAGTGACTGATTTTTTTCTTTGTTAGCGACTGACCTTTACTCGTTTGTGCTGGCCATACCTCTGGCTGTTATTTGAGAACCAGCCATCAATCGTGAAATCACTGTAAATATTGAATTGTGTTGATTTTGGCAAGGTGTGGGTGATGTCTGGATGTTTCAGAGAGACAAAATCATGACTGAGAAGAAGCAGAGTTACCTTTGTGGTAAATTGCGTCAATTGTGAGCCAAACTTTTGTATGGCTCCCATCTGTGTGTTTGTTTCAGTTGATGGTATAGATGTTAAGAAGTTACAGTCGTTAGACTTTTTTCACCACATTGTTCTTTTGGTGTTTTTATGGTGGTCAACAAAAAGCTCGAGGTGCATTACCATCGCTATCTGGACTGGATTTGCATCCAATGCAAGAAAGGCGGCATGCAGTCAGATGTGTGACATCGAACTGAGACACACATACTAAAAGGGGCTAAGTGTTCGCTGGGTGTGTTCAATCGCACTTGGATTTTATCCGGATATGAGACACTTGAAATGGGGCCTATGTGTAAATGTTTGCATCCATATCTTCTATCTACTTTAACATGAATCCAGTCTCTTGGGGTTTGAATTCCACACAACATCACATTAAACAAGGCAAGCATGGCAGGCATGCTCGTTATCATTCTCATTCCCCACATCACAGGGGACCTGAACTGCTCATCTCCACGCTGAACTCAGACCTTAGCAGAATAATTCTGTGTGTCAATATTGGATATGCTGGTAAATTATTCCGCTGTCCCGTCTTGTGGCTACAGACCTGTACTCCTGATCAACACCTCATTAAGCACACTCAGGTCTGCTTAAACTCCAATTTGGAGCAGATTTCCCAAGACGGACAGATCCCATGAACATGAGCGAGGTCAATACACACACACATGCCCACAGTATGAATAACAGTAGTGCTTGCACAGGTCCATATCCTCTGAGGGCCCCGAAGGGAAAATGACGCTTTTTATGAGTTTTAAGGTGATTACATTCTTTCATTTGCACTAGCCATGGAAATCCCTGTTCTCTGTTTGCACTTGTGTGATGGCCAGTGTGAAGCAAATTGGTTTTGAGACGGATCACATCGGGGGCATGACGATACATTCAAATCCAACACATTCCATGTAACAAAGGCAGATGCATCACCGTTTGATCAGAGAAAGGAATAATTTTCTGCATCTATGGCCATTTTTCCCAGTGAAGATATCATTTCATATCCATGACAACCATGAAAAATACAATGAATGTCTCTTAAATCATTTGAAGTGAAGTTGAAAATTAAAGAATAGTTTAGTTTAGTTTTGGCACCTTTTATGGTGTGATGCTATGACACACGTCACTGAAGTCAGTTACTTCTGCGACTCTTAGGCATTTCAGCTGGAACTTGGAGACAAATTCCATCTGTCTCCAAGCATTGCCTGAACATTGTTCAATCGGCGTTGAGTTGGAAGAGAGTGAAGTAAAACATATGAAAATACAAACATAGTCACAGGCCTTTATGTTGCTATGCTACTGTTTACTAACCCTGTTTTCCAGTGAAGTCGAATGTGACACAGCAGGAAAAAAAGATTACAAACTTGTATAATGGCAATGGGATAAGAATCAGTCACCATTTTTTAATGTGTGTTTAAAAAACCTGCATATAGGCGCTAATTTTGGTTTGGGGTACCAAAATCCCTCATTATGAGAATTACAGACAAGTACTGCAAAGGTCGGAGTTCTCTGTCCTATTGAAATATAATGTTGTCTTCTATCCTGAAGGCAAAGAACAAAGAGCAGCTTCTGTGGAAAGTGCAGGTTTAATGTTCTCCTTGCTATTTGTCAATTTATGCACTGTGATGATTTGCACAGCCATAACCACTGACAATAGAAGATATGCAAATGACTCCCAGCAATCGCCAGGTTTTGTTATCCCTTCTTTATATTCCTCTGAAGGAGATTTTTCTGGTGCCTCACTGAGAATTTACTCAGCTTTAAAAAAAAAAAAAAAAAAAAAAAAGGAAGGAAAAAAAAAGGGAAAGAAAGAAAAAGTAAAGGAAAGGGGGGAAAAAGGCTTAAATCCACAACTGCTAACTTTTATGTCTTTAGTGAAAGTTAGGAGAATTTAATGTAAGCATTCACCGCTGTGAAATAAATGAATAACAATCATGGGAAGGCTTGTAAAGTTGCCTCCATTTTCAGTAATCAAATGATACATGCACATATATCCTAACCAGCTATTTTCAGGAAAAGGATGATGATCATAGGAAATCTCACTTCCCTCCTTTTGCATTTGCTGTATGCATGTGCAGCATTAGTTCTGTCTCAGCTCTGAACCATATGTTTACAAATTTAATGAGTGGTGTGAGTGTTCCTGCAAGTACAAGGCAGTTAATATCATATTATAACACCTGTACCCATCAGAAGACTTAAAGAACCACAGAATGTAAAATATCTTTCACAACGGCCAACCAGCTTTCCTAGTAGGTAATGTGAGGACTCCATATGATATTCCAATGGTGACCTTTTGGACCAAATAGTTCCAGGACTGGAAGAGGCAAATTTGACTGTAAATGTAATACAAACACAAAACAGTGTGGTTTGTGATGTAAATCTTGCATTTAAAAGGAGAAAATGTGAAAAAGTCATCTTTCAAGATTTTCATTTCATCCTATGTCCTAATATTGATTATATCATCAGTAAAAGTCAGTTTTGAAACATGATCATCATGATTACAAAAAAAGGTGCTTTCTCTGCTGAAGGGCAGTCGGGCAGATAACAGGCACACCTGTGCACCCTCTCTGTTCACACGCCTGCTCCTGGCAAAACTTCATCATGGCAATTGCCTCCTATTTACTTTGATCTACCTCGACTGTGACAACTGGGGATTAACGGATAGTCAGGGATACGATGTCGTGGAGGATTTAGGGATAGATTTTTGATTTACTAGCACTCGTCCCGTTTGTTTCTGGATGAGACATGCGAGGGTTGACCTCGAAAAAACTATTGGATTTGGGTATCCTAGCAACGACTAGAAAATGGAGCAGTAATTGTGTAAAAGACGGCGACAGACAAGTCTGTCACAACAAGTACGGTTTTACCGATCCTTCCTGTGTCCTCAAAGGAATACCAAGCTGTGTTTTTATTCACAGTTGGAAATCATGTTTAAGATCCATGCTTTCCAATATTCAGTGTCAATATTTCTGTATCTGGTAGAGTATATTCACACAGTTGCAGATGGCCTTATCGTGCAGAGTTGCTGGGTCTTCCCTCGTCCTTCATAACATTTATTCAGGCTTATTAAATATTATGCATGAACTTTTACGGCCTTTGTGTGAACTAGCTCATCAGCCCAAAACCATTTGCGTATGAAAAAGGCATCAGATCTGAAAGCTTGCCTTGGATTTCAGAGATCAGCAGTGGTGAGCCCAGTCAAACAACAGACATGTTTGAGCATGCTGGCCTTCTGAGTTAGGCCGTCCTTTTAATCTCACCCCTACACGGCGCCAAACTCAACGGCTCTAAAGGGCCAAATCCCAAGATCGAAAAAGCTTTATCTCCAGATTTCCAGCCAAAACTTCCAGCAAATCCTCCACTCTCTCTATCCATCTGTCCCTCCCCCTGCGCCTTTGATTTTTTTTCTCTTCTTCGCTTTTTTTTTTTCCTGCCAAAAATACTGATGTATATTTGATAAAATGATAGTCTTCAGTGAGTGATCTAGTTGCTAACTGTCTCTGATCCTGTGGTATTTTAGTGCATGGATGAGAAAAATGTGCTCTAAATACATTGTGCCACACAAAGGAGGAGCTATATTATAATACATACACAATCCAGTAAATAGTCTTGAAATTTATTTTGTTATTTATTTATCAAGCTAAATAAATAATGATAAATGCTGCACTGATGCTGTTTTTGTCTTGTACAGTTAATGATTCTTCCTTTGTTCCTACTTTAACTTTTTTGCTTTTATAAGTTAAAAAAAACATAATGTTTACTGTCTGCTCAGTAATTAAATTCTCACTGCAAAATGTAAAGTTTAACTACAAATAGTTTACTGTATGAATAGCAGGCTGTTACTGCCGCAGCAGTGTGTTGTATGTTGCATTGTTTGTTCTCTTCTTCTCTCACTCTTCCTGTCTGTCTCACTCAGCTTTCTATACAACAGGTAATAAGCTGTGTAAGTGAATAACAGCAAAGATGTCAACCTCGTACCTCCTTTTTTTTCTCCATACACTTTTGAGAGACCCGTAATCCCCAGTGAAATGAATGGCAATGTCACCAATCATACGCAGTAGCAAATAGCCAATCAGATTCCTCACTGGTGTGAGACAGAGATAACACAGGAAACATCTTTTTGGCCATTTATGTCACAGTGTGAGTGCAGGAGAAAAAAAAAGTGACAAGTCAGATTTGACAAGTGACAACTGGAAATTACTAATAGAACTTTGCCGATGTCAGATGTCTCCAATTATTGATTACATTTCAGATGATGTCACAGACACACATGCAAGCACACACACACATTCCTAATATAGAAATAAAAGAAGAAAAAAAACTGACAACAATCTGAACAGAGGGATTACAGAAAAATAGAAATAATGTGTAATAGCAGTCATTTCTCAAGAGATGGTAAATATTATAGCAATAAACTTGTTGCTTTTTGCATGCACATATTAGAAAAAAATAATCATATCATATATGACTTTAGAATTTAGAAAAGTTGTGGCCTGGTACCAGGAAAAAGAAAATGTGTATAATTATTTAAAAAGACCCAAATAACTAAACACATCAAAATGAACTGATGAATGATCAAATAAAATATATTCATTAATTAAAATCAAGACTTGAAATCAAATGAAATAGAAAACATAAAACAAAATGTAAAATTCACTTTTCACACAAATAGTTTTCACATGTCAAACATTACATGTCATATGTGAAATATATTTTTGTGTCAAGTCTCAGAGCCATATAAACCTATATGTGAATTCATCACGTGAAATAGCATCCCACATGTATAACATAAGATAAAACTTAAGTAAGTATAATAAGCACAGGTGAATTGATTGTTTCACATATGAAAACTGGCACTTAGTAAAGCACATATCTCCACCAGGGTGAAAATCTCACAATATTTAGATAAATGATAATTAGTTATGATAATAATAAATGAAAAAAATTCCTGAATCCACCTCTTTAACTGCATCAGTTAATGGGTTATTCCCTGGTCTATGTCCTATCCCTTCACAGAGTTTGGTGCAAATCAGTTCAAGAATTTTTGTGTAAACCTGCTGACAAACAAATAAATGAACAAAGACAGACAGACATGGATGAAAACATAACTTCCTTGAGACGGAAGGAAAAACTGCTCATTGTAGCCCAAAGCTAGTGCCAGTTTCCCTGCTCCTACACCAGCAGGAGCAGGAACATATTACATCATTAGTAGTGCATCATTCTGTGCTGAGGCTGATTCTGCCCTCCTTCATCTCTGTCTGTACTTTCTACATACACACATACACACACATACTGTACTCACACACATATGCACTCACAAACACACTTTTGTCTTGTTTTGTTTTTCTTCCTTTTCACTGAACTTTATTTTTATACTACCCGTTTTTATTTTTTTTCCTTTCAAACTTTCAGTTTGTCAGATAAACTGTGTCTCAGTATGTGAGTGGAGAGAAACTGTACAGCTTTGATTTTCAAAGCATTTAAATATATATATTTGTGTTGTTGATGTGTACAGATGGGGCTCTGATATCGTCCATCACAGTACTAGTAGCATGTTACATATTGCATGAATCTGACATCATGCCCCCTCAGTTCTGTCAATATAATCTGTGGTTTCATGCATATTTGTGTGGTTTAGTTTATTCCAAACCACACAGACCAAATCTCGTCTCACACAATCTTACACAAAACTATTGCTCATTTTAAACAAAAATATAACATGAACAAATAGCTTAATACAATGTATACTGTGGTGTATCAGTGTGGTTTACTATCCAAGATGTTTGTGTCTTGTTTATAAAGTGGTAGGATTGGATTTAAGGGCATCTTACTTGCCTGAGACCAGCATGAAATGCAGTATATGAAATGAGAAAATACCTTTGCAATCAGATACCTTTGATGCCTTTGAAGTGAGTTTTCTGATAAATTCTGAAGATAACAATTTTAAGTATGGAGCCTTGCCGTACTCCTCCTAAAATCTGTCAAACAGTAAAGAATTACAGATGCTCCAGATGATGAGCTCAAAAAGAGAAGTCTGAAAAATGCTGACAGTCACATAAAATGAAATTAAGAGAGGAATGAGTCAGAGATGAATTGACTTGCTGCAGTCACTCAGTGAGCTGGCTAACGGCAACACCCACTGAGAAAGTGACCTGCCTACAAATGTCTGATTTAACAGAAATTTTGGTAAGCAGCCAAACACTATTACATTGTCAAATAGTTATCAATGTGTTATGTCCCGTTCAGTGTCCAAGGTCATGTTAATTTCATAATTTACAGTACTTCCTGATTTATTTATATTGTTTCACATCCCCATTTCCTGCCCATGTGTGCTTCCCACGACTGTGATTGTCTGCCCCGCCCGTCTTGGTTTCACCTGTGTCTCATTGTCACTTAGTGTATTTAATCTCTGTGCTCCCTTTCCTCTGTGCCAGTTTGTCCCATTTGTTTAGCGTTCCAGCATTTCCTAGCATTGGTGTTTCTTGGTTTTTGCTTGCTTATTTGACTTTGCCTCTCCCTAGCCCTGATTTGGATTTTGTTTGCCTGATCTGCTGCTTCTCTGTGCACTGAACCTTTTTGCAAGTAATATTTCAATAGTGCATTTCAGTCCTTTCAGTTTTCACACAATGATTCTCTAGAACATATTAGAGTTTCTTTTTGTTAGTTGATGTCAAGAAAAGAGTTTACTTTAGCCTTCCCAAGCTGCCTTGACAAGACACTTATATATTAAATGGACAGTTGCCATCCCTGATTTTATAGGCTTTATCTAGTCCTCTTTAAATGACATAGGGTGCCATTCAGCCAAGGTCACTCATGTTTTTAGTTGCGTTTGTGGGGCATAACTTTAGTATATTCAGGTATGAGATGCTTAAAGGCCCCCATAAGGTTATCACAAGCATGCAGAATTGTATTTTACCATGACTTTAGTTAGCCTTATTTCTCAAATAATTGAAGCATTTCTTTGGAGTAAAACTTAGATCCTCCTGCAAAGTTTGACAAGATTTTCTTTTTCTTGTGTGGATCTATCTATGTATCTATCTATTCCCAGCATGCGATTACCCTCCCTCCTAGTCATGACTATCACATGTAATCAGTGGAAGTGGACACATCATTGCTGTCAGGATCCCTGCAGGAAACTGCCCGTTTAGCATCAGACTTCAGGGCTTTAAGAGCAGTGCTGCCAACATCAGTGCACTCTTGGTAGTTTTCATCAATTATGTTTTTTGCAACATACTATAGTGTCAGGAAGGACATAATTTTTATTGTCAGCATCTTATAGAAGCCTTTCAAACAATTATTTACCAGCTTACTGGTTTTATATAACCATGCACATCAGTTGGGAAAAATAAGGAAAAACAATACAACACACAGCAGTAACACCAGGCTAGTCATAGATTTTGGGAATGGGGGATGAACATAGTGTTGCCTTGTAATTTCGGGACTGTGAGTACAGGGCAAACTTATTCAACTTATGTTGCAATGAACACAAAAGAGTGGAGGATCAATTCATGTAAATAGTTTTTAATGTAAATAGTGTAACAAAGTGACTGTATACATGATTTATTTATTTTAAACCCTCAAACCATTAGGATACCTGCCCGCAATACTGTCTTTTGATTATCTTTTTTCTAGCTTGTTCTTTGAAGAAGGTGGCGGCTGTAGTCAGGACCCAAATCCTGACCTCAGTAATGTCCACAGATGCTTCTCAGTCCACTACCTCAGCACAATCAACTTCTCTGCTCACTCATTTGTTCCAAAATATAGCTCAGTCTTCCATTTCTCTCATCATTTACAGCCTTTCCACACATGCAAATCTGTGCATGCATTACTTTGCACATTCTAGAGCGCATACAACCTGCTCTTCTCAATCATTGACTTGTATGATGACCCCGACGTGCTTTGATGTGTTTTGAAGTAGGTGAAAATATCTGGTTTCATGACTTCATGTATTTGCGGATTTTCCTAAAAATATATATCTTCATATCTAGGACTGAATCAGTGTAAGGATATCCAAATAGTAACAAAACCCACCCTCATGTCTGAGTATTAAGATGCTCTAGAAAAAAAAAATCTAATCATGTTATCTGCCACAGATTTTCAAACACAGCTCAGTCTAAAAATAAGAATACATAGTGCTGTTTTGTAGAAAAACAATTTCATTATGCAGTCCATAATCACTTACATCAAGGTGAATGTAGAAAAAAAGCAGGTACTTATCATTCTTGCTGCTCATGTCTGTCTCACTCTTATGGGAACATGGTCTAAGTGTTTGTTTTAATTGTAAAACGGGGACAAAAATAACACTAATATGAATCGGAATGAAAAAGGACTAAATCATCACCAATATAACGGAGCTGCATTTAGCCGTTCCTATTGCCGCTGAGAAACTCCACTTAGATTCCCATGTGACCATTTAGACTTAAAACTAATGCAAATGATTCACAAGTACTGAACTGGAACTTATTTGTTTAAGCAAATTGTCACCCAGAGTTAAAGCACTGCATATTATATCACGCAGCCCTATAACTATTCTTTTGGACAATACTGAGCTGATTTTTTTACCCAGTGGCTGTACACTAAGAGCTATATTGCAGCAATAACTTTCAGTAGAACATATGCACTGACTGGCTACATATTAAATAGTGTTTCTTGAAAACAAATGTCGCTTTCTTTTGTTACTTTAGAGAGAGCACTTTCGATTTTGGTGAATGTGCACCAGGGAAATCATGCTGAATTAAGTACTAATTAGATACTGAACTTATACAGAGCAAATTCTTTATAAGATTAGTGAGCATATGGAGGTTTATACCTGAGAGACATTAGATATACTGTGTTAAGTTTCACAGCAGTGTGTGTATGAAGTCTGTGTGTTCAGATTTGACTCTGAGTGGGACTGGTTGTGACTTTCAAGGAAATATGTTTTAAACAAATAAGAAAAATGAATATTACAGCATGAGTTCAGATGCTGCTCAGAGTGCTTTATCTGTTCATATCCAAATAATGTGTTTGTATTTGGTTACCTCTAACATAGTAAGGAAAACTGGTGCTGCAGGGTTGCTAAATGTTGGCTCTAATCCATTTTTTCAGGAAACTGATCTGTAAACTCGGTTTCACAATGTTTTAAAATCTGAGGTCATTTATCTTTCCGTCTTCAGTAGCAGAAACAGCATCTTATGCCTCCAAAAGTAAGTCTATCTGAGAGAAGTGGTGAATTTTGGCACCAGCTGACGATGAATGTTTTGTTTGGCTTCATTTACACACACACACACACACCACACACACACACACACACACACACACACACACAGAAAAAAACTGTAATCATAAAAAGCAATTGGATATTTGTTAGGACAGGAAGGAAAAAGTGAAATTCTTTACACTTGTGACCTGTCACTAGCAGCAGAAGTAAAAAATGCAGCTATATATTTTTTTAACAGAGGCACAGATGAAATGGAAATCCTGTTTCCCTGAGCTTTTACTTGTTGTTGTGTCATTACAAAGGGAAACAACATATCATAGCCATACATCCTCCTGCCGCTAACCAAACCTGACATCTCATGCCACCTTACATTCTTGCCTGTGTCACCAGGGAGAAAACTCCCACTTTTTTTCTATCATATTTAGTACAAGAGCCTTTTTATGTTGCAGCAGAAAATAGCAAAAATAAAAATCCTGAAGGCAATCCGTCTGTGGTGGCTTGTTGTTTTTTTAACACAACTGCTTCTAACTCAAATGTCACCCAATCGAGTCCAGTTATACACAGCCTTTTCATTAGGAGACAGAAAAAGGGGGGAGAAAGTAAAAAAAAAAAAAAAAAAGAAGAAGAAAAAAGAAAACGGAAAATCCCCTCCAGGGTTGTTTGTCTTTGTGATTCCAAAACTAGCGGCAGCCCAAGTTCGGAATTACAACCACCAGTGAATGCTTGGATGTTAATTAAAGAATGCAAATTTCATGTTTCTGGTCCAAGGCTGACACACACTCAAGGCCCAGAGGTCCATGAGAGAGAAAACACACACACACCAAAATATGCACACAAACACCAAAAGACACAAAGTTTTGAAGGCTTATACCCATGCAAACACGTACACACACACACACACACACACACACACACACACACACACACACACACATACACATGTGCACGCACACACACAACTGGAGGCCCTAATCAGTCTCTCCCTTCCCCTTTGTTCTAAAAGATAGAGATAAGACAGTCGGCGAAGCAAATGACCTTATGGGGGTAAAACTCAGGAAGCTGATTATACAGAAGTTACATGTTCATAAATATGTTTACCAATATGCAAAGAGATGGCACAAAGTGGGTCAGAACTTTTCGGGAAAGTTTGTGAAGGGGAATATAGGCTGCATATGAATGCAAAGTTTGGGTGGAAACACCCTCACAGAATGGAAGAAGACACATACACACACACCTTTTTTTTTTTTCTCTATAGGTGGTGTGGACCCAGACACACTAATTCAATTTTCCTACAACTGTGGAGAATCTGGGTCATTAACATATCTAGTTTTTCTATTTGGCAGCCACTTCAGATCCCTCAGTTTGTTACCAGCCTCTGGATAATCTCCGAATACAATCTTAACCAGTGTATTTTGACAGATAGGAATGACAGAGGAGTCAATATTCATTATTTTCTCTGCTTTTCACCTGTTTATTCCCCTGCCTGCAAATTACTTTAAAACGTGCCCCCTAAACTCTGTGGAAGCTGCATTTACTCCATAAATGTGAGCTGAGATTTTTACCTCATTCCACACTAATTCAATTAATTTGGGGTTTGCAGCTCTGCACGGCTGGGGGAGGTGCTGTATCTCTGATTTCAGCTATTTGAAGGTGGAGGAAAATCTCCTATCATTCCTTCTTATAATTAAGAACAAAATACAGATCCGCAGAATTAAGTAAAAATAAACTTTAATTGCAGATGTAGTATTTGGTCACAGAGGAATCATATTATAATGAAAACTATAATATATAATGGTTGTAATTAATGGTATGCATGCTTATAAAAATACTGAGCCTATGAATACATTATACAGTATCAGCTAAAATTGGCTTAGCCTAATATCATATAATGCCAAGCCTTTCTCTAACATGTACATCCACACAAACACACTAGCTACAGTACATGTGACATATGACAAAAGTGCAGTAGTTTATCTAAGCAGGAGGCCACTTATATGAGTCTGAGTTTGAACTTATTCAGTGACTGAGCAGACTCACTTTACGTTTAGACGCTCACACACCTAACAGTTCTGAAATCATATGGCTGGGGCTCTTTGGCATGTGGTATGATTGCTTTGGCATCTGACACGAAAAATTGTACACTGGCCATTGCAGCGTGCGTGTGTGTGTGTGTATTTACTGTGCAGGTGTCATGCTCTGTCACTTGATGTGAGTTCCTGTGGCACATATGTGTGCCTATTTCACACATATTTCTGCTAATGTGTGAGTGTGCTTATTTACAGCACATTAGAAACATACAAATAAACATTATTATACTTTCACTGACACCATTCGTTGTGATGTGACCTCCCCACATCTTTTATCTTTGGAAAGTAAAATTTCAGCAATGATTTCTATGCATATTTAGCTAAATTCTTGGCAAACACAAAAGATTATTGCTTTTTTTTCTTCACGATAGCATCTAGTTGAAGAGTGTGTGTGTGTGTGTGTGTATGTGTGCGTGTGTGTGTGTGTGTGTGTGTGTGTGTGTGTGTGTGTGTGTGTGTGTGTGTGTGTTTTGGGGAAATATTGCTCAAGATTCTCAGAGATATTGCTGAGTTCTTATAAGTATGCGTGGGCTCATTTTTGCTGCACTTACATTTTTTTTTTGAGAAGTCAGAGCAAACTATAGAGTCTGTGGAGATATAATTTCATTACACTTGCATAATCAAAATACATTTTCCTTCCTTGCTTTATGTATAGTAAGTATGCTATCAATCATTTATACAAGTGAAAAAATACACCAGGATGAATAAACACGAGGACACATGCATGCATCTAAACTCATATGAATAGTACACAACAAAACAACATGACTGGGTTTACATACAAAAAACCAAAAACAAAAGAAAAGCTCTAAAACAAATATATGTGCACATGAGCAGGCGCAGCACAACTTCACAACAATGCTTTTAATTCAGTCATAAAAGAAAACAAATTACCTCATCCACTGTGACAAGCTAATGTGTTGTGCTCCACAGCTCTGTGCCCTGCAGGCCAGAGCTCCAGCTCGATGCTCATTTTTCCACCAGATACATTTCTCTCTCAAAATGCTGAAAACTTTGTAAGACACAGCAAGCCTGTTGGCAGGAGAGTTTAAAGGCACAATCTGTACTCAGACAAAAAGAAAAAGAAAAAAAAGATATAATAGTTCTTCTGACTGAGTGCTAAAGGAGGGATTTGGTAGAGCTGTCGCCTAAACTCACCATCAAAAGCTGAATAGAATATGACACGAAAACTGCACTGCTTTTACATCAGTATGTTGCTTTTTTGTTTTTGTAATACTGAGCAATGTGTTAAATTTGCTCAAAGGATACGTTTATATAACTGTCGCTGTAAATCCTTTTTACCTTCACTTGAGGGAGATTCTGTCTTCTGTTTGTTTGACTTTACGCAAGAGGAACTCACTGAGACTCACCGTCCGACAGTGAGTGAGTTGTGTCTGCCATATATGACAACACCTTATTTGAGACTTTTGTAGTTCTCGGTCCTTAAATTTAAGGGAAGATTGTGTGATTACATTTTAGGTCATATTTTCATAGTTTTGGCCATTATCACTTTTTAATAAACCAGAATTATCTGTTACACTGTCATTGCAAGGTATCAAATGTTTCCCTGCATTTTCATGACATGAATCCATACATCTGGTGCTCCACAAGGGTTCAAAAAATATCCAGACTTGTTTTGTGTGAACCAGGTCTGTGTGGATGTGTCTCTTGCACCATCTGCCATGCACCTCCATAAAACTGCTTCCTGTCAAAGAGTCCATGATAACATGACAAATGTGTCAAAAGTCATACATCATTTATATGTGACGGCTCTCTTCGAAACTTTAATAAGCTGCTTGGATTGCATGGCTTGTTTCTCCGAAAACCAAAAGGTGAATCCGAGCTTTGCCATGATATTCTCTTCCTGAATCAGCCCAATGAGCATGAAGGACAGAGGGAAAAATTTAACTGTCTGTGAAGACAACATTCTGTGAATTTATGACCCTTGACCTTCAATGCGTCTCTCCGGCATGGGGCATGATGCTTGTGGTGCACTCTGGGATGCGTGAAGGCGTTAATGACTCTTGACTCTACAGTTTGGCTTTGTCAGCCCGGCCAGCTGTGTATTAATCTTTATACTAGCTCCTTATGTGTGCATTCGGCTGCTTGTATGTGTCATATAGGGGAAGAGAGAGGTCGAGGGAGGGAGATGAGAGAGTGTGTGTCTATGTCTTTAATCCTCGCCTGCTTAATTATAAATCTCTCCAACTGTCATGTGCTCCTTGCTTGTGTCCCAAGAGTTTCTGTTAATATTTCATGCCACTGTCTTGTCCCCCAAGCAAAATGGCCGACTGGCAATTAGGCCCTTCTGCAGAAGCCCCTTTCAGGGGTGAGTAAGTCTCTGTGGATGTGAGGATCTTTTTATTAGCAAAGAAACACAGAGCTTTACTTTCTTTATCCTTGACAAAAAATAAAAAATAAAACAAAGCCTTGCACTGGAAATTTATTCCAAGAATTATTTGTTAAATGTTTGGTTCTTTGTAGAGACTTAAACTTAAACTCAATAAATAAACTCAATAAATGAACAGAAAGGAAACAAGTAACTATTAATGACTACCTTGGATGCAGTTGAGTGTTTATGTCAAAACGTTGGGCAATTAAATGAGACCCCTGCACACTGACACCACCCCATCATGCCCATTTGTAATGGATTATGTTCGGTGCCATTTTGCAGGGGTCACCACATCTCAGCAGTGCATCTGCCCTTTACTGACTTCAATGTTTTCGTGCAGATGAGTCATTTTGGAAACATGATTAATTCATCCTCATCTAACCACTCACTACGGCATCGGATAGATTACTGGAACAGCAGGAGAGGTAGATGGAGAGAAAAAGACAGCAAGAATGATGAGAGGGAAAAATTAATCTGAGAGGGAGGGAGAGAGAAGTAAAGAGTGAGAGGGAGAAGTAGATATTAGCGTTAGAGCGATAAGGGAAGCTTGAGATGAAGAGGACATAACATAAACTCTGCACACAAACATACACCCACATACAAACAAACAATTCCATTTTACTTGGCTGTACTCTACAGATCAATACTCATCTCTTCCTCTCTGAGCAAACCAAACTTCAGTGCATTGCCCTAGCAAACAGAGACTCGGGCTGCGCCGACATCCCATGAGGACAGATACCACCGTGGTGACCCCATGAGTCCTCAACAGCACAAATGTGACCTTTAGCTTCCTCCTGAGAGCCGGTCGCTCTTCCCTTATCGGGCTGTTCGGGTGTCAGGCAGCAACAGCGACCATTATTTAAGCTGGCATGGGGCTATAGTCTTCTCCAGTCTTCTCCAGTTTTCAGGGGACTTGAGTCACTACCTCCCTCAATAACTGCCCATTGCACCATTGTTTTAACTTTTAAGTGACACTGGCTGTGAGTTTTCTCCAAGTTGGGGATATGTCAAAACTCTATATGCTTACTGCTTTAGGATGGTAGTTGTGTCTCTGCCATGACACTTAAAGGGACACTCTTATATGTATAGGAGAAGCTGGGAGACTTGCCAAAAACAGATGAAGAAAAGGAATGATCTGTAATGTGAGAGTAGTGTTGAGATGTCACATTTTTTATTATGGTTCAAGCTCCTAAACTGCTGGATCTGACACATCCCATAATGCTACTCTGTGCCGTCTCTGTGCTAGATCATCCGTGCCTGGTAATTTCCCATTTCTGACACTCTTTCCATTAAAAGCTTTGTGTCTGGGGCACCATGTAAAAAGCATAAAAAAAGCAAACACTGATGACATCACCAGGTTTTTTTCCCCAGACTTTAGAAATGCCCCTCTAGCTACAAAAGACATTATAAAGTCCATTTTCACAGCAGTAGTAGTAGCAGTAGTCGGTGGCAAGACAGGTGAACACATCTTGATGTGTAAAATTGATGTAGTTCCCCTTTAAAGGCCTTGTGGTAAGATCTGTGAAATCAGTTTTGAGACACATGCATGACATTGAGATGCTAGCTCACACTCCTGAAAGTGTTACATATGTCCCAGTTTGCAGAGATCAGAAGGACAATGTCCCTGGCTTGCATTTCTTCCCCTCTTATGTTTTGTAGAGGCTGCAGTATTTCTGCGTCCATGTTTCAATACATGGATGATGATCCACCGGGTCAAGCATGCAGCTCAGTAGAGCGACTGAAATGGCTTTTAAATGCCTTGATAAATCCCTGGTGTGAGATATTTTACAGTGTGATTACTAGATTATCGCTCATGAATGACAGAGAGGTAGTGACTTTGGAGTGTTTTTATCACCGAATTTGATGTATACCGTCGGTACTTAGGCAAGTCTCACTGTTTTACCATAAACTGCAAGTAGTGAAGTACATGGGAGGTGAAAAACTTCCAGTAGAATGGCCCTTTAAGCTGAGAAGCTCCAACAGCTTTATTGAGTTGGAAAAAAATCCATTTTATCTTGCTTATTCATTTCAATTTACCCATAGAGCCTGAATATTAACTTGAAATTGCTTAGCAACTTAGCTAGCCTTGTAGCTAATGTAATGGTAAAAACTTGTGTGTGAGAATCCAATTTCAAACTCACAGGAAATAGATAGTGCCTTTTGTCAGTATGGTCTTTTTATCCCATATTACACGAGGAGACCACATGCACGTCATGCAATTACATTTGCAGAATAACATGAATGCTTACTCCTATTCAGACATGCATACAGTGCTCAACACCTTCTTTCCAACCTTGCAGCACTTCTCATTGTTTTATCATTATGTAAAAAAAAAAATCTCATTATGTTTTACAATCCCCTTGTCTTTACGTGAGGGGTTGTGATGCAAATTCCTCAAATGTTGGCTTCATCATGTACGCTCACCACCCCCAGGTACCAGGAATTAATGAGCATTTCTGTGCTCCACCTGAGCATCATCATGCAGCCTAGTGGAGCGGCCAATTTCCCTCCAACTGGCACTGCCCTCCTAGTTAGCTGCGAAACCCCCCTAAGGCAGTGAAGGATTGTTTTCTGTGGTTAATTGACAAGATCCTGGTGGTATTCCACATTCACACATCGGTTTATCTGTGTGTGTGTGTGTGTGTGTGTGTGTGTGTGTGTGTGTGTGTGTGTGTGTGTGGTGTGTGTGTGTGTGTGTGTGTGTGTGTGTGTGTGTGTCTTCCGTGCAGGGATGCCACTTCATGCAGCCTTGTCATGCATCGCACTATGACCTTCTTACTGAGTTATTTGTTTTCAACTAAAGGTTGTGCCACTCACCAGCACATGTTTCTTTTATAGAGTTAATTATACGCATCTAGTGACTATATTTTAATGTGCTTTTCCAATTACAGGCTTTGTCAAGTTGCTTGCTGTGCCAATGATTCCACCTTGATTGGCTGTTAATGAGTGGATATTGATGTACATGTACAAACAGAAGTGACTGCTTTTCATCAGTGTTAAATTCATAAAACCCGTTCTGCATATACTTTACATTGTAAAAAATGTTCAAAATTGGAATTAAGAGCTTTTCATGCAGTGGCAGCAGTGGTGAGTGAGTAGTATTGAGTCGAAGGAAAGGAGGAGAGGAAATGGCCCTGAACAAAATGGGCCCGCCGTCTGCTTGTTGCTGTGTCTGTCTTTTGGTTTGTAGCGGAGTGACAAAGAGCCTGGGGGGAAAGTGATTCTGAGGCTCTGACTTTGCCAACAGGCAACTAATCCCCACACAAAGCTCAGCTGACCTGAAGCTGCCTTTCTGCGGCATTCATAACTCAGACACACATGGAGACACCTAAATCCATATGCACATTTTTGTGTCTTACACAAATGCACATGTGCTCCCACAAGCAGCACACAGATATACACCACACCCAGGGTTTTCAAAGCAAGCATTCATATGTATGTCTTTAAGTGCTATTGATGCAAAATCTACAGTACAGTATGAAAACAAAAGAATTAAGATTAACAGCAGAGTCTGCATCATTATGTCACATCATGAAAAAAAAAAAATATATATCATCATCAAAGCTCCTTCCATCAGTGAGAATGGAACTCCAAACTAGCTTTTACAAGTCAAATGTTTAGAGAAACAGCTGTGAACACTTGTGGCTTAAATGACGAGGGGACCTTGAGTAGGCTTCACAGTCCAACTCTGTTCTCACATCTTGAGAGCTTTTTGTGTCTCCAAGACAACTTGGCAGGAAGAGCCATGATGAAGACGTAACTTCTGAATCTCGATAATCACATCTGGTTAGCAGCGGCTCTTCAGCGATGTGTCTTGCTGATAAAAATACTCCTTGGATGTGAGAGACTAAGCGCAAACAGTCTCAGGTAGATAGCTTAAAATTAAGGCAATTTAGGTGCTTCATTGGCTATGAAGAAGGATTGTGTATCTTCAGTTTGATCCTCTTATGAAAATTGTATAGGGTACGAGCTTGGAGACAGGTGCATCTTAGTGCATAGAGAGACTGTAGCATGTACAGCATGATAATGGAGCCACACCGCTCTCAGACAAAGGAGATTTGAACAAATTCCCATCAGGAAATATGGAAACCTTGCTGAGCAAAGTCAACAATTGATTGGCTTAGGTTCTTAAGAAGGATTGTTGCTCATTCCTAAGAAAGATTTCTTCTAGGTTATTTTCTTGCTAAGGTGAAATTTTCATTGGCAGCTTAGTTGTATTTGCAGCCTGCATGTCGCCTGTAATCAGGTACATTCAGTACATACTATGTTCTCAGCTTTACTGGAAACCTTTCACAACTTATTCGTGAATCCATGCATTACGGTGGAGTTTTCACAGCTTGGTAAGCAATTTGGTCATTTCTTTTTCCTTGAGCAACATGGTTGTTATTCCTGCAACAGTAACCACATCGGGCACCGGTGCCATGTGGGCTCCAGACGCCAACTGGTTCAAATTCTGACAACAGCCTACGCCAGCTTCATTCAGCTTTCTCCCTGCTTGCCTCTGTCTCCTGTCTCCTTACCTTCGCACCCACCTTTGGGTCCACACTCCGGAGACTTTATATCTGTTCAAATTAGCTCATACATTCCGCTCTAAGTCATCAGCACTCTAATAGTGCTGTTACCATTCGCCTCACATGCTGGGATGATTCTTCGATGGACGTAATTCCTCCTCAATTCTAAAATATTATTATACTCTTCCCTCAGGTGACAAAGAATGGTGAAGATTTCATTTCTATTCAGAATATGCATGTGATTTCAGGCCCGGATCATAATCTCCATGCAGAAATATTGTTGAAGCGCATCCGTACAGTATATGATTGCATTACAAGATGGAAGCAGAGGAAGAAGTTAGTGGACGTTTCAGGATATATATAGAAGCCCATAGGAGGGAAAGTATTGTAGAGCCATTGTGTCCTAAGCTTGGCAGCAAGATAGATGACTGTGTCACCCATCAAGCCAATTCAAAAGCATAAAGCTGAAGTAGACAAAGGATTTTTTATGACCTTGAGTGGGGAATTGAACTGACTTTAACTCTAGACTCACCAAAAAAAGTCCCTCAAGAATGGCTAGAGAGCTGGGCATTGACACTGTCTCCTGGACCAACAGGCACCAATTTTAAAGGTGTCATTCATACGAGCTAGCACTAACTTTTTCAAAGGGTCAGTTTTTTCACATTCTTAAAGCTTGGACCCCTGTTCCTACCAGGGTGACGGATAGACCTTGTATTGATTGAGCCATTCTGAAAAGCATACTCCCATACAACAACATATTTATAGTACTTCTGCTATATTATGTACTATAGTTACAAATAACTTCTACCTATCCACACAAGGAGACATGAGAAAAAATGCATGCAGGCATGCACACATGGATGTTGACACACAAGACAAGCACATATGAACCAGCAAAGGAATCTCCCCAGAGAGGTGCCGTGCACACAGTGTTTACTGCTCTCCTCAATTATTGATTAGTTGTTTTCCTTCTGTTATGAGAGGCCACCCCATATCAACAGGGAGAAAGGCCTGCTCATAAAAATTGCAGTAGGACTCTCTCTCTCAAACCAGACCACGCTTTATTGACCTCGGCCTTCCTCTTAAACAGGACGCTCGCTTTTCTTGGCACTGTCTCACCCGCTCGGTTGCTTAATCTTTCTGTTTTCCATCACTATCTCTTATTTGTCTCATTTATTTTCATGTTCTCTCACTCTCTTTCTCTCTCTCTCTCTTTCTATTTCTCTCTCTCTCACTCAGCCAAATCTCTCCGGTCTGAGTTGCCTTCATAAACTGGACTGCAGACTGTGCTCAGCAAAAACTCACATAAGCCATTGGTTAACACTAAATTATTAACGGTCATTTACAGTTGGAGGTATCAAAACTGTTCTGAGTGCAGTGTGATGCAAATTTTTGGAGGAGCAAAGGACATTGTGTTATTAGAAATGTGTGGCTTTATTAATGTTTAATTATAGGTCAGCTATAAGCAAATAACTGTAGTATTGCAACCGAATGCTAGTAATCAATGAACAATCATGAGGTCATTTGATAAGTCATTAATAAATCAGTTTTAAATTCTAATATATAACTAACAGTGTTTTCTTTTAGAAGACTCTATTAAGTCTGCAGCTGTTAAAGTCGAACTGAAATTAGAATTCTAACTGAACTATTGACTGGAGCACATCATTGCATCGTATGGCTGGTGATACAAGATGTTTTCCCTCTTTAAAGACCCCACATAGAGGTGGTTATGCATTGCTAATGGTTTAAGGCATCTGTCCTTTTACAACTTAACATTTGAGAGGACCCACTGTGCTATTAAGATTGTATTTCACTCAAAGTAAATGGGCCGCGCTTCTTTTCTAGTCTTAGAGACCACTCAGAGTGCTTCACAATACATGTCATAGTCACCCACTCACACACACAGTCATACATCACACTCATACACACACTCATACACTGATGGCACAGCCATTAGAGGCAATCTGGGGTTCAGTCTTACACAAGGACACATTGATACGCGGACATGAGGAGGACCACCGACCTTGAGATTAACGGATGGTGTGCTCGAGTGCCTGAGCCACAGCTATCCCAAAGAGTGACATAGATAGACCTGACCAAAAAAGGGTTAGAGTCAGGGTTTAGGTGAGCCCAGAACATATTTGACCGCTAGGGGTAGTTTTGTTGACCACTGAAGGGGTCTTACCAATGAATTAAAGAGGTTGCTGAAAGGACCAAGTAAAGTTCATACTGGAGCAGGGAAACACCACCCACAGATCACTTACAACTGATCAATGTAGCATCAGTAATAGAATTAATGACGGCTTTATTAGAAAGTGGTTCTGAAATGTGTTTGGAGCAACAGGTTGAGTCCTTGCACAACGCACTAAATACCTACGACCTTCAAGAAGCTAACATACACTTACGTGACTCCTGTATCTAAGATTGATTGGACTTTGGGTCCACCTCTCAGCATTCTACCGTCATGTCTTTTTAATTCTAAATTCTAAAAAACACTTAAGACCTGGCAATAAAATTCACATCCATTGGCGGAGTATCTTGGCTTCCCAGCCACACGAGGATCTCAATTATGGCACACTGAATGTGGCACTGCCGCTCCTGACGACAGAAGATAAAGTGCAGTAATGGAAATGCCATCCTGTTACAGAAGCGGGGGCTCCGGTGTCGACAAGAAAACAAAACAAAGTCAATATTGAAGAGGCAAAACATTGTGGAAATAGAAAATTGTCAAACAGCAGTCCGACTTGGCAGGGGGAAAACAATCTCAAATGGCATGCAAAGCAATGTCAGTGATGGGGCTGCTGTTTTAGTCATCTGTTTGAGTGTGTGTGTGTGTGTGTGTGTGTGTGTGTGTGTGTGTGTGTGTGTGTGTGTGTGTGTGAGTGTGAGTGTGAGTGAGAGTGAGAGTGAGAGAGAGAGAGAGAGAGAAGAGGGGAGAGGCAGAGCATGTTTACTTCCGTAGCCTTTTGTCAAAGGCGGCATAAAGAAAGGTGGCATGTGGTATCTAAAAGGCTCCACACGCAATCCCTGCTTGCCCACCTGTTCTGCTCCTGCTTTGATTTCAGCTTGAGAGGGAAGCAGAGAGCATTCTTGCTGAACAAGCTAAGCATCCAGGACTGGCTGTGAGGTGCGCAGAAACAAAGTGAAATTGCCTTGTTACTTTTTTCTTCTCCTTGTACTTAAAAAAGTAGGGAAATACATTTTTAGAAGTTGACAGGTGTGTTTAAATATGTGAAAAGATTCAATAATTTGAACGTCAAAGCGTTTACAAACCTACGTCCTTTTGACCGATGTGTTAGCATGCCTGCAGACTCTTTTCTCTGCATCTAAGAGACTACGAGGTGGTTCAGGAGGGGCAAACAGGAATCATTCCTCTCCCTGAGGAGTTAAGCAAACTGTGAAAAAGATGAGACAGAGACAGAGGGGGGAGAGAGAATGAGAGATGTAGACAGAGACAGAAACATAGCATCAGAGAGGAAGGAAACGAAGGGGAGACAGAGCACTTCAGGGCATACCCAACTTAGACATGACCATCATGAATGATTAAAGGCCGATTTCCTATTCCGACAAGCCTACCAATCTTTGCACAGTGTAATGGAAGCCAAAGTGAAACGAGCATGGAGCACTGCATTTGCATCAAGCAATCACCAAAGAGATGTGTTTAAAGAGTCCAGGGGGTGCAGGGAGGAGGAATGGTTGCACAGAGAGATTTTTTACTATTATGGTCTGTTTAAATGGGAGATATTACCTGTTTACCCAGCTGCTGAGGGCAACCAGCATTTTGTTTGAGGTCATCCCGCTAATATTCCTCCCACTGGTGGACGCACTGGCAATGGGGAAGGTTGTGATTCCGTCTTTATAATTCCATGGTGTGATCCGTCGGGAGAAGGAGGGTTGTGACCTCTGAGGCAGAGGTGGAAATTGCACCAGTGGGGCAGTGAAGAGGAAGAAAGAAATGAATGATGGAGCTTGGAATGAGATGGAAACTATGAAGTCATGCATAAAGCACAAGAATATGTGGCTCTGTGGATTCGGAGGCTGGTATATTTTCGAATATCTGATTGAATTCAGGAGAAGTTGCTCCAGAAAATAGCATGTGATACTAAAATGACAAAAATAATCTTACAAATGTATGACTGTAGAGGTGATGTCTTGATGTGTCATATGCACACACTTTCGGAGAGGATGTTGACAAGTGATTTAAGGTATGGTCCCAAAATATTTCCTGATGTGTTGAGAAATGTTCTGGAGGTGATCTGAAGGTTGCAAACACCATTTTTATTCTCACGTTTGAGGCATAGCCCCAAGCAGAACAGAGCTGTGAAGCAATGAGTGTGTATCGGTGAGGCTATGGATGACGGATTATATGAGTAATGATATTGATGGCCACTAGGTTTCCCATACAAATGAAGAGTCAAATGAGTCAAACCTGAGTGGTCTTGTAATGATAAATCGTATCACACAGTGCCAAAAAGATTTCATATTCAGTCAGAGAAACGGATACAGATATTTTTGCTTCACATCATTTTATGCAATCCTTTCCAAGACTGATATTTTCAAATGATTGTGAGTAGGGGAAAAAATCAGCGACATGAAAATGATTTGCAGATTCTCTTCGGCCGTCGACTGCTTGTTAAACGCTACTCTGTAGTTGTGCCACGGAGCAAGCAACCCCTCATCATGCTCATTTTGCATCTTTATGGGTGCAGCACTGGCATGTCCGCTGTTTTTAAATGTTATATTTGCTGCTGTTTGAAATGCTGAGGGGTGAGTTCCATGTCCTGGCAGCTCATACAACATTGCGCTGGCTGATGATGCACCATGGCTTGATGGCTCTCATAGACTGTAACCATACTATAATATTCTTGACCTACAGTCCACCCGTTTGCTATGCATCCACTGACAAATCCCAAAAGTGTATGGCTCATTTTTCCTTCCCTCTGCATTTTTACATTGTCCTCTTTGAGAGGTCAAACTGTTTGTCTTTCTTTGGTTCTGATTAAATATCAGGAACTTACTGTATATTCCTTGTTTTACTTTTATGAATCAGAAAATTGCGAAACCCTTGTACCATGTGCCCTTTAAAAGCGAATTTCATGATGTGAATTTTGAGATTCCATCTGATCCTTGCACAAATGAGTCATTCTAAGTGCTTTACTGTGTCTTGTCCATGTAACATCCTCCAAATGAGCAATGTGACAGGACATGATTCAATGTCATATTCTGTCCCACAGGTTCAAGACCAAGCCACACACTTCAACATGTGTACAAAAAAAACAAAGCACAAGGTGAACCCCAACATGGGGAAAAGGCCTCTGCTGTCAGCACTGTCCTTTATGCACCCACAAATGTCATCCACGATACATGTGATAGCACACAGTTAGGTTCATATAATGGAAATAAAAAAACATATACAGCCCCTCATCCTCTGTCTCACGTGGAAGAGGCTGGGACATAAAGGCAAGTAAATAATTCCCTAATAGACAGAACAGCTAGTAGCCCACAGGTCAATTGTGATTCCACTTAGGTGCTACTCAGCGTAATATGATAGGAGACATGCCAGAGATGGAACATGTGAATGGGTGTGTGGTTGTGTCCACATGTATTCTGCTGTATATGATGTGTGTAGCCATTATCAAGTTGCATGGAAACATTGCAGCTCAGATATTGCATTTTGTCCCAGGCTAAATTTAGTGCAAGGTGTCCCTCCGCCTGCCTTTAATATTACTGCTCGGAGACAAACCCCTAATTAGGATTTGTCTGCGTGATCCCGCCAGGCATGCCTATATCCATGTGTGTGTGGGTCAATTTGTGCCTGTGCTTTAGTGTTAAGTGCAGCTCGTGTGTCTATTTGAAATGCTTGAGAGTGTGTGTGAGCACGTGTGTTCTCACAGAGCAAGGGCATTAACCTGAGGCTGATTCATATTGTTCTGCTAAGCTAGTGGCTCTCCTCATAATGCTGAAACGAGACAGATTTGTCATAATAGGGATGAGCCAGGCAGCCAGGGCCATATCACAAGAATGGCCAGGGTCCAGGAAATAATAAAGTACCTGGGAGACTGTGACTTCTTTTATCTGTCTGTTTTTTTCTTTACTGTCCCACTAATGGCAATCCTTCTCAGTCCATGTGTATCTGTCTCCTTTCATGTCTTGTTTTCTCCCTCTCCTCTGTGTCTCCTCTACCCACCCACCCCCCTTTCCTGTTCTTGCCGTTGACTTTTTTTTTTTTTTCCGTCCTCAACCCGCCCCACTAACTCGGTAACTCTCCCTGTCTCTTTCTCTCTTCTCCTCCATCTCCCGCTTCCTCTCCCTCCTTCTCTCATGGGGAATAATATATATCAGAGCCCAGCTCCGCTAGTTGCCACGGCAACCGACCTCATCACAGCATCTACTCTCTGTCTCCCCCATCCTTTTTCCTCTTGTCCTCCAACATTTTTCCTGTCCCTCTCTCCCCCTTTGTCTTTCTCTCCTCCCCTCTCTCCATCTCTCTGTCCTTTAGGTGGGGTACTTTAAATTATAAGTGGGCTGGCCCCTCTTGTGAGCCAGGTGGATCATTGGAGAAACTAAAACGTTGACCCCGGACATTGTCTGTTAAAGACACCTAATTTCTGTCTTCCTTTATATGGCCAGGTTCAAATACAGATATATATCAGTCTTTACAACCGTCTTATACTATAGTATACCATAGTAAAAGCTACACCCAAACATCCACATGTGATCTAATTTTAAAACAGTGGAAAGGAAGGGCGCACTCCACAATTTTTTTTTTTTTTTCCCACAGAGGAACAGCTTTGTCAAGTCTGAGAAAATAACCCTTGATGATGTCATCAGGGTTAGCTTGCCTTACAAACTGGGGATGCAGACATTGACCGATGTGGGTTTTTGGAGAGTGACCCATAATTGGGACAAAAAGTGAGGATATCTTAGTGTCTGCTGCACAGATTTGAACTTTTTTTCTCTTTTGATCCATCTTTGGCAACTTTATGGAGGTGCAATACTAAAGTCACTGGAGCATCTCTTTAGTATTAAAGCTGCACTAGTCAATAATTTTATATAAACACTGGCTCAAATGACTATGTGTATTGTGTAAGGGCTGACCCATAATGACCAACCCAATGAGAATTATTATCAAACTCTGCAGTTCCTCGCAGAACTGATGCTTTATAGAATCTTTCAGCTCATTGTTTTGGTTTTACAGCCAAAATATACACTAATACACACTAAATATATTTGCCAGTGCAGTAATGCAACTTCAAACAAATGCTAATGTTGCTCTGTGTCTGCTACATGTTTAATAATGTTTGCAACAACAACTTTATAACTCCTAATATGTGCTAAAAGCTTATTCTGCTGCCCCCTAGTGGTCAAATTACATATCTATTATTAATGCTTTATTAGGATCATAAAAGGTTCTAGACAGGCCCTCCACAAGATTTTGAGGCCTGATTGCAGGGACTTGCTGCTGTTCACTCACAGTAATATTAGCATGATTGGCTACTGATGTTTGGCTCTAAGGTCTAGATTGAAGTCAGTGTTTCAATTTATCCCAAAGGTTGGATGAGGTTGATGTCACAGCTGTGGACTCTGTCATGTCAAAACATGGAGGGACATTCTCCAAACTGTTGCCACACGATTGAAGCTCAATGTTGTCTGAAATATCATAATGCACTGTAGCATTTAGATTCACCTTAATTGGAACCAATGGGCTTAACCCAAACCATGAAAACAATATCAGAAGAATATGTATTTATCTTTATTTTTACCTCTGCCTATTGCCTGCGATTTTCCTTTCTTTTTTCTCTCACATGATACCCAATCCTTCACCCCACATATATACACACACAAACTTACAAACACACTCACACACCTCCTCTCTACCTCCATTCACAGAGAATTCAGCCATATTTCAGAGGGCGACAAGGGCAGGGGAGCCTTTTTCCTGCTGTGGGAATTTATGTGGCATCATTATTTAACCTAATTGCATTGAAGACAAGTGGAGGGCGGCATGCTTTCTCAGAGTGGCGAGTACAAGAGAAGCATTCATCACGTTTGCATGCATGACACACACACACACACACACACACACACACACACACACACATTCATTCACTGCATGTACATTATGCAGTGCGCTCACATGCACAGACAACATAGAGGAACCTGTAAGTAATGGAGAGGTATGAGGACTGTATATGTAAAGTGCACATGTGAGCATAGATCATACACACCTCTCACTCACACACAGACATACATTCACACATATAGAGATACAGAGACTATATGCAGACATGCTTGGCAACATGCCTTATCTTCCCTCTATTTCTCACTCCTCTCTGTATCTCTTACTCACTCACAAACACAGACATACACACACTCACATACACACTCCTTACCATGCAGAGCAACAAGACAGTTGTCCTCCATCTGTCAATGTTATTCATGAGGAAATGGAGATCTGGGCCATGAGTGATGAGTTCTCCTACAGAAATGGCCCGGCCAAAACCTCTAGGAAAACCACCCAACCCATTTATGAAAAAATATATAAATAATAACCCACAACTAAACATTCAAGGCACAAAATTAATGGTAAATTATTGTGCAGGGATTGCGGGAATGTGCTCAGCCCACTTTATCATGCCTACACCTTTATGTAACAACATTTCCATAATGCATAGTGCAGTTCTGCTGGGTAGAAGAAATAAAATACCCATATGAAAAAGGCAATAATTTTAGATTTTAAAGCATTTACAGTACATTTCATATATTTTTTGTATGTCTACAGTATAAACTTCATAAAGGGAAACTTAGTGAAAGACTAAGGAAGGAACATGAGCAGATAGAAGATAATGCAGGATTTAGGCAAAGTCCAAGGTTAACCAAACACATTTAGACAAGAAACAATGGTGAAAAAAGAGGCGAAGGGTTAAAGTATTACCCAAACTCTCCATTCGAAATATCAATCACATTTTACTGACCAACATCCTTGGGGTATGATGGATAATTCCGAACATTTCACATGTGGTCACTTACAGTTTCACCTCTAACTAAAGTGATTTAGATCATGTGGCTGAACTGCTGGCTTCATAACTTCATTTTCTTTTTTTGCTCAAGTAAATTTAAGATTCAGTGGTTTTTAAAGGGGAGTTTTGAGTAACCTCTTGAACATAGTAAGATTGGTGCAGTCATGGATGTGTTTGGAGAGAAAGTCCCAGAGCGAAGGGGCAGTTGTGGAGAAAGCCCTGTCACCTCAGGCTCTAGATGGTGGGGGCAGGATGTTGGCATCAGAATAGAGAAGAGTGTGGTGGTGGGAAACGTTGGTGCAGTGAAGAGAAATAGTTTAAATTGAATCTGTCGTGGGTCAGGAAGCCATCATGCACCATAAAGAACGCTATTGCAGTGGTCAAGTATGGTTGTAATAAAAGCATGTATGACAGTTCCAGGAGAAGAATAGGAAAGAGACAGGTGGACGTGAGCTATGCTTTTCAAGTGGAAAAAGGTAGTTTTGGTAATGAGATTCAAATGACATGTTGTGTCAATGTCACCGCGTTCCTACAACTCTGCAATTACAGTGCCACTAGAAATGGCTGAAACTGAAAATATCCTTTTCATAGGAAAAGTATCTATGAAATAAAACAATGTTGATATGAATATCATATATATAAAGTAATAATTGAAAGTGCTGTAGATCTGTCCTAGAAACAGCAGCCAGAATCTCTTATCCCCCAATACACCAGAGAATGCAAGTCAGGTGACTTCATATGGCTAAGTACTATATATTTACCATACCAACAGTGCAGTTTCACATCCCAATGATTATAATGTTAGTGAGAGCTCTATGAAGTACCACCATCACTGTCACTGTCCCAATGTGACTATTTGATGACGAGAACAAGATGGTTGAGTGGTGTGGCAGGTAGAAAAGCGGCCATGTCTCTGCCAATCACACCATAAAGTGGGAGGATGTTATCTCTCTCTCACTCATTGATTCTGCCTCTGTCACTATATCTCTCTCCCTCCCTCTCTCTCCCACTCTGTCTTTCTCTTTGTATGTGGGTATGTCTCCATAAAACATCTGACACAATGTCACCAGGCAACTCGCTCTCTACCCGCATCCTGGACACCGCCATTACACAGATGTCAGACACAGTTGTGATATCATCATAAAAAAGTAACTGCCATGATTTTTTTTTTTTTTTAAACACACATTCACACATACTCACACACACACACTACCCTCTCTATGCTTGTGAGTAAGCAGGGAATGGAACAGGAGAGGTTCGGGGGAGTCAGATAGAAGTGCAATTACACTCGCTGATGTGCTTTGGCCCATATTATGATGTTGGGGGATGATAAGACAGCAACAACACATGCCACACACACACACACACACACACACACACACACACACACACACACACCCCCACAGACAATAGCAGTAGCTATGATGGATGTCCGGATGCCGACCCACTCCAAGCAGAAAACAGATGAGTTCCCTTCCTCTCAGCCAAATGGCATACACATCTTAGATGGTTCCAGGACATGTATCACGTGAGCTCATAACTAGAACTTTATTGGCAGCCCTACTGATAACACTGCCAGGGGAACAGATGATAAAACCAGACAGAAAAAAACAGAATGATTATTTCATTCATGTCCTTCAGTTCATTCAGTCGGCTTGATTTGTCATTGATAATGCCGTGTTTAACCTTTTGATGCATAGGTAATTCTATTCAGTACCTATACTAAGCTCAGCAAAAAAACCTGTCTCCCAACAGGAATCTGTTTGGCAGACAGTCGACTCCGGGAAATGCCTTGTATAGATTCGGGGAATGGTGCATGCCAGACATGCCAGACAGGAGTAAGTGTATTGGCTAAACTGTGTGAAATTAATGTCATGTTAGCAACTTAGCATAGAGAGCTTTTGTGATTGACTAACGGTAACATGTTCCCAGTTCACCGACCAGACAACGGAACGGTTTTGTTGGAAGGCAGTGTAGGTAGGTCTGTCCAACACTTTGGCGTAGGCTAGCTAGCCGCCCCTCTCCCCCACCCTCTCATTCCGCACACTTTACTCTTGTGCCAACCTCAGGCCAACATGTCGACTTTGCACCCACAATATCTAGGAGTGAATGAAAAGCTGTAAAGTTTTCCCTTATCAATGTTGACACTGATGATGAACAAATATTAAATAATGATCAATAGATGACTGTTATCACTGAGGACGCAGGAATAATGGTGTCAATCATCTAGCCACCTGTTTGGTAAGGTGACCAATGAAACAACCTCTCATGTTGGTATTACTCTGTATTTTCCACCCTGTTAACTTTCCAGTCCAGTACTGCAGCAGTCTGACTCAGTGGCTGTTTCAGGGTGAAATAGCAATTTCCACTTCCAGATGCACATCTATGATTGCCATGACCCCCATCCCTTCAGTACAGCCACAAAAATATGCTTTTTGCATTTTGACTTATCACCTTCTATCTCTCAATCGGTCCAAAGACGTCAGCTCATTCACCTACCTGCGAGTAAGCCCATCAACCACCGGAATATAACTTTTTTTCCTTTTTTTGGAGAAATGTGCATCCTTACTGAAAGGCTTGTACTTTTCTTTCCAGACTTCTAATTTCATTTCAGTGCAACTTTCCCAGAAACCTTATTTCTGAAAATAACCTCACAGCTTTCTCTATATACGGATGTCGACTGAGACTCACCTTATTCACCTTTTCATTAACAACACCTTGGATAGTCATAGTCACAACAGCACATTTCAGTCACTCACTCTACAGCTTAGCCCAATGGTGTCATAAGGGAAGATAAAATCTCTGCTAATAAAAACATTTGCTGTTGTAAGTGCACACAATGAAAGGCAGGGCAGGGAAGTCAGAAAGTATTGGGAGATCATCTAACTTCACATTACACAAATGGGAAACTGCATTCCCCATGGTAAAGCTTAGACAACTACATGTTCACAGAAAATAGAAAACAGGAAAGTTCAGGAAAGGAGGAATGTAGCCAGTGAGTGCTATCATACCCAAGCAGTGAGCCACAGAAAGGGAAGCCTGCAGAACATACAGGATTAGTGCTGGCCCAAACTGAAAAACTGAATTTCTTCTGCTGGTATTTTTTCAAATACAATATGAATCAAATTAACAGTGTTACGTACTGCCCAGTTTTTTTCTGATTTTCTATGTTCTAGGAAATAGCCATATGCTCACACACACACACACACACACACAGACACTGACAACAGCTTTAAACTTCTCCTGCCTTTTTGGCTTTTATATGTTACCAAACCGTCAGTTATATAAATTAAAGCAGTACGTACTCACCCGAGTACTGTGTGGCAACGTTTAGCTTGCTTTAACAGTGCAGTAAGTGACTTACTGACATTCCATAGCTGTGTGCACATGCTGCTTCAAACCCAGATCCTCAACTCGGCTACTGCTGATACCAGCTCTCTTACACACTCTCTGCCTTCAACACTTACTGTAGGAAAAACTAAATGAATAACCCAACTTTACTACATCATTGTTCATGTGTTAACATTGTATCACAAGATGCCTGGGTGTTTGAGACGATGAGCCATTTTCAGGGGCATTTTTCTTTACTTAATGTATGACTACGATTTAGACAAATTTATGTGGCATTTATACACTTATATTTTGTAAATTCACATAATTAAATATCCAGTATAACTTTTGGAAGGGGGCATTTTAAGAGCAAATGTCTTTATATCATGACTATATCATGATTATTTTTTGTATTTTAGGTTATTTACATTTGCTGAACGCATCAAACAATTTTAGCAGTCCTTTAATTTTGCAGCACTACTGCCTTCCCACAGTGACATAGATCATGTTTTATTTCATTGATCTCGGTCTTTTTTCTGCAAACCTCTAAATGAAATGAGAGAAACTAGATAAATGAAAGACTTTTGCACAAAACTGTGAACCTACAGAATTTACAACTTTGATTTAGATAAAGAGAAATCTCAGATGTGAAACAACCAAAACTGTTCTAACGTTGGCAGAAAGTTGTGTGTTCCAGTGGGAAGCCATTGCTCATAGTAAAAAGGTGACGTGTTCAGGGCCTTTAAACTTAAAGTATGTTGCTGATTCTAACCAATAAAACTGACTAGTTTCCACTACATAACCTCAACAATTTATGCTTTGAAATGGGACCAAACACTGCTCCTAGCCAGAGTTACACAATTGGTCGCTGGATGCTGGAACGAGGGTGGCTCATACCCACTATTTCTGGCCTGTTTGCGTTTGTGTTGTGGTTTCATTTTGTAGCTGTTAAATGGGAAAGAGAAGTAAACAGCTGTCGTATGATCTGACAGCTTCAAAACAGGGTAGTCAAATTCCATCACAACACAGAAAACAGCAAAACCCCCTTCTTTTAATCAGCCCTGAGAGCTTTGTGCAATGCAATAAGTGCAGCAACAGAACCCAGAGTCAGTGTACCTGTGCCTACCCGCAAAAGATATGGGGAGTGTCTTCTTATCTGTCGCTTTGTCAACATTTCTGGTAAAAATCTGCAGAAGCAAAGGTCTCAGTAAATATTTTTCTGTTTATTATATAAATGTTTCCAAATAAAAAAAGGAAGGATAGCCTGAAAGCAAGGGCATGTTGGTATTTAGCGACTAACATCACGACGGATTAAGATAGCAGCGTGTTTGCTGACAATGCCTCTCCTTGGGTCAGTGTGAGGTCAGTCACCATGATCTTTTTGCACAGCGGCAAGGGTAGTGACAACGTGCATATCCCTGATGGGCAAGGCTGTGTGACAGGTCGTTTCCCGGAGCTACACAAGGACCCGGTGAAGACCTATGGGCGTAGGAGACATGTGTCTTAGAGTGTTGTGTGTGTTGAAACGAGCCCTTTGTCAGCTTGTTCGCCCACACCCTTCCATTAAGTAGCAGGGACGGGTGGAGTGAGGGGCTTATTCCGGCTGAGTTTCTCTATCATGACAGTCAATCAGGTTTTTAATGTGAAGTAGGGTTCTGTTTGTTCTCTTGGCCTCTGCTGAGCACGCCCCCGAATCTCTGACTGAACTGTTGGCCGTCAAGTTGCATTGTGGGTAATGTAGATGCCAGTTTTGTTTTTTGTTCTTTTGCTGCCCAATTCTACATCAACTGGTAGAAAAACTGTGAACTAGGTTTTTAATGTCTTACCTAATCTTTTGTAGCATCTGCACTGAACAGTGCATTAAATCTGACATTTAGTTATGTTAGCACCAATTACACCATTGAATATTGAGGTGTCTAGAGACCTTTGTTATCTACATTCCCCTGTCAGCAACATTTCTTGCTTGACTTTATTTGTTGCTGGAAAAACCCTTGGCATCTCTAGTTTCATTTAAAACAGAACGATGGGAATGTGAAAAAAGCCTGTTCATTCCAATCTTGCCAAACACATGCTAGACTCCTAAAGGCAACATTTTATTTTTTTAACATGATATAATAATTTAAGGAAAATTCAGCCTATGGGAAAAATAATTTCTTTTGAAATTGCCTTGTGAGCACTTAAAGCCCAGCTGCAATCACTCCCAATACATCAGTCTGGTGTCACACCCACACAATCTCATGTCACAGAGAAGATGAAAATGCCATGAGCGAGTGACTGATACCTGCCCAGATCCTGGCAATGGCTTCTGGAGAAGACACAGTACACACAGCAGTATGAATAATTCCAGCAGATGCCAGGGTCTTGTTATTCACATAAGATAAAATGAAGAACAAGTACTGCTCCCACTTTTTTTCCCCCCATGATTTATTCAGCGATGCATGGCGTTTCAACTCTCGGTCATCGCCTGATACTTTATGAGGAGACAAGAGTTCAAACATAGTGGGAACTTTAATTAATGATAGTAGCAGCGTGTGTTATTCTTCTATGGAAGTGAGGTGAGATTTCCTGAGGAGTGGAATCCATGTCACTTCCATGGAGTTTTTACATTTAATATCTCTTTTGATTGTATGTGTGTTATCTTAAAAACAAAATATATCCCATTTAATATGTTTTTTTCATGTGATTGAAGAGCTAAATTCTGTTTTTTCATCTCCTAATAAATTACACAGACACACTCGTGTCACAAGGACGAAAGTGCCTCGGCCAGGTGACGGATACCTGCCCACATTTTGTTAATGGTGCCATTCTGATGACATACGATCGTGGCAGAAAGCTGTAATGCGACTTCATCTTCTGCTAGTGTCATTACACACAGCCCGTCACAAATCAAGGCCTTTCCAAGCCCTGATGAGCAGAAAAAAATAGTTCCTGATGAAATACTTATTCATACAGGTAATCATAAATCTGAAGAGGAATGAAGCTGAAATGCACCTAAGTGGCTCGCAGTGAGGTTTCAATCTGCTCTGCAAAGAAATTATTACCATTTTTATTTTTAAATGAAACATGCTTGTTATCAAATAAATATAATAAGTCTTAAGTGATCATTTCAAAGAAACCAGCTTTGGTTATTTTTTCCATGTTGAAACTTGCTAATCAGATGTTATACGTTATGCAGTTGTTTCTGCCTTAATCTACACATTGTTATTCTACTCTGTTCCTCTCATAAATCACAGCTAGAAGAATTTTTGAGTCCGAGTCCGATCTTATATAAAATTTTCTTCTATGATGCCTTGAGTGGAACATCATAACACAACATTATCTCATGAGATTGGGTTTATGTGGCATGTCATGTCCAGGGATTAGAAGCATCATTTAATGACATAAATCCTGCGTGTCATTTAAACCTGACTTGGTTAGAATTAGGTAGTAGTGATAACACAAAATGACCTAAGTAAATTGGCGTTGTGTTCATTCGCCATTTGGTGAGTCCAGTAAGCATAACATTGTGTAAAGAACAGCGTGCACACTGAGAAAAGCTCAGGAGTATGAAAGCCTTGAAAATTTTGCACTTTTCTTTTTCTGTCTTACAAATGGAAAGAAAAGTAGAAACATGTTTGTCTGGGAATTCTGGATGGCAAGAAAATCGCTCTATATCTTTTTCCACATTTTCTCCAACTCAACTCTGATGTTTTATTTTTTTATTCACAAAGAGAATAACTTTGATATCTCCCGCAAGGGGTTAACCCCTTAATGCTTCTCTCAGCTGTTTGATGGAATGCTTTTTGACCTAACTAATAATACATTTTCAAACATGAAATCAATATAATGAATGCAATTATATTTTATCTTAAAATTGTTTAAAATTTTTGTCATTTTATATTCCTTTACAGTCACTACTTGTGTTAATTCATGGTGAGATGGCTAATAATGATTCAACAAAGCAAATTTTGAATATAATAACACATTGACCACTTCACTATGGGCGCTTTTCAGCCTCAGCTGAAAGGGTGCATCATGATTTAAATATACAGGAAATGCTCTTGTGTGTTTAAATACAATTCATGCAATTCATTCAAATCAGTTTTACAGACAATGTTACTTCATCGTCTTCATTCTCTGTGGTACATAAAGCACATGGCCCACCCATCACAGTCGCCTCTGCCTTATTTCAGTGATGATGCTCTTGCTTTTGTTCTTTCTGTATCACTCCAAGGTTGTGTATCAGCGTTCAGAATTTGATGGACTTGACGTTGCTGTAGTTAGAGCTTTATTTTTAGCTTGGACTTCCAGATGTTGCAGTGTGTGGACAATGGACCCTTGACATTCTCCAATCTTGCCTTATGTGCGTCTGTTTCCTGCTGTCCTTGCTGATATGGCTGCCTAAGTAAGGTTGCCCACAAATTAGAGTTACTCACCATTTATTAAAACTGCTGCTGATATGTTATAACAGCTGGGCATTGCCTCATCATATGCAGGAATGTCCTCAATTTAATTAACAAAGATTATAGGGCACACAGTCAGATTCATCTAGCACAGTCTCCTTGGGGTCAAGTAAAGTGTTTGAACAAATTTATAATCTAACAGATGAGAATTCCCAGGCAGCATTAATCATTATCCATTTACAAACTTTAGAAAATGTTAGTGTCTTGGGTTTTAGATTTTGCTGTTGCCCTAAAAAGAGATGTGCAATAAAAAATGTTGTTCATTTAACTTGAATATATACAAATAATGCAAATTGAAAGTGCATTTGTTCTGTACTTGTAAATGGACATTAACAATTTGACAGAGGTGTATATTTAAAATTTTGATATTTTTTTCAATTGGTTGATACCATAGAAAGCGATAAGAAACAGAAAAAAACATCCTCACTTCTTATTCCCACATTATGTTGTTTTTCAATATGAATGATGTAATTTTTGCTATTCACAATCAAATACATGGCGCATGGTAGTGGCTACAAAATAAAAGGGCTTGATTGCTTGTTATTAGAGTGCATTCAGCCACTTGAATGGGGTCTATTAAATTGAAGCCTATGTAAAGCCTTTAAATTAATGGAGTAAAGGACAGAAATGAAAGAGAAGAATAACATCTCTAAAGTAGGCATCTGTCATTACAAATAAACAATGCACTGTCACTCTTGATATGATATTTTAATACTTAACTATTTCTGTTAAAAGAACCACCACGGTTATATTTCATAGAAAAGAAATCAATATGTAATCATATTTACGTCATATAACACATATTTATTCATACTATTGACTGATATGCGTTATCAATCACCCTAACCTTTCCTACAGTAAGACAAGTGTCAAAAAATGCTTAAAAAATCAAAAATGGAAATGCAGACATTCCAAAGTGTCACCCAGTATTGATTGTACCCCAAACCACAGTCATTGTATGTTTGAATTTGGCTTTTCACCTTATTTCCAGAAATGCCAGGAAGCAGACAAAAGCTCATTAATTTGACACTGCATAAATGGAGCTTAATTATATTAAATAAATGTTCCAAAAAATAGACAAGTTCAAGGCTTCATTAATTATTGCCTGCAATCGCATAATACCTACAGGAAGATAAAGGGACAAAAAAACAAAAAACAAAAGTTAAATCCCAACTTCTTTGCAGTCAAAGGAAGAAGTTCACAAGTCTGATAGAAAGAAGCAAAAAGAAAAATTCAGTGATGGGGATGTTTTTTCCTTTTTTCGTGACTGGTAACAATTACAATGATTTCCACCCTCGATGAGTCGGGAGGAAAAACAGAACAGACCGCATGGAGAGGTGGAGGCTGCAAAGATTGTTGCCACATGACAAGTAGATGGATAGTACAAATAGGGGTATACGGCTGGACAATGAAAGAGGAAATCATTGTCTTGCAGGTTTGTGAGCCACCACCAGTGATTTCGATTGAAAGTATCCAGGTGGGAGACAGCAACTTAGGAGAGTTTGTGAGGTTTGGCCACCAGGAGGGATAAGTTTTAGGGGGAAGCCAAGCTAGTCATAAGTAGAGAAGTGAGGCAGAGCTGACAGCCTGGTGAGGAAAATCTGGAGTCAGAGCTGTTGATGGCAAGCCTACAAGACCAGGTTGTGGGCTCAAATGTGCCCATCTAAGACAATTGCTTGTTTGGGATCACGCTAAGATTTCGGGAAGCTTATGAATTTCATTCTGTCTGTTGAAATTCCGCTCACTAGATGCGATCAAATTACAACCTAATTGTACTTTAAAGCTCACGTGACCGTTCTGATCGGTTATTCTGCTGCAAGCAAGCAAAGGAGATCCATTTTCATACTGTTAGCAAAGTCCACTTGACATGCATGCACTTCTGCTAAAAACAATACCACTCAAACAGAAAAACCTACAAATGAATTCACATTTGAGACTGCACTTTTCCCTCACTTCATTCTACTTTCCAAGTATGACTGCTGTTGATCACATATCAAGATCCATACTTTTGACAGCCAGTCTAGTTTTTTACCATTATGGTATGGGAATGTTAGGGAAAGATTGTAACTATGGTAAACAAAGTACAGTCAACATACAGTCAAGGTTGGCAAATTAAAATGCGTGGTTTAGTCAGACATATAACAATACTTTTTTTGAATAATATTTTGAGTCTGATAAGTTTGTGTTCTCCTTCTCTATCAAGAGAAGTGTTGACTTTGCACTCGTCAGATTTGCCTCCATTTCAGTCACATCCATTGGAAAATTAAGCTCCACTCCCCACACTCTTGACAAAATAATTGAGTATGAGAACCCTTGTAAATTCTAATTATCATGTATAAAATATCCCACCAGAGTGAAATAAAACCTATACTTGGGCAAGCTGAGAAACAACTGATATTTTACTTATTTTGTATGCAAAGAAAAGTAAATTACCTGAAAGGAGCAATGTTGAGGAATGGGAGGGGGGTTTCTCTACCTGGACGAGGCTTTCCACATTTATTGCAATTTTCTCAACGGTATAATCAAAAAGCTACAAGTCAGACAGAATAAGGAAGGGGACATGGAGTGATATTACAAAGGGATAATGAAAACTTACAGAAAGCTAGATCTGGTTTGTGAAATTCTAAAAATTGTTGAATTTCACACTCATATTCCTCAAAACACATAGCCTTGGCTTTAAAATGGCATTCTCAGCATGGCGCTTAACACAATCCTTTCTTACTGTTTGCTGTCAATTTACATACAATCCTTTCAGAAGTAAATCTTTCCCCTTCAAACACCGGTTATGTGAGAAAAAAACAGTTTCTAACAACAGTGCATCAGTAAGCCAGATTTGTTTTGGGTGAAGCAAAACTTGAAACCATCCTAGTATAAGAATGCCTGGCCTTAACCAAGCGTCTGTCATCAACTGCCTCCACCAAAGTCTACAGTAGCACTACAGCTCCAGTTGTCCCAGTTGTGATTTTTCCCTTTGTGTGACACAGATCTGGTGGTTTCTAATGAGAGTAAAAAGAAAAAAGCTGTATGGTGTCGCATTTTATTTCTCCCGATCCTGATCTACACCAATGGATATGGAGTGTGAAAAAAAGCAACCCAAGGCCTCTGACCTACATGCAAGTTGTATTGAAATACTTGCCAGAAGTCATAAGCATTGCCATAGTGATAGGGAAAAGTCTCACTGTACTGCACATCATTCACGTGAGACCCCTGTCACATTTTCACTGCCCACAGCAGCTTGGCTTTATTCCCAGAACCATTTCTCTATGCACAGAGGTGGAAGTAAGGAAAGCAGTTAAGACAAGAGCTATTGTCATATTACTGTTTATCTCTTTCTCACTGGAGTCATCATCTAAGTTATTTCCAACTTGCAGAAAAGTTATACAGGCCTTTATTCGACTGATCTCAATGTTGAGATACATATAGATCAAATGTAAAGGCTTGCAGTGTGGCCTGCAAAATGTATGTTCTTTTCACTCCTGACAGGAAACTCATGTTGGCGTGAAGAAATGTGAAATGTACAATATTCACTGTAGAACACGCACACCACCCCCCTCTGACCCTGTCGCTTCTGGGATGACAAATCGCCCGCAAGTCGGCAAGTCACGTGACCTCGTCTGTGTCGGTGAAGCAGCGCTTCTGACAGGCCTTCCACAAACAATGACAACACGGATGTCATATCTTATTGACCAACAATCCATGCTGGCATTTAGCTGTCTCTCTGTGTGTGTGTGTGTGTGTGTGTGTGTGTGTGTGTGTGTGTGTGTGTGTGTGTGTGTGTGTGTGTGTGTGTGTGTGTGTGTGTGTGTGTGTGTGTGTGTGTGTGTTAGAGAGGGACAGAGAGGGAAAGAGTTTGTGACCTCAGCCCATGCAAAATAATCCCTGATGGCTTTCAGCAAATATGTTTATATATATATCAATTTTATTATAATTATTTGAGGTTTAAAGGGAAATATTTAGGGCAGATATTGACATATGTCTAAAAGATGTTTGCTGTCATTCCAGCAAAGGTAAACCACTTATCTAGTCTTCCTCTTTTACAACTGCACCCTTTAAATCATTCTCTCCTTGTATGTGCTTAGATTTACACATTCTCAGAAATAAATTGGTGCAGCATTAACAACAGATTTTATGCTCCTGTGGAAATTCTGCAGCAGTTACCATCAACATTTCGGATGCGCGGTAAAACAGACTTCATATAAATTATGACATCGGGAGATTTTGCACATGAGAAAGTGCTTTTTCACTGCAAAGAAAACCAGTCAGAGATCCAAGATGCTTAGACTGAAGCAAGAGAATTTAACAGACATGTGAGCATCTCCTGGATTAGAGTAAAAAAACAAACATTTGCAACTAAAGGCTTAATCAAACACACTGTGACTTAAAGGAATCAGCTTCCAATCAGTCATGGAGCTGCTTCATTCCACTCCAGGAAACAAAAAGGATCAAAATTGCTTTTCTTTGATCTTTAGCTTTTGAGTGCATCTTTTACACCAGCAAATATCAAGAGACCTGTTCCTGTTTGAGAACATTAGGATGTTTTGTGTGAATTCTCTTTTTAAGGCATGTTTCAGATACAATGAAAACACTTGTCAGGGATTACAAGCACACAGGATCATAAGCTCATGAAGCAAAATAATAAAAGTTTAGAAAATAAAGAGCAATACACGGTTTTCTGTCTTGTTTAGCACAATAACTTTAATCCAACGAGCCATGGGCATGGCTTTGGTGAAGCACTTATTCAGGAAAACGAAGGAAAAAAAAAGCGGGAGGGGGGGACTTGACAACTAGAGCAACCAAAGCCTGAGAGGAAAAAGAAAAGGGGTATTAGGGAAGATGGGCTTGTCTTGGTGAATGTTTGAACCTGGAGCACCTTGAAGTTGGAAGCTCCAGTAAACTATTTTAAAGTGAAAAGGCTTCATTGAGGGAAAAGTTGAAGTGTTCATGAACAGCATGACTGTGGTTCACAATAAAGTGCTGCTACACTGCAAAAACTTGGATGTTTTCTCCCTTTGTCCCAATGTCCTCTGACTAACTCTACAAGTCACTAATTTATTGATTTTAGAGGACAGTTTACCCAGAATATACAGAACTATGCAGGAGAATCACCTTCTCTGAACTCTCTCAGTCCTCCGCCAAATGCGCATAACAGAGAAAGTGTTGTGCAGTTTAAGGGATTGAGCAATGTGAAGGTCTTTGATTAAAAACTTTTTTTCATTACAGTTAAAAAGGTAATAAATTGCTCCAACACAATCATGTCCCCTTGCTTATCTCTTTGGTTCAACTATAACAAAATTTGGGAAATGGGATTAGCATGATAGAATGCCAATTAGCATAATGGAATAGAGTGCAAGCTTTAATAAATGGTGTGTGCAGACTGTTTTTGGGAGAAGTGAGTGGTGCATACACTTTAGTTGTAAGGTTAACTGATAAAAGGGATGAGTTTGAGTCATATTTAAGTCACAAAAATCAGGACTTAAGACTTGGGCTGCTGAGAAGCTTCAGCTACCTGACAATTGAACATTTTTCTGTGAACCACAAATGTCAACATCATAGTGGCATTAAAGTCAAGGGTCATCAAAGTTACTATGATACATCATGTGGGAACCATGAACACCTGTACATCCATGTACAACTGTGGGCCAAGTACATTGGATTGTTGACAAGAGAGTTGAAGTCAAAGGATTCATCATCTTGGGACCATGAACAGTGTACCAGTTTTTATAGCAATTCCTCTACCAAATTTTATAGTAATCTGTCATAAAGTTCTTGAGATATTATAGTCTGGACCATTGTTGTTGACAACCTGATGTCTGGTCTAGTCAGATGTAGTCTCATCCATGGCTGTTGAGTGAAAATACAGGCAGGGAGCTTTGCTTCTTTATTTGTGAGATTTTGGAAAGCATTATTTGTATTAATAAATATTGATCCCACTATTACGGATAACACTTGAATTGTGTTGTAGAGGGATTTTCAATTGAACTCGGAGCAATTACACCTCCCCGAACAAATCAAACCAAACGCATGCCTTGGAGAAATTGCAAAAATGGCCTCTGAAATGTCCAGGTGGGAGCTGTGATGTACAAGTGAAAGCAGTGCTTCTAAAAAGTGACTCCTTGGTGAGGGGAAATAAGAGGATGTGGAAACAAAATGAATGGCTCATTAAAGTTTATTATGGGGTGGGTTTAAATTTTGTGTAGAGATCACAGACTGACACAGAAAATTTAGCAGCCTGCTAGCCTGACGTTACTGCTTTTAGAACACGTGCAGTTTGTTGGATGCTAATCTGTAGAGCTACATGTGAGCTAAGGAAGAAACCAGCATCTTTAGCCGTTTAAAATAGGAATATAAGTATAATTAGAAGACCTTTCTCAAATTAAACCCTAAGTCTGGCGGTGATGACATATATCATGATTTTTGTGTTTCTTTCCTTGTTATAATAAATTTCTAATTGGCCATAAATTGTCTTGGTTTAAATGGAGATATCAGACATTGGTGCTGACAGAGAGCTATAAAGGTGGATGTTAAAAATTCTCTGCACAAACAGTCTGATTCCTGGAGGCGTATTTTTTCAAATATGTTCATCTCTTTTTTTCTATACCATCTGCTTACCTGAACTGAACATGTGTTCATTTGCATTTCCAATACATCATAAAAAAGCCTCAGACACACATAAACAAGCTCTTCTTCTCTGTCGCTCTCTCACACAAACGCACCCACCTTGAAGGAAACTTGTTATCTGCACAGTGCATGTTCTCATTGCATATCCAATACATCATTTGCTTTGCATGGACCAAGACGCCTGTGCCCTACTTCATAAAGTGAAGTCAGGGCAGCTTTCACTTGAGGGCATATGAGTCAGTATTGACTAAGACATGGTATTCTTCACATTCCCACCCACACTCTCTAAGCCAATAATCACACCAGTGCCGTCTAACACTGCAAAAAACCCCAAAACATTACATCTATTTTTTGCTTTTATATTAAATGATAGGTGCAGGTATATTAAAACTGACAGCTTTTATTGTTCACTCTGTGTAGAGAGTTTTTCAAGAAGCATTAAAAATGGCAACATAAATGCATAACGGATGATGGGAAAATCAATACATTTTCCTATTATGCTGTCACTTGGGGAGGATCATACAGGGTTTTCAGAATGCACAAGCAATAGTATTTTACCTCGTTTCAGTTCAAATGAAGCAAGGCAGTAGTGGCCTACTTCACAGGTCAAAGACTAACATTTGCTTGAGGGTATTATATTAATTGCTATTAGCTACTTTAACATTCAGCGCAGGCACACCACCACTTCATAGCTCATTAAAACCAAATGGAAAGGTTAACTAGCTAGTTTTGACTTAAATTTTGTATTATAGACAATAGCATCTTTTGAATGATTCCGAGGGGGAGCTAGCCGACGTAACCTCAGGGATAGCGATGTTGTTGAATTGGTCAGTCAGTGAATTACCTTTGGTCGAGGCTGATATATCTCATCTACTATTAAACTGATTGACATCAAATTTAATTCAGATGATACCCATGGTGCCCAGGGGTCCTAATGACCTCTCTGATTCTTTGACTTTTCATTTAGCACCATGAATATCATGGTTAACAGACGATGCATCTGTCTGCATCCCTTGCATTTCCCTCTAGTGCTACCATGAGGTCCACATTTGCAGTTTTGCATGAAATCATGTGACTTTGGGGACATGACTGTTAAATCTGTGTGCCACTTGAGCAACAAGTGTTGCCGAGGCTGTCTTTGCTAATTGTAGATCGATGTACAGCCTTTGTGATGATAGTTAGAACCTCGTAAATGTGATTCTCAAATGTGCTTGAATACATAACAGAATGCATACATGAATGAAGTCTAACGGCCATTGAGGCCCTCAAGGTACAACGTTGTGTGAGTCAGCATACAGACATGAAAGAACCAACTTGATCAGTGACACAGATCAGTGGTTAGAGAGCCATGACAGCATACTGGAGCTGTAATATTATGGAAATGATACAACTTGACATTAAGCTTCAGTATGTGACACTGGTGTGCCTTTCCACTCATTTACCACATCATTAATTTTCACTTAAAGTCTCAAACGGCATACAGAGAACTTGCTGTTAAGAATAATTTGTGGTCCTTGAAATCATGAAATCCATACTTCTAGGGTTGCAATATTTCATGTAAGAAAAGAAAAAAAAACGAAGTCATTTTGAAGCAGTTCGCTGCAGTTCGCTGCAGGCATGTACAAGGAATAGAATTCACCCTCTCTTACACATCATGTATGAAAGCAGAGCCACATTTTTCTTACAGAGAGACTATTGCGATTAATATCCAGTTTTTCTTGCAGATATTATGAAATGTTAGATTAGAAACAAATTTTGTTGATGTTGACTGCAACTCTATGTTCTACTGTTGGAGTAGCTTGGCTACTGTAATAGAAAGCTAAGTTTTAACAGAACAGCACATATAAGCTCCATGTTCCATGTAAGCTCCACCTTGGATAATACATATATAATACATACTCATATTATGAGCTCAGACAACCATACAGTACTTCATAAGGCTATGTCAAGGTAGCTGTTACCCGAGGGCATGTGAATCACCATTATCGAAGACATTGCACACAGCGTCTGGGCCCACCCACTCTGTCACAGCCATATGTACATCACAGGCTGCGTCCAGTCCTGAAAAGGCCTCTAATTAATATACAAGGGAGGCAGTGCATCCAGTTGACAAGGCATCGCCTGAGCTGTCCATGAAAAAAATTAATGATTCATGATTCCCAATTATGTTTTAATTCAAATCAGAGATTAGTGCTTGGTAAGGGTCAGCCAGTGTGGTGGTGGGCTGTGCGAATGGTTGGCCGAAGCAGAGATAAGGTGACATCTGTCTGTAACACCAGGCCAAGAGGGAGAACGATGGTGACATTGACTGGGAATAATGTACAGAAACACACACACACACACACACACATATACTGTACATGCATTTGGATTCACATAGACACACGCATACGAATTTTATAAACTGCCCGTTAATGAAGAAAGAATCCATTTTATGTGGACCAGTGGGAGCAATGCATTTTTTATATTGTTAAAATCAGAGAGGGAAAGCTTTTTCTTATCCTCAATTAGACAGACTACAAAAGGGCTAAAACATGAATAGCTGTGTGTGTGTGTGTGTGTGTGTGTGTGTGTGTGTGTGTGTGTGTGTGAGAGAGAGGGAGGGCGGGCGAGAGGAGTAAGGTAAAAAGGTTTTGGATTTCTTTTGGCAATTTGTTTCTTGGCAGTATCCTCCAAATCGCTCAATACAATCTCTCTAAAAGTTTTCATTTATCAATTGTTTTTCTCTTTTTTTTTCTGCAACACCCCACTCCCACCCTTCTTCTTCCAAATGGTTCAGAAAAAGAGAGCTGGGGCCAGGCGAAATCCTTCATTCATTAATGAAAGGCATCCATTACTGTCGAACGACGACAGAGTTAATGTAAATAAATGAATTCTCCAACCCACTTAACCGTGGTTTATTATGAGCGAGCAAGGCATAATTGTGTTTCTGATCAGTTCAGATAAATTCAGACGCACAATACCCCCACCCCCAGTGCCACTTCTCATTTGCATGCCAAGGTCTGCAACTATGGGGGATATATCACATGGCTTATTACCAAGGCTTCAGCTAATGACACTGGAATATGAGAGAAAATATATTTAGGCAAATGTGATAATGCTTGGCTTTGTGGAGAAAGCCTCTTAAGTAAATCAGTGGATTCTGCTTCTGCTGCTCATAAGTTAAAAAAAATCACATTTTTGTATGTTTTAATCTTGACAAACCCATCTGCTTTTGGTGTTTAAATTTAAGCCAACCTATAACTCTGAGTAAAAAGATGTGATTCAGTTTCAGCGCGTGCAACCCCCGACATGGGGTAAATGGCAATTCAGGAAATGTGGGCTCCAAATGATAATGTAAGTGGGATTTTAATAGAAAAACATGCGAGTCTGAGATACAATTTGACTCAAAGTAGTGTATCATAAGCAGACGCATATTTAGCATAAGTTGCTCCAGTGGGAATACAGCCCAGAACAGGTCAGCGTTTGCACAACCAAGCAGCCGAAGATCGACATTTGTTGACTCTGTTACCAAGCTGTTACTCACATGCTTTAAATTCACTCAACCTGTAAGAGAGCAGGTTTCTCAGTGATGAATAAAAAGCCACTCAGTGTAATAGACACTCATTAATCACCAGTATGCTGATGGCCTCTCTCGCTATGACACTGACCCCACTGATGGCACAAAGGGAACAAGTGCCGGAGAATGACTGGGTGACCATGGTCAAATCGAGGTAATAAACGTCTTTGAACCTCAACTCGTCTGGAGCGACGCCGAGGACAGTGTGACTCCATCGACTATGAAACACTGAATTATGGAATTTGCTTGTGGGAACAGTGAGTGTCATCTCCCACACAGATCTTCACACACTTGTACAAGCTCTGCCATGGCATGTAACAGTTGTGTGAATGTTGTTAAACTCTGCCCACTGTTTTGCACTTCTATTTCTAAGACTGACAGGCTGAAAGCTGTAATGTGGTTTAACTTGTCACGTTTTGCCAACTGTTGCATACGATGTTGCCCTGCTGATGTCACACACGCATGCTTTTTGTGCTGTCATCCATGAGCTTTTTTGTGTGTGTGAAGACAAAACTGTCTCAGTAATTCATTTTTAGTGCAGCGCAGAGGCTTAGGTACAAGAACTATTAGGGAGACATATTGCTACTGTACTTCCATAGGAATTTATTAAGGTCTAGGCGTTAGACTGTGACATTTTCTTTTGCTATAAAATGTCTGCACACTTAAAGGCCACATGTGAGCCTCAATCACAACAAGCGCCACATACACATACATACGTGTTATTATTTTTTGCAGTCACTATTTACTGGGTGTACAGTTTTCATAGGGTGGCCCGGTTGAGGTCAGCATTCACTTCAGTGAGGCACAGAAATAGGAATCTTGCTCAGTTCAGTTTCTATGTGGTATGGCACTGAACAGTGGTTAGATTATTACGTCTACCTGTGGTCAGAAAGTGTGTATCTAAAATAAGCACCTGATAGTTTATAGTTTAATAGAGATAAAGATATAGCGCTGTCTTATTTATTTTGTTATTATCTTTATTATTATTTCTATTAACAGTAGCAGCTTTCAGTACCCTAACCCTGCCCCTACAGCTGCTGATTGACATTTACCAAGCACCACAGTGTTATCATCATCATACTATGTATGAAACCTGATATCTGTCATAAATTAATTACATATCCTGTCAAATGTTTTAGAACAACAAACCAGCCCAAAACATGAACACGCAGTCTGACTGAGCTGTTTTACCTTAAACCAGATTACCCCCCCCCCTCCTCAAAATTGTTCACGTTATTAAATCCATAGCTGATCCAGAGCTGACTTAGTAAGTCAAAATATGGTAATATAAAGATGGTGGCAGATGGGTAGCCATGGCCACCCCAGGGCACCCTCTGGCTTCGCCACTGCTGGTTGTCTGGTATTTTGTCTCTACCCAGCGGAGTGTTAGGCAAAGGTGTTTTGCACGAGGAACAGCATTTGCTTGAAAACACCATTAGTTAATGTTCGACAGTAGTCCTTCAGGTCAAAATTTGGGTAATTTTCTGCATGCCTCACAATGTGTGATTCCCACCCGTACCATTCACATCCTCAATCTGAAATGCCTTTTTGTGGGAAAGACAAAAAAATTGCTTCCCCAGCCCCCCCAGCTGCTTCGTGGAGACGTGGCTTGATGTGAAAGCAAAGTGTGTGAAGCAGCAGACATGCTTGTAATATTTCACCCAAGTAAATTCAATAATTGAATGAATGATTGATTAAGGAGGCACTTATTATTGATATTGATGCAATACATTTACTGTGGTAATGTAGCATAAAATTGTAACCAGGGAAGTGAACTTTTTTTTTTGGCTAAATATTTTAACAAGTTATATTTTTTTCCTGCCGGAACTGTTCAGCATTAAAGTTTATTGTCTCAAGGTTCCATTCAAACAACAACACTCATTTGACAAATTTAACAAGATGCGATTGTTTAATTTAAAATCTCAAGAAGAATATCACCCTATGTGTTCAGGTGTGAAAGTGCCCCAAGCAAATTAATTGCTTTTCTATACATGAGACCTCCACAGCCTATGCACACAACATGCCAACTATACATATACACCTACCTTCTTCAGTATGGCCTTGCTGGAATTAAACAAAACAGTTAAACAAAATGGCTGATAATAAATAATAATGGCTACGGACATTGAAGTTTGTACACACTGTTGAGCAAAGACGTCTGAACAGTGCAATTTATCTGTAATAAATCAAGGTAGGGCTTTTAAAGCTATGCTGAGGTTTCCTGATGCCCCTGATGCTCCAAAAATAAAAATAAAAGAATGAAATACAATATTCAAAAAGCTATATGCAAAGTATCTCATTGTGTTTTGAGTTCATTCAAGTAAAGACAAGAGTTTTCCCTTCGCAGTGTTTAATTGAAGTCACTAAGTTCCAAAAGAAAACACTGCATGATACAGTTCCATTAAGAAATGCTGTTGCATCTACAATTACCTTTTCAAACATGTCCAATTATAATGTCCTTATATCTCCCCATAGTACATTTGGAGTCCACATTTATTATCACCAAAATGAATTAAAATATAATTTAGAGCAGAAATCCAAATGAGTTATCTATTAAAGCAGCAGCATGACCAAAGTCAATCTTGTTTGTTTGTTGTTTTCCCCCTGCTGCTTTGTATTCACTGATACACACTCACCCAGTAAACCCAGACTTTTTCCATTGTTGGCCACTGTTTATCTGTAATGGAGCGTGATTGGCTGTTCCAGTGTTTTGCTGTATTACTCATTGACTTTTCCAAGCCAGATCAGGGTTAGATTCATAAACTTGGTCCAGTGTACTTGGATCTTACATAGCTGAACATGAATAAATAAAAGCAATTTAACCACAAATAAGCAATTCCTGACACTCTGGGGACGTTTACGATATTTCACATTCATGTTGAGAACAGTCTCAGAATAATTGTCTACACTATAACTATCCTTAACCCATTCCTTTATATCCCACTGAATCCACACACAGTCTCACTACCACACTGTGGTTTTAATGCACAACAATGCCTGAAACTGGGATCAAGTACATTTACAAGATTTATGTTTGTTCTTTGCGTGTCTCTCGGGGCAGATGTGCCACAAGTTTAGGACTCAACTTTGCTTTTTGCATTTGAACGGGTGTAAGCAGAGCACGTAGAGCCCATTGTGGGAATACGCATATAATGAATCAGGAAGAAAACAATAAGCGTTCGGAGGTCGTTTGGTGTCTGAGTGTCTTTTCAATCATCACCACCGACGACTCTGAGGTGAAATTCCCAAGGCGGGAACTCTCACCATTTGTCAGACAGTTTGCAGATATTCTGTTTGCCATTCAAGTCACTGCAAGTCATGTCAGCTCGGGAGCAGGGGAAATGTTGTTTGTGGAAGCTTGTACATATGTTTGTGTGTATGCCTGCATGAATGTGTGTGTTTGTGTGTAGATATTCAAAGGAAAAAAAGTCTCATTTAAATATGTTAGTGTATAGAAGCACACACAGACAGTATAGGCATAAACATCAGGAGTCAGAGCATAGCGCAACAGAAATACATTCCAGCATAATTTTAAACCTGTTTCAAAGAAAGACTTGCCATACTCAAACACTCCTTATTGACTGAATAAGTACGTACACATGAGAAAACAAGCTAGGAGAGCTATATTGTGACTGACTAGCATTAGCATGTTCCAGGCTGACTAGCATGTTAGCTCGTCAGCTACAATACTTCACCAACTCGCACCAAGCTTCTTGAACCAAATAAGATGCACAGATTAATTTCACTGTCCCTCTTGCTGGTACATGAAACTCTTTCCTAACTTGCCAGTTTAACCTAGGGCGTTCGCATCCGTTACAAAACATAACTAAGAGCAGCCCCTTCCATTTGAACTGTCCCATCCCTTAACAGAGCCTTAATTTCAGCTGCCAGCTGTTGAGCAGACATCAAACACTTGGCTCTAACAAAGGGAAAACATGAGAATGTGTATTTTTTTTTCTTTTTTTCAGAAAGCTATACCAATTTTCTCTCATTTCCCATGATTTTTTACATGACTGGAAAAATACTCCACACACGGGGGAAAGCCTGGCATTATTCTGCTCCATTGAATCTGCTGTTGGTGTAAAAATTTGTGCTTCTGCTCTACCTCCACTGCAGTAGGTCTCACTCTGCTGAATGTGGTGCAAAGCGGTGAGCTGAGCATGGTTCTTTGAGCTGAAGGAAATCAAACCTGGTGCTTACCACTTTACATTTGGGTGGTGGTGTTCCTCAAAATACACCTGCAAATAACATACTGTACCCAGAATTATATCTGCAATAGCTGGTTTAACAGTCTGTGGGTGTGCTTCCTGTTTACCAGTCTACCGTGCAGCTCGTATGGACAAAATAAATGTAAATGCAATTTATGTATGTATTTGTGCTTCTCTTAATTTGCACAAGTTGAAATAATGAACAACATGGTTTGAAGTAGCCAGTAAGGGATAGCATCCCACTTCACCTCCCCACTATATTACTATGCATTACCATTGGCCTTACTTTTAGTCATACCACTGTACAGTGAGTTCCAGCTTTTAATGCAGATTAAAGATTCACTACCACTGTTCCTTCCTGAGAGCATTGTAACAATGATTTCGAAATGGAGCTGTGAGATGTATCCTGTGTGCCATGAAATATGGGGGTTTTGTAGTGTGTGAACATGCGCATGCCTTCTGTATGTGAGTCTGCGTGTACTATGGTGTGCATGTGTTAGAGGTGTCTCTATAACTTATTTATGCCAGGGAGATGCTTTACACAGCGGAGGAGAGGCTTTACAAAGTTCCCTCATCTGTAACAAGAGCCTTTGTATTGACACATGCTCAATTCTCATCATAAGAAGAAGAATGGAGACACAGAGCTTATCGGCATAATTGGGTACCAAGAATGCTGGCAGTAGTTTGGACATTTTTTTTTCTTTTTCAATTTCCTGTTTTGAAATTAAACTCTTGTATTCAAACATAATAATGATATTTAGCAAGATACAGTAACTGCTGAATATGTATGAGGAAGAGAATTTGCAAATGGCATCATTAAGGGTGACTGTGGGAGGTATTCAGGCAATACCATAACTATTGTATATGTAATATGATCATTGTAATTAGTAATTATTCAATACCTGCAAAATATAGTGAAGCGATATTAAGTTAGTGATCATGTTATCAGCAGAGACTCAGCCAAGAGTTGCACTCATGAGCATATAAAAACAGCAGAGGCTTGTTTCAAACCTTTGTTTGTTTTTAAAGCGACAGTTAATCAAAATGACAAAAACATATTTTTGCACGTAATTCTACTTCTATTCAGGTTTTGGGATGTCCATCACTATGATTACTGTCTCCACTTAAATAAAATGGAAGTAAATGGAATTTGATTTTTTTTGAAAAAAGTAAATTAACAAAAAACGGCAACATATCTATCCCTATTGCGAGGGAAAATCCACAAACGTTTTTAGGAAATTAGCTGAAACAGGACCCAAAAGTAAAGCATCACTGAAATCTGTTCATAGTGAGGTCTGTGAATTTTTCCAATTCACAAAGATATAGCTTCTGGAATGACAAATTAACTTTTGAATTTTTTTCAATAGAGATTTTTAATAATACGTACCACAAACTTAATTCCATTCAAGTAACTGTTCATTGTTTATGATGCTGTTCAAACGACCACTTTTCAAGCCTGTTACATCATAAACCTATCATGATACTCAATTAAATATGCTGTAGTACATGGGCATTGTAGCTCACAGTCCTGGTTTTAAAACAATAAAAAAAAAAAGCTACAGAGCAACATATATTATTAATTAAAAGACATTTATCCCATTAACATTAAGATCCTCCTTGAAAATGATATCTCATTGGGATTTACCTGGAGTAATCCTAATTTAATAAACAGTAGGGTTAAGTAGACATAAACTGTATATAGATGTCTTTTTAAATATAAATGTTGTAAATTCTAGGGGACTTATCACTGCAATGCTTGGCATAACAATTATTTCTATCTGAATTGACAGCTTCTTACTTCTCCACAAGATATATAAACCATTTGACTGAGTCCCAGAAACAGAAAGTTGCTCCTGCGTGCCAGGCATCACCCCCTGTGGTTGTATTTATGTTTATGCACCATGTCGTCAGTCCAAACGATCATGATGGCCCCAGCAGTGATGCTTTGCAGACAGCCCCTGAATGTTAATTAAACGTAAAATGCAGCGGCCCTGGACAAAAAAAAAAAAACGTCAGGATATAAACTTTGTCTGTCTGAGTAGGTCAAGCATCACAAAATGAGGAGAGTTTTGGAGACTCAAAAGTTAGAATGGAGGTTAAAAAAAACCTATTTCGACTGGTAACGTTATCCTCTGAGCAGCGGATTAATTCAATGTCTGCTTGTTTTTAGATACACCACCTTCGCCTTCTCCCGGGGTAGCATGCGCGCTGCAAGGTTACCTCATCATATGGTGCTGTACCTCAAGAGCTGGTGGGGCTGTGTTTGCACGCATATGTAATGAATAAACAAAGACAGGCAAGGAGGAAGCGATTACATAGATGTATCATGGAGATAATTATAAAAAGGCTTGGCAACAGACACTTCATTTAGTCGCATTAGAATATTTGTAGCAGCATTTCACAACTCTATAGCTTGTATCATTGCCAAGGATTTTAACTACAATCTATTTAATTTTACTCCCTTACCTTGCCAGTTCCAAGCACCAAAAATGAATAGCAGCTTTTAAAATTGCACGCCAGTTACTTCAGAACCTACAGTGATGAGGGTTTTAATTTGCCAGAGTGACCTTCAGATTTACTGGTCTGTGAAGTATTGACGAAACCATAAGGCTTCTAGAAAACTGTATCATAAAATACTGTTTACTACTTATTGGCAATGGGTTTCTACTAATTCTTTTCTTTATTTATATACTTTTTTCTAGGTACCCACTTTCAACAAATCCTCCAGTCTAAACAACAATTGTTAATTTTTCCCTACCTTTTGGATACTATCCATAGGAGTTTACTGGCCTGCGTACCTGACCTTTGTTGTCATAGCAACGATAATATGACTGGTAGAACTGTCATTGTTTGGTTAACTCAATATAGCTCAATGCTTCATCTTTTTACACACTGTTCACCCCTATGTTTCCTCCTCCCTCAAGCAAATTGTTGAAATGCCACAGCAAAACAGTTACTTAATTTCCAAACACAGAAAACAGCACTTCATAATTTATTCCTCCAGATCCTTTTAAATCTCCCCCAAGGCATACTGAAGTTTTGTGCGTGTTTGTGGGTGTGTGTTCATTCTTGCTTACATGCAAATGTAGAACCTTTTAACACTTCAGCAATCCTGGTGACCACTAACATCAGAGAAGGATAAATCGGACCCACCCAGCAGATAACTGCACGTCTGAATGCACTCAGAGTGCTTCCCCAGCCATGTGAAATAAATGCCAACTTAATTAATTAGCATTATTAACTTTTTACGAGAAATGAAACCTAAAGTAAAGGCTGCGTCTGCATACAAAAGTGCGGTGAATAAGACGAAAGCGATGCAGTTCGGTTTATAATGCTGCCACTGCTTTGTGATGATAGTGATACCGGTGGCAGCAGCAGCTTCTTACGGCTTGTCTCATACTGGAGCCTCTCTGTGGACCATAATCACCACATTTGTTGTGTGCAGAGGCTCTGAGAAACAGTTAACGACCCTGTAAACAAGCAAGCGCAGCCTGCCTAGCTAGCACATTGCTAAATGTCAAGAGAGAGAAGAAAAGCAAGAGAGAAGCAGTGAGAGTTCTGGTGTTTACTTCATTAGACAGTGTACTATCTTTCTTTCATTCCGGTATGATGGCATACAATAAGGAGGGGGGTCACCTCCATTCAAATCCATAAGTTACTGGGGTCAAGGTTTAGGGTCATTTATGTGCATACACACAGAGATATGTATTGAGTAAATCAATTTATTTCTACCCCCAGGGCACCAGAAGGCTTACCAATAAAATGAAAACCATAAAATAATTCAGTCAGCAGCCATGCATTTAACAAGGGGGGTCAAAAGGCACTTCACATTTCTATTAAAACATTTGACATTTTATTTGCATTATATCAGAGGGATGAGGATGGAAATATGACAACATGGCTATCATTATATTGGACAGACTTTTCAGCAATTATAAGTAGAATCTTTAAACAGAATAAAAAAATAAAAATAATAAAATAACAAAAAAAAGGGCAAAACTCAAACTTGTGCTAAAACCTGCAATACTTAATCTCAACAGTAAAGATCTGTGAATATATTAAATAATTTACATTGGATTCATACGTGACAAGCGTTGTGACAAGAGCACATACTCTGATTCTAAGCAGTAACTGATAGGTTACAGTGACATAAACTTTTAGACACAACCACAGCTCAAAGTGTTGTTCATGGAGGCCCAGATACCGGCTGTTCTTAATGCCTGATGATGGATGCTGTTGTGTTTTTGTATCACAACTGAAACTGGTTTTGTTCAGGTCTACTTTTATTTGAGTTCTGCTCTTGACAGGGTTGATTTTTTCTAATGGTCTAAAAATTCCCTCCACTCTTCTGAGCTGTGGAGTACCTCAAGGCTCTGAATTAGGGATCCTATTACTCTGTATCTGTGAAATTTATTTTATTTTATTTTTTTATGTCCATTCATCAAATGACCTGCTATCACATATCATTTGAAACTAAATCCATGTAGCTCTGTGAAGTGAAATGTTGTTAAAGTTAATGTTGATGGATTAATTGATTTGTGATTATGATGGATAAGTCTTCTGGAGTTTCCAGCCAGCACTGGAGTCACTGCCAAGTTAAATGGAGAGCACATATCTTTGTCCCAGATACTTATGTATAACTTTGGGTCAGTCATGGACACTTTTCTGTAATTTTGCAAAACGGAAAATAGTACATTTCAATTCATTTGGAGGTGGGTAGGGAGCATACAATCAGTCCTAAGCTCTGATATAAATGGAAAAATGCTATATTTTAACTATTTGCATTGATGATTCAACAAGGACTGCAACAATGGCTGCCAAGAATGAAATGTAATTAGACTTTCCTCAGCCAGACAGATTACTGGCATATTTTAAAGACAAAAGAAAGAACCATTCAAAATCACTATTAAAATTCTGCATTCATTTTAATTACAGAAGTCAGAAGACTCGTACGGAAGCAATAGTGAGTTAAAAAACACAATTAGCCATGTGTGAAACAGCATTTAAAATGTTTCTATCAGAATGACAGCATTATCTGCTGAGGCAGAGAATGGGGAATGGTTGCCTTCTGAAGAAGCTGTGAAGTTTCCACAAGGCTTCACCCAAACGAATGAAATGTTTTATTAATTGATTTGCTCGATTTCCCTCTCGTCCTTTTTCCACATTAGCATCAATTACTTTTTTGTGTCTGTGAGGCATTCTTCAGTCTTTTCAAGCAACGTGCTGCATATCAAGTACATCGACATGAAATGTTAACAGACATGGCAACAAACTCACACACACACACACGCCTCATCATCTAATCAATGGAGCTTAAATAGTTTGTCCTGTTCTGTGGTCGTCATAACACCAAAACAAGATGATTTTCACCTAAATCACACCCAACTGTGGCTGTTTTTGTTTTGATTTGGGATTTGCCCAGTGAGAGTCGGAGACAGCAGTCTGAGCAGTAGCACTGGAGGCAGATGATGTTCTTGGGGGTCATTAATTAACTCATCCAGAGCCTTTATTAGCTCCTTAATGGATATGGTTAGAGCATATCAGGGCTTTGATTACCTCCCATTGGCTATGCAGAGAGGTTGACTACGGTGTGTGTATGTGTGTGTTAGAAAGTGTGGGAGCGTGGGCTGGTGTGTTGCAAGCACATCGTTTTCATATGGCTGTATCTTTCTGTGATCATGAAAGCATGTGCGTGTGTTCATGCACTTAAACAAATCTTTGTCAAAGGGCTTTAAGACCAGAAAGGGGAGATGGGAAAATGAGTGAAAAAAGGTGACATTTTTCTTGGAATTCACTCGCTCCTCCTACAAATCTGACCTTGCCATGACCTCTTATTGTGCATTACATAATACTGTAGTATAGTTTGTGCTTGTCAGTACCTCCCAGGAGTCGACTGCAAAGATACAGAAGAGTTCAGGTAGTTCAAATGGAGCTGATTCTGCATTGATGAGCTCAAAAAAGGTTCCATTGTGTTTTGCTGAGCTGATCATAGCCAAGAGTAAAGCCTTACTTCATGCACTACATATGTCTCTAGTATTGTGGCGCTAATATTGATTGACATTTACAATATGGGACGATCTCACTGCAGTATGGCTGCGTGTGTATGTATGTGTGTGGTTGTAAAGCAAGCCTTCAGGCCTTTTTAGTTGCCTGTGGTGAATGTTCTTAATTGAGAGACGGAGGAGTTTTGTGCCTCATGTGCTCTTTCCCTCCCTCCCTCCCTCCCTCACACACACACACACACACACACACACACACACACACACACACACAGCTCCAACTCAGCAGTGTTCCTTCAATATCAAACACATGTCGCCCTCACCCCAGGTCTCTCCACCGTTTCGCTCTGAGTTCCTTGCCGAGTCTCCACACTTTCACCCCCAAGGCTTTTCATAACAGCGCTAACCGAAAGCTCCTACAGAGGGTGCCGGATTGATCGTTGGTCCTTGAATCCACAGGAGAGATGAGAGGGGACGAGATGATTTATTAAGAGCAGCATTCTTACACGGCTAAACCTCAGAAAACGATTGGCTCACTCAAGAGCACGTGCACACAGATTTTGCATGCAGTGTCACATAGGAATGAATGCACACACACAGGCACCAAAAAGCTAATCTCACAGTTGGGAGGTAGAGTAGTGGTACATTGGTTGAATGGCTGTGTAAGAGAAGTAAATGAGGTCTGTTTGATGGATGTTCATGTGAGGGGGTGTCAGTATGTGTGTGCTTTGGGACTGGGAGCAGATATGTGGAGAAGAGATTTGCATATTCATTTCATTCAAAGACAGTAAGTTAATGTAATATGTGAAGTGACATATACAGTAGAAGTGGTTGCAGCTTGTAAGTGAAAGCGCAGATGGCACGGTCATTTTTAGGGAATGCATATAGGTTGCAGTTTGTGTGAGAAGCAAATGAAGAAAATGCAGAGATGCAAAACATGTTTTTATTTTTGTTTGATTTGTGAAATTGTAATCTCAACCATTTATTGCCCCATAAATCTGTGGTTGTTAACACCTGTGGCAAATAACTGTTTGCATGTCAAATGTGTTTTTCCTCACTTGCCATAATTTAAAACAAAGCTAGTACAGTTAAAGTGACATCTGCTCCGTACCCCTCCTCCTCTGCCACTGACTCTCTGGGTCTCCTCCATTACCTCACTTGTGGTATTTGCAGCTAGTCAGGTGCCTACTTGTGTGATGTAGATCCGGTAATTGGCAGTACGGCCAAAGTGCCTGTTAAGACTGCAAGAGTGAGGAGGATTTTTTTTTTTTTTGAAGACACTGGAACACACTCGGTTAATGGGGTCATACTGCCACTCGGCAAATAAAGTACATGGCTCTCTTTACTTTTTAATTTATGTTCATAAAAATTACAACAAGGAAAAGCCAAACAGAGCTGCAAGTACAATTAACTATCGGTAAAAAGAAAAATATAAAAGAAAAAACATGCAGTCAAGGGACTTTGGGCAAAAATATTTTGAAGTAAATCCATGGGAATTTTCAAAATAATTAATAATTATTAAAATATTAATGATTATTTAAGTTTTTTTGTTTTAAGCCAAAATGCCAAGTATTTGGAGGTTACAGGCTGTAAAATGTAAGACTTTTCTGCTTTTCTTACATTAAAGTAGATTGAATATATTTGGGTTTTTTGGATTGTGATGTTTTAAAGATTTATCGGTAATTGGGAAAATAATCGTCAGGTAATCGATAATTAAAACAATTTTTATCTTAATTCATTCTGCATTTGACAAATAATCTCCACTCAAGGACTATTCCCGTGCTTGTCCAGATGCTTTCAACTATTCCACAAAGACATGACAATTAAGCAAACTAATTTGGTGATGAAGACCATGTCATTCAGCTCCAATGGAAGTGAAGTAAGTGGACTTTGAGTGGAGATTGTGTTAACTAAAATTAGTTGTGTCTGAATTTGGAGGTTGCACAGTGTTTGTATGTGAATAAAATAAATCTTTCATTGTTGCGTTTTAAAATAGAAACAAGCAGGAAGATGAGCCGATACTTAATTCATTATATCTTTTTTATTCATTGCTTCTTTTTTCATATTTAGCTTCTCTTTCAAAATCCCAGAAGGTCTTGTGTTCCATAGCACTGTTTTGTTTTAATACGGATGTTGTAACATCATAGCATTTGATTGCTTTCACACTTCACAACATCACAAACATAATGAAAGCAGCTTCCTCATCAACTTAAAGTGTTAGTCAACCACTGACTGGTATTTCACAGTAGACTGTGACAAATTGTGAGATTCACTTACCTCTGAATAACACTCTCAAGGAGCATTAGGGTAAGTGTGTATTATGTGTTAATTTTTCAGGAATGTGACTTGTTTACTCATGTGGTTGTCTTGCCTAAAAGCGCTAGCATGCTTATTCTGACAGACCTTGTGTGACCCTGTTTTTCCTCTAGATTGCCCAGCTCTGTAGATCACCTGACTATCCCTGTGATCAACCACCTGTCTGTGCAGGTGTTCCTTATGCGTAGTCAGTGTGATAGTGTGATATGTGTAGACCTCAGTTTCTATTTGTCAGTTTTTCCTTTAGTCAAGATGTTTATACGCTTTGGTGCTCTTGGTGTTGTAGTCATTGATATTAAGCCCTCTGAGCCTCCTTTTCAGACCAAACGTACTCTGCCTGTGTTATGAGAACACGCAGTACACTTGGACTTGACAACAATATATATATATATTTTTTTTTTTATCTGCGACACAAGCTACTGCAACTGGGAAAAGTGTCAGCCCTGTGTAAATGCCACAGCTAAAACATCTCCATTACATCTAAAAACCATCTCTGACCTCAGTTCTGCAAAGAGAGGCTTCAGCGGAGCATGCTGGTAAACATGAAAGCTGTCGTCTACAGCTGACGTTAGAATAATTACACAAAAGACATAAAACCCAAATGAGTGATTTTTTTTTTTTTTTTTTCAACCAAATCCTCTACAGAGTTAATTATGTCTATTCAAAAGTCTTTCGATGGTGACCTTTCCTTGCAGGGCGAATGACACCTAGCTCTGCTCTCTCCACAAAGTTTATCTTCCTATCAAGAGAGCCTTTCCATTTAATTCCACTTCTTTCCCACTCTCACCTTTGATACAGCGGTTCCGTATGCAAATGATCATCTTCATATTGTTAGTGAGGTAAATTAGCATTTGCTTTTTTTGCCATATTATCTCACTTTCAGTTTACATAAACGTTCATTTTCGGTGTAGCAGCAGCTCTTTGAATTATGCATGAGGCCCTTCCCTCGGCTGAATCCTGGAACTTGAGATCAGCATATTTTAGATATTCACCCATTTTTTTCTCTGCACATTTGGTATTAATATGTATCCCTCATCTGAAACTGTGATAGAAGCACCTTTTGGGTACGTGCAGCCTGCACTCCCTCTTAACACAGCTTTAAAAAATGTGCAAAATACATGAGATAAACTTGCATGTGTTTGTCAAAACAAATGCTTTAACACCATGCATCTCTGTGGTTTGACAGGAGGTAGATGGCACACTGCTGTGCTTCTTAGTAGCCTACTGTTAGAAATGGGTGCTGTAATGCATAATGTTTGCTCTTATAGGCAAGATTTATTTCCTTATCTTTCTGCATAGTTGTGCATACTATCATTGGTCTGGGTTGAATACACACCAAATGCAAACAGTGAAAGACTACTCATAAATGGAAACTTTGAGTGTCTTTAAAACCTGACTAAATACTAAATATGAAATTAAATATAACACCGTATATAGTGAAGGAATGACATTTGTCATTGAAGTTTAGTATGCTCTGTCAGATGTGTTATGTAGGTAAAAGTAAACAAAATTTATTGTATTGAACTGTCTGGATTAAAATCCATGGCAACATTTTGTTGCCTGTCTCAAATCACTTTTTCAAATACAAAACAAAAAAAACATCTTGATCTCTCTCCTGTCTCTCTCTCTCCCTCTGATTGGTCCAGCCAGAGAATAGTTTGATTTTCATTCATGCAGATCACAATCACATGAGTGATGAATGTTTCAATATATTTCCTGTTCTGCTTTGTGATGGTGAGTTGACAGAGACAATCTGATGAAGATCTCTGCTAGATCGAAACATTGCTTTATTAGAATTGCTGAGAGATATTAGCAGTGTGCAGATCGTTTTGTCGAATTCTTGCCTTTAGTTTGATTTCCCATCCAACACCTGAGTAAGTTTATTGTGCCTGCTCTATGCCTTTTTGTCTCAACTAAAGAAACGACAAGTCACATGAAATCCTTGAAGTATTTAACATTAACTGAGATGTTTAAATGCCTGAAGAGCTAGTGTAAATTTAACTTTAACATAATAATCTTTCTTTATCATTAATCCAGTAAGCCATCTGTACTTCTGATGGATATAAATGTGTGTATGAACTTTTTTTATCATTTCCAGTAGAGAGCAAACATTAACAAATGACAGAAAAAAAAGGTATTTGGAAGCCATATCTAGAGGAAAGACATTTGGGGATCATTTAAAAATCAATGTTCCCACTGGTTTGTTTGCGTAATTACGATGTTAACATAGTTTTGTCAAATATAAATTAGTATACTGTATATTCATGTTTAAATTCATGAAGTTTTAATAAATCTAAGAGTTCATTAAATTGTGATTAGTTAGGACTTGCCAGAATGCAGCAATGAATATAGAGCAGGAGCAGAAAAGTCCATCATTACCTAATCTACAGGCCTGCTCTGCAACACGAATGCTTCCTGCATAGTGTTCTTCCTGTTTTAGCAATGCAGCGGTGATTCATATATAGTATGTTAGGTAGCATCTGATAGATGCCACAGAATTTTATAAGACAACAAATGCCCTAATCATTCTGCACTTAGTCTACAGATATCAAAAATCAGCTACGCCCATAGCGCAGGCCTCCTCAAAGTCAATCAATAGCTCATATGTCATCTTGTCTTGCTTTTTCTACATTTCTAATCAGCATACGAAAAATCCAAAAGGTGTGAGCTGCATCATTTTGAAGTTTCATCAAATTCCAATCAGCGGTGTCTGAGATTTGTGATCTATAGTCCAAATAATCAGGCATTGTTACAAAGCAGCCATTCCCCCGCTCATATTAACATCCATCTTTTCTCAGAAGCAGGCACATTTGCACACACAGACTGCCGCGGGTAATTCTGCTAACCATGCCCACATAAAAATCACCAATCAGAAAAAGCTATTCAAATAAAATGCAGCTTCATAAAACATCTTCATTAGTATTAAAGCAATTTCCTGTGTGAGTACGAACAAAGAAATTGACCATTTGTAATTGGAAGAACTCTGAGAGGGAGAAGATGGACAGTCATACCATAATGATAAAATTGAGGAAAACAATTGAAAGACTGAAAGGAATGAAAAATTAATAAATGAAAAAAAAGTTTAATATGTAAAACAGAGGAACTTGATTGTGAAATGATTGAATAAATGAGTAACCGGTGAGGATTAAAGGTCTATCATAATTGTCATTGCAGGATTTAAATGTTTAATTTTTATAGGAAATCTGTTTGGAAAAGATTCAAAGGCTCACATTTTAAGACATTTGAGCAGTTTGTCATTGTTACTGCACAGTCAGCTGCCTTCTTGACCTGAATTATAGCATAACTGACCAGACTAAGAAGAGAGGCGTGAAGGAAGTGGCACTACTCTACTTTGGACATAAATGCACATCGACTACTTGACATCAAAAAATGAGTTAGCCCTTGACTGTGTCAGTGGTGTGATCATCCTCGTGTGTACTTGGAGGCCCGAGACAGAAATGCTTCATCGGGATCACGGATGCAACAGAATTTGAAATCAAAGCTTGAATTCACTTGCCCTGCCACTGGAATATGTTCCGCTTATCTTAGCTGTCTTCACCACTTGTGGGCAGATGTTGACTGTAAATGGCAACACGCCCCCTGAAAATGAGTGCAATATCTGCAGCTTGGCTGAGTTAGCTTTGCCCCATAGCATCCACCAAACATAGAAACTTCCAGAGAGATGTGCTGGGTGCCAGGTTCTACCTTCTTATCAGTTTCCCAGAGTCTGGCAGTGTGCACAAGCAGGTCTAGGTGAGGAAAATTAATTCTACATTCTGGCTGTCAGCCTACCAAAGTAGCAGCAGCTAATACAAAATACCCCTGAACTAAAGTGCTCTATTGAATATATGAGTCATAAGCTTTGATAGCCAAGGTCTAACAAATTATTTTGTGACATAAGATATAGGGGCAGTTGAGATTAAAGAGAAACAATGCAGTGGAGGTGTCCATTTTTTCCCACCAGATCTGCTCTGTATATGAGCTGGGAAAAAAAAATTGATATTACTATTGAGTAAATCTACACTTGGCTGATTGTGGTTTGCAGAAATCTGCTGCTGCACCTCTCATTATCTTAAAACCTTTCAAACACATTGCTGCTGAAAAAACATCTGCTGCAAGTGGCCACTAAAGCATTGAAAGCAGGGGACCAGGGGTCTCATACTCACCTGGGGATGAGCAGTGGTGGAAGTATGGATGCTTTACTTAACTAAAGAACTATGACAACACTGTAAAAAATACTCTGTTACTAAAAAAGCCCTTCATTTAAAAAGTGCAGTGGTAAAATGTCAAAAGTTCCAGTTCCAGCATCAGAGCCTCTGGTGAGATCTGAATCCATAACCTTGGTTACTTTGCTGACATGATTCCTATTGAGTTAATCATGTCGCTCTTATTGTTTGGGTCCTTGCGTGAATATGAATCCCTAACTAGATTAACTGGCAAGCATCCTAAATACAAATCCAATTTTAATTGCTCGTTTGCAGGTGGACAGATGTAGTCGCATTCATCCAATAATGTTACAAGTTCCACTGTGCCCTGCTTTCTCTTTACTTTGTTTGAAACATGTAGCACAGTATGTGCTCCTTTTGAGCTATTATGCAACATTTCAAGTTTCAAATAAGGTAATGGATGTTCCACTATCAGTTACAAAAGCACAGATGGACAGATGGAGTTTCACGCTGCCATGCTTTTGCTTTACCCATGTACTTATAGTATGAGCTGCTTAATCGTTACACAAGGCTTTAAATTATGTTATTCCTGCAGTTTTTTATTGAAGTTTTTCTTTCAAAACATATTAATGGAGCAGAGCAGCGTAGTTCTTGATCTTTAATACATTAGAGAGAAGGAACCATTACATGTTGTGAAATTCTGACAGAAACGGGTGAACTGACATTAGAATATGCACTTCAAAGTTATGCAAGTAACTATTCTTACATTCCAAGTTGTCAATTTGTTTTTCATTTCATTATTTTGTTTTATCTCTACCAGTATGCTTTGAAGCCAGTTTTTATTTCTTCTTTTTTTTTTGCTGTATGTTTGCTTTTACTTATACATCATATTGATTTCATCACAGAAGTTCGCGCATTAACATTTGGCTACTGAGCTGCCTTGGTCAAGCAGATAGTAGGTTAAAAACCTCACTTTTGGGCAGCTCAGCTATAGTATATGCGTGAGAGAAACCTTAAAAGCATACTGATTTAATTCCTCACAGTGATCTTCATATGTATTTCCTGGATTGGAATTAATGGCCTTCAGTTCACAAAGCCGCTGCTTTCACATTTAGGTGACCATGGCCCAGCCTGGCTAATTGTAATGGGTGAACAGTCAGATGTACTTGCATAATGAGTTCCATTGCCAGTCCACAGATCATCAATGATGAAAAAGTTGGAATTAGTTATGGGATGAGTCTCAATATTTTGTACCAGCTGGTACTGGAATACAGACAACACAGAGAACTGTCCCTTATCAGGCAAAAGCTCAGCAGTCATTCTGTCTTATTCACAGTTTGACAAACATTTGGCTTAACCCCCAGTCAATATGCAATTACCCATGGCCAAGTGCTTACAATAGTCCAAAGCTACACAGAATTGAATCTGATAGTGATTCATAATTCATGTGAGCCATGCAATATTTATATTCTGATAAGAGTAAATAATTCAAGCCAAGATGATCAATTATGTAAAGATTTTGCATAACTAAATCTATTGTTTCTATAGCCTTTATCCACACAGAGCCCAAAGGAAAATACAATAATTAAGAGACAGAAAGGATTTTGGTTTTAACCGTCAATCACTGAGCATTCAGTCGATAAGAACTCATTTGACTCTATAGATTCAAGCTGCTTAATCCATACAGTACAAACTCGCAGTCCTCTCATAGATTTTGCAGCTGTATCCATTCTGAAAGTTCCACGTTCTGTGTGTGCTTCATGCCACTGCAATTTAGAACTTCATTATTGCTCTAACACTGAGATTAATTACGCAGAAAATTCGCATTTTCTTCACTTCTGCCATCAGAAGGCATGAGGTGTGATGTGCCAGACGGATGACTGGAAGACATGAGTTTTGTCCTCATAACAGCACAATATGTTACAGTTCACACATGTGCAACCAGTACAAGCACAAACCTGTATTGTCAGCTTCTGAGTTTCTCTACTGCAGCAGCTGTGAGATAACATTTTTTTTAATACACAATAGTCCTTCTACTTTTAATCACAATAATTCTAACACATTGTAATCTTTAGTATTGCATGTCACCCGCTCTTTCTCCATCTTACCTAATGCTAACTATCAAAATAAGCAACTGCTAAAAAACTACTTAAATCTTTAAAAGAGCTTTACTGTGCTTCTAGCTAAAAGCTAGACAAATCTCTCTTAAAAAAAAAAAAAAAAGGAATTGCCACTTAATTGTACTTCCTTTAGGTTGCAAAGGAAATAAGAGATCCTGCCAAAAATACATGATTTTTTTCTGTACTTTCTTTATTTGTACTAGATAATAATACATGTAATTGTACCATCTAGTCCTTCAGTCAGTACGCATAGGGCAAAGTTATTTTGCATTTAGACAGTGGCCTCACCAGCAGCCATTTGTGTACATTGGCTTGCTTTCTGCTTTTGTGACTTACATCATCCAACATTCCATTTTTAAAGACCTGTTCTGGCAACCTTCAGCTTTCAAGTATTTAAATAATCATAATGCATAATGAAACCAAATCACCAGCACTATCACAAAATACATAGACACTTACAACAAGAAGACATGCAGGCATTTTAAATTACACTTGCACCTGTGACCTTTTGTGTTATTTCGCTTTTTATTTTGAATTGGAAAACACATTATCATAAATATGTTTTTAGGTGACAACAGCATCAACTTGCCACTGAGCAAGTTCTGCTACTAATTACTTTTTTGTATTTGTAACTTTGAAAACTCCTCAGCCTGACCATAATATAATGAATAGCTTTCTGTTCTTATATTCTGATGTACAGTATGTCAAGCACTGTGCTTTTTAACTTGTGGACCTTTATATCACAGCTAAAGAGCATTTATAATTCGTATGATTCATCAGTCTTCTTTAGCCGGGGCCCTGGAAAACATACCAAGCCGACAGTGGCTGTCAGCATAGTTCATGTTGGTATTTTCTTCACTCTGTACTGGTGGAATTACAGGAATTTAAAGTGCCACAATGAAGGTGCCATAGTAAAGCCCAGAGTGAGGTAGTATATTTCCCATTAGATGTGCTTATGTTCCGGTAGCTGTAAGCTTTAGTTCATTCTCAAGGATGTGTTTATCAAGTACTGATATGGAGGATAAGTGGGCTAACTGCTGCATGTGTCACTTATATTTTGACTGCAAACACATTAGTGTCCATTCAGGCTCAGTCTTTACCCAATGTAAAGTTTAAAGTTTATAAACTGCTTGTTGTACCTTCCACGGTGATAGACAGCTGCACCTTTTAATGTTCATGACCAATTAATTTGAAGTGTTTATCATTTTCATGAATAAGCTTCAACGGACGCCTTTTTATAGATCCATCTCAATGATGAAAATGCGGTTGTAAACTGTTTTAATGGAATGAAATGTGCCATTTGCATTATAGCCCATGACATTAACGGTAGGTGTTAAGTTGGTATTTTATAACAGAATGCTTCATTTCGAGGGTCAGTTCACCATTAATTGGCCTTGCAGATAGTTCACTACCTTTCATTTGACCAACTTTAACATTCTTCTTCACCTCAACAATTTCAGGGTTACGCAAAAAGCCATCTTAAAAAGCCCTCTGGAGTGCCCTGCTAGACCACATCTATTTATGATCAAGGTAAAATAGAACTTTCCTCTTACCTCTAGGTTCATAGAAATATTTACAAGGGCATTTACTGTAGTCTTCTACTTAGCTGACTTTTTTTTTTTTTAAGAATCGCAGTGTCCTGTGAACACAGTTCACTTTTATATTCTGTATTTTATTTTCTTAACGAAAATCAGTTCTTGTGGTCCGTATTTCTGCTTCAATCATTATGTTTACTAATAATTACTTTACTGCTGATTTATGTGACAACAGTGAGTATGATATGTAATTTCCTGGGTCGTTAAAGTCCCGTCCAGGCCAATCTTTAACTGAAATCATGATTACTTTCCCTGTGATATACTCTCTTTGCAGTGCATTAAGGGAAACAACTCCCTCCCAAAGTTATGGCAGTAGTGACTGTAGTTTATAGCATCGACAACTTACCTTGGTGGACACCTTTTACTCAACTGGTAAGAGCTGCCAATTTGCACCAATGTTTAGCAATCACAAAGACACCAATATAACCCAATTACATCTTAAGTTGTCTGTATCTGTTTCAGGATCAGTGTGCAACCCTGTATTTTAGAAATTAGGTTTATATACAGCTAAAACGTTTTCCCAATTATATTGTGGTGGCAACATAATCACTTGATGGATAACTAAATAAATGGCCATTAAAATGTTCATTACAAATTTCAGACTCTGAATTTTGAACAATTGGTTTAAAAAGTTGAATAAGTTAACCACTGGATGCAAGCTGTCTCCAATCCCAGAAGGCTGGACGTTTTCCAATTTCCACATTGCAAATTTTGCAATGTCCATCTCGTAATCTGTAACATGACTGATCACAAAATCGGGCATCACGCTTTGATTGCAAAGAAGAGGATATAGAACTTGATCATTCAGCAAAGGAATGAGGAAGATATTTTTCTAATGAATCTGCACACACTTCAGTTTGTAAAGTGAATGTTAATCATTCTAAGTAACTATAAGAGAAACACTTTCGAGAGTAGAGGCTCAAAAGTTTAAAAATGGCTTCCAGAGCTGGGTGTTTCTGAGTAAGGTTGAGGATGCTATGTCCTCGCCTGGTGTCCTTCAGGATGAGACAGGTGAACAAAGTGCAGTATTGAACCAGGCTTTCTCCTGCACTCACTCCCAGCATTCTCAAGTGGAACAACTTTTGCCTTGCGTCTTGATTGGCAGAAATAAATTAACTAAATTGCTGCTAAAGCGCAGTCCAGCTCTTGAGTCATTTTAAGGTAATTACATCCAAATATCAGATCATGCACCAAATTAGACAGGAGGTAAAACAGTGTAGGCAGGAGGGAGTGGAGGAAAAATATAAGAAAGTGAGGCAGTGCGGTAGATTGGGAGGGCAAGAAAAAATATTAAACAGCAAACAGGATGACTGCCTCTGAAAAACTGGGTGAGGTGAAGATATATTTGATTCTATTTTTATAGGATAACTCTTTAGCTGTGTGATGACAAATGACTTTCTCTGTGTCACAGAAAACAAAGTGCCCCACTGGGAGCCCTGTGCTATTTCATGATTTCTCTGACCCTGGCAGTGACAAAGTGAAAGTAAAGAGAGAGAGACTTCCATACTGGCCACAGACAGTCTCAGCATGAGAAATAAATAAAGTAGGCTCATGGGGTGTGACGGTGCATGTTTACCTGCTGCTGGCAGGTGTAAGTGTGCCTGTGTAAGGGAGTGAACAGAGGAGGCCCTTATAATTGATTAAAACAGCATGGAAAGATTATACAAGTGTGTCTGTGTCAATACCCAACTGCATAACTACTGGACAGAATGTGTAATCAATGCCATTTGCTTCAGGAAGGAAGGACAGGTATTAATCTCATGAGCTGTGCCTTGCATTTGACATTGTTGACTCTAAATACTAACCTCAATTTTTCAAAAGGGCCTGGAAATCAATTTGTTCTTGAGATGCTCCGACCTCTTCGCCCACCTTTTGATTCTCTCAAAATTCCTATCGATTAGTCTAACTTACAAGGCCCAAGCCACATTTGCTGTAGCCTTTTCTTTGGATTATTGGATTTGGAATGGCTTGCTTTGTTTTCCTTTACTTAAAGCTACATTAATCAGTATTTATTGATATTAACATTGAATTAAATGACTCCCCACTAATGTGAAATTGCTGCTGGTAACATTGTTTGGGATTGGTTTTTGGTCCAAATTGAAAGAAAGCTGAAGTAGGGGGTTGGCTGATGAAGGGAGGCAAATATCTTGCTTCACAATGAGAGCCTGATGGTTTTTGTAACCTTTATTTAACCACAATGATCTCTTGAAATTTAAGACTCTATAAAACTGGGACTTGAAGCTACACACACAAACTGATACGTGGAAAACACACAAATAGCACAAGTAGGTATGACTAACAATCATGTGTTTACATCTTTCTAATCAAATTCACTTCCTGTTGATATTCAATTGGTTGACAGTTTAGTGATGTTCCCCAAGTTTTTCCTGTCCCAACTTATTGATTCAGCAGGAAGAACGTCATATTAAAGAAGTGAAGTTGTCATTAGTTAGTCGTCATTTTTATTGGTTCAAACACATAGAACTTTGTTGTAAAATGGAGTGGAGATCCCAGAGTCCCTTGTTGCATCCGTTTTTATTCTGTCTCTTGTCACTCCCCAAGCTTTTTTGTAAATGCAGTATAATCACTGCAGAACCTCTTTCATGATTGCTGAATCCAGATAATGGCTTAATGAAATGTGTAGCTGGGACTGTCCCATTACTGCCATTCTTCAAATCTTTTACATGGACTTCAACAGAGTCTCCTTCAGGTGCAGACCTCATTTAACTGTGGAAGATTAAACCAAAAAAAAAGAAAACACATTTCATTTTAAGCCCTCTCTCTGCAATTTTTTTTTTGAATATATGAAGCTCTGGTGAGGTTTGATGTTGCACTTATGCACAGCACACCCAGGCCTGATAACGTTGATTTCTCTATGATTATCTGCAGAACCACTCAGACAAATGTTGGTTTTCATCCAACTAAAAGAAATAAATCTGACTTCAGGCTCCTCTGCTGAGGGTTTCATGTGAAAATATTAGCAGTGTTAATGCTCAGCTAGTCAAACAAATGGGAAGTTTTACTGTGCATATCAAATATTATATTATCACAAATTAAGATCTGTCTGAGGCAGCAACCTCTGCACACATCTATAAATTACCAGTGTGGAGACTTTTCAGAACTATTTAGACAAAAATATCAGTGAAATGGATTACAAGTTAAGATTGTGGCATTGGTGAATTATTCTGTCACTTGAAATGATTTGAATATCATGTTAATAATGATGCTATGAAAGCTTTATTTTTAGGGAGGTCAAGTGGAAAGAATAAAGGGATGGTAAAACAGGAGGACATAAAGGAGGATAAGGGAGGGAAACAAATGTGATTGGAGTAAACAAAATTGAAGCAGAAAGTGGAATAGGTCTGAGATTTCTGAGATAAAGGATTAACTCAACAATTTCTTTCAAAATGCAAAATCCACCATTTGGAAAAATCAATACCTCAGAAGATGAATTTATCGCTGGCATGAAAGCAAAACACATTATGGCTTGCTGTTAAAATTATGAGTTGCTGAGTCACTACTGAATAATTTTCCTGTTGCTCATGAGATATCTATCTTTTTGGAGCACAGAGCAGGGCTTCAGAATGAAAGGTTTTAACTGAATAGGAAAAGGGACAAAGAAAAGAAGATTAGTTTGAAATTTTTATTCTGTTACTGTAAACAACATCGTGGCAAGCAGGTGTACACACTAAAAAGAAACTCTGTAAATGATTTAAGGATACTTGAAGATTTTCCAGCAATTTGATGTATATGTTTGTCTGATCTTGCTAATTGGCCCTTGATTACTTCACGATTTCTTGATGCATAATTGTCTAATTAAACATGATTAATTCTGATTTAGATGTGAAATGATTTTGGTGTGTTTGGGGAGATATTTAATTCATGGCACTTGGTTGGGGTTAAATGAATTAATATGAGAATTACCTTCTATGATTAGGCCTCGAAGAAGCCCTTCACCTAGCCAACAGGCAGGAAATGTGGCTGCATCTGGGGGGAAATTAACAGGGTTGTACAATGAACATGGCATCTCAAACTGAGACTAAATTACGAGCTCAGTGGAAGCTGAAGTGCTGGAGAGATGGAAATATACTAAGAAGGAGCAGGCAGTGACAAAGACAGCTTTCAGCTTTTGCCTAAAATCACATATTGGCTTTGACCTTTTGAATTTTTCTGTATAACTGTAAACTAGTACAGTTAAAGTACCCATAGGCTGCTATGTACATGCAGGAGACCAACTTTACAGTATGCTCTCTAGCTATATTTAATTAAATAAACTTATTAATTAAAAGCGGAAATCTTTATTTCTCTATACCATTTAAGGTGTTTAAGTTGGCAGATGAGACGACCAACTTGTATTGGTATTCCTACAGTTTCACACCAGTTGCGTGATAGAAAAGTCATCAACACGCCCACTCACTCGCTGTGAATTCTGTGGGTAATGACCTGTTCCATTAATACATTGGCTCAGTTGCACATTACACAGGTATTATACTAGGGAACTGGCAGGGTAAAGTCTGATTCGGACAGTTGCATTCTCACATACCCTTTGGGTACTGTTTAAATAGGTTCATTGTTGCAGTGCATGTGTGAAAGGATTATAGGAAGACATAACCAATAAACTAAGAAGTCCTCTTGAATTACAGCCACTCTAAAATTTTAACTTTGAATTAATTAGTTATTTGAAAAGAAGCTTGGATGATTGAGTGATTAGGTGATACAAAGAAAACTCTGCCCAAGAACACCTGATCAAAATGTTTCAAACTTGTGATCCCTAGTGAAAATGTTACTAGGGACATATCCTTATTATCTGAACCAAAACCCATGCCAATGATATAAGTGCTCTCCTCATTTGTATTTATCAGTACAACATTCACTATAATCTCAGAAAATTTGAGTCTCATGACTGGTAATTTTTCTGTGCCAAAATACATCCTGTAATGTTTTTCACACATCTGGTGATGTGTATCATCATTCATCAAATCAGGGACCATGAGGTGCTTTGCATCTTTCAACATAAGACAGCCTTGCCCATATTTGAATAGGTCCAAAGTTGATCAGGTTCCAGCTTGTGCCCAAGTAGCATTCGTGGCCGATAGGTTGTCCATATTCTGCAACATCAGTGAATGTCTTGTTGGATTGTTATGCCAAGAAGCTTGAAGGCCTTGCATAAGGATTGGCATCCTCAGCTTCAGCTCTTGTCTACCATGTCCTCTTGGCTCTTTTTCTCTTTGAGGCCTCCTCCATCTGGTCTTCCTTAGGGGCAATCAATTCCAGCACGACTACTTGCCTTGCTGTTTCAAGGTGTGGTCTCTCGATGGTATATGGGAACTTAAGCTACCTTCTTGGTTCAACCTTTAGCTGCCACTTCCATGCAGTGGCAAGAACTCCATTTGATTGTCTGTGGTGCAGCTGCAGCTTCTCCCCTTTCTTAACAAATTGATTTGGGTGCAGTTGTTGGCTACTTACAATCCCCACTCAGATTGTGTCTACTTTTCTCAGAACCTGGTTGTGATGCCGAATCGTAGCACACTTACCCCAGGGCCTTCACACAATAACCCTGGATATAGACTCCCTGTGGTGCATGGACCCAATTTTAGGCCTTGCAGTGATGAAGCCTTAAGTCCAACATCTCCATAACATCAATACAACTCCTGCAATGGCAGGATGTCTTACAAGACAGATATTTCTATCATTATGGAACTGGTGTCACAACACCTACTGAAATTTTTTTTATACACTACAAAGGCTTTGCCCTGTCTTGGAGGTCTTTATATATGATAATTCCACCTACTGCTGTGATATTCATGCAACATAGCACCAAGACATGTAACTAATCATACCACTTTCTTCCTGAAAGAAATGCAGACAGAGTGCACAGTGTCACTATGCTGTCGGTCAGCTGGGACCTCAACCACCTTGCCTGGCAAAAGCACAAGGTGGTGGGTGATATATTTGTCACATGTATGTTTTAACAGCACACCAGCATTGTAACATGCTAATGTGATAGCTCTGTCACATTTGACATTTAAGTGTTAAGCAAAGACCCAGTGAGTACACAGCAATACTGTCAGAGGTCATTGATCATACAGTAACAATTCTTCCTTTTGGGGTTGATTCTGGGAAGCTTTGAACATAACTCTTAGGCATAACAATCACTTTTTTGGCCTCGTGTAATAATTTTACCATTCAGGTTTCATCTTATGAGACTTGCCTTGAGTGGACAAAAAGCTCTCACTCTCACCCCCTAAGCCAAAGCAAGCATCAGTATCGACTTAATTGACACTCACTTAAGAGGTCTGCCAGTGGGCTCGAGAGGCTACTGTGAAAACCTTGAATAATATAAATAGGACTATATTACATTGTGAATAAAAAAAAAACTATTAGTAAGTGTGTTTGTCTTTCTCCATATGAGAAACTGTTTCAGCAGAAGTTAAACATGATCTCTCCCAAAATAGATTTTGTAATTCTTAACATGGTGCTAACACCCCATGGTCAAATGGAGAAACCTATATGATTGTTTAAACTTTCCATTTTTAGTTTCCTTGAGTCAGATCTGTGGAATTGATGTCTTTTTTTGACATTGCCACTAGGAGTCATACATTTTCAAGGGTCTTCAACTATGAACTGCACCACTTGATTTCATTATAGTCCCTGTTATTTGTATCCACACTCAGTAGTTTAAATGAACCAGATAGCAATCAGTAATTCTTGTGCATGTTTAGAGCAAACATCAATCCTCGTTTTTTCCCCGAGGACTACATGTTCATTTAATTTGGAGAGAAGTTAAACAAAAATATAATTTTGGTTTCAGTCCATTATCTTGATTTTGTCCAATTACATATGATCAACAAGTTAACATGAAAAGATTGAATAAGAAGTCACTTTGGAAAATACCCAGTGATTATGATCTAGCATGCCCTTGATGGGTAACAAAGAATGTAATAAGCCTTACATATTTAGAAAAGTCAGTCCTGCTGCTCCTGTAATCGCTGCATATTTTACTGAGTGTTTTACAAGGTGAGGACAGACTGCCAAATGAAAGAGAACAGGTTGCCTGTCTCATATGTTTTGCAAATGAGCCTGTACAGTACTGATGTATCTCGACTTTGGAAGTATTCCTCACAAAGTAAACATGGCTGCAAACACAATTGTCTCCCTTGGGACTCACAGCAAGTGCAATGATATCGGGGGGGCTGTTGGGGGATGCCAAGTGAGCACAGTTTGTGGCAACAGCCATTACACTTTCAAATGGGAATTGCCTTGTGTTATGAAGCAGGCTTTTTACTCTCTTACATGCAGATTTCCCCCTGAAACCATTCATTGATCATGGAAATTAAGCCCAAGCATATTTATTTGCCAGCCAGACTCTACCACTCAAGTCAGCTCAACATTTGTTTTCCTGGTTGTCATGATGTCTCCGGGGAGCCATGTGCCACCTGTTCTGTTTCCGGGCGGAAAATGATTGTGGGGAAGTGGGAACGGAGGGTCTTTTTTCGCCTCTGGATTTTCACTGAGAGTTTGGTGGCACATTAGCCTGCAGCTCTGACTCTCACTGCACCGTGAACAAGCCAGAAACTTTACAGCAAAAATGATTGATGAGTGGCTCTCGGCAGACAACTCTCAGGGGTGCTTTCTGGAAAAGTCAACTTTTTTAAAATTAGTAAAAGCTACTGTAGTTGATTTCTTTTTTTATGCTTTTGTATCTTTGCCATAATTTAAGACCTAAATAGTTTGTATTATGAAATTATTCTTTTTGTAGCACATTTACAACAATGCAATGGCACTATTTTAGTGTTTTCTATGAATGTACCTGTAATCCAGGAGCAACATCTATTCACGCTTTAAACCTGACATTGCATTGTCAGTGATTAACAATCCCATTTGTGTGACATGAGATATGGGCTTTCTGACAGACTACTGTCAGGCTTAGTGATCAATAAATAAATCAGCAGATTAATCAGGTAATGTTCTGACATCCAACTGAAGGTGAAATTGACAAACAGCTGCAGATTTACATGGAGTACGTTGCCTTCATGGTCAGAGATGAGATCAATGAGCCCCAGTGTCTCTCTTCAGGGACACTTATTTTCAGACATTGCATTGTTAAAACCTGTGGACAGGCTTTGAATTTATGTGCTATGATTGGAACTTAATTAGTGTTTCTGGAATAAAAAATACACACAAAGTTTTCTTGTTTAACTTAACAGTACATCTAAATGCAGTGCTAATATTGTAATTACAAGTAACATCTCCCGAACAGATTTAATGTGTGTTAACTTATTTTATCTAAATTGTATTCATGCCTCCAGTACTCAGCCTCCAGTAAGGTTCATATGAAGCATAGTGCCTCAGTAGTTAGCACTGTTGCCCAGTACCAAGAAGGTCTCAGCCATGGGCTGTGCAGTTTGCATTTTCCCACATGGGCTAGTTTAAATTTCCTCCCACGGTCCATACACATGCAGGTCAAGAGGACTTCAAACCCTAACCCACCAATAAAAGGGAGTGCTTGTTTCTGCCTATGTGTTAAGGCCAAAATCCAGCAGCATGTGACCTCAGTAAGACGTGAACATGTCAGCAGTGCTGTTGAAAATAATGTTCTTGCCAGTGTAGTATGTAGTGATTTCTGTTCTTAGCAAACCCAACGATGTAGCTCTAGGGATGGAAATGTCGGTCAGTCAGTCCAGTTAGTCCAGACTGATATGTTGCAAAACCATTGCCATTAAATTTTCTTCAGACATTTATGGTCCCCAGAAGATCAGGCTTTGCGAATTCTCATTTAGATCCATCATGAGGTAGGGTTGATATTTGTGGTTTTGAATTGATTGTCATGAAATCAGGATTAACTGTAATAACTTTGTTGATCCTTTAAGCCTAAAAACAGACTCTACTGAATTATTGCAGAAGAATAAAAAGACGAAGGAGACCAGGGCAAAGCTGATCAAGACCATGGCAGAGAAGACAAAGTTACAGATGAGAATTTAGTACAAAATTTAGGATTTAAGTAGAGTGGAACAGAATTACATTTCAAAAATCATAGAAAATAAAAGTATAAAAATTTTCCAGGTGCAGTGAACACAGAAAAAGAATAGTTGCAATTACAGTGAAACGCATGATGTGGATGTGTAGATGATGGAAACAGCAGATGATCGAGCATTTGATGCACTTAGTTCACCGTCTGCGTATTGACCTTCTGCCCTGCGAGGGCATTTATAACCTCTGCAGCCCTTCCTGGCGTCTATTCCCCTGACAATTTAAGTGCACCACAGTCCACATGAAGCTTTGCATGCAGCTCAGTTCTCTCTCATGTCTACACAACATCTATCAAACCAAAAAATAATGTTTTATTTGCCCAGTAACAGCCCTACAAAAGTGCAGAAATCTTTTCCACACCAAGTGAAACTCTAAAACTAACTATTTGACATCATTTTTCTGAGCATTTCTGGAAAGGTCACACTTGATTTGAGTGCTTTTCTATAAATGAGGCCCCTCATCGAGTCTTCCTTGCAGCTCTATAAGGCCAGGCAGGGATACAGAACTTTGGAACAGCACCCACAGAACAATAGGAAGATTAAAAAGAAGTGTTAAAGATGGTTTTTGTTTTATTTTGTTTTTGTTTTTTTTCTGCCAAATATTCTTGTCAATTGGTTTTATCTGGGTCTGAGGCCTGGGTCTGTGGGGGCAGCTTCAATTTTGGGCTTGAACCTTGCTGTGATAACCTTCAAAAGCGTAGCAAAAAACGGGCAGAGATATGGAGAGAAAGTCAAGTCAAGTAAGTAGGGATGGAGAGTATAGAAACTACAGGGGAAGGTGGTGATGAAAAGAGGAAATGACACACAGAGAGGAACAGCTGAAGAAAAGGAGAGCAAAGCAGAGAAAAGAGCATGGCCTTCTGTAATGAGCCCTGGTTAAGAAGCAGCACTATACCGTCTGTCGGGTTTCATTTTGTATCGATGCCTCAATGTGCATTTTCTCTCTCAGTCCCTGTGCTGTAATCATGTTGTCTTGTAGAACTTCTAGAAAAAAATAAAACATAAGAAATGTTCTCTGTCTGTGGCTCCCATAGTAGGTGGCTCTTTTCACTTCCCATTTCAGACATTCAGACTAGAAATGTGCACAGTGTTCCGACGTTTCCATTCGTGGACTCGCTCTGTTGTCTGTCCTCGATCAGATGCTTTCGTGTCTACAAAGCAACACGGTGCGCAAGAGTATACAACTCCGCCTTTGCACATCCTTGATCCAGATGCAAATAGGCTTGGCTTCACTGTAAGCACTCTGAGGTTGGTTTGTTCTTCTTGTCAGAGTGGTCTCTGGATAGCTTCCTTTCAAGATGACGGTACTGGAGATGGATCATTTGAATATGAATAGGGACATGGAGATTGCTCTCTCTTATGGAAGCACCAAGTGTTCCCAGGATCCAAATGCCTTCAATCTCAGAAAGTTGTTCTCAAAAAACAAAAAAAAAACAAAAAAAAATTGACAGCCTGAGTCATGATTTTCAGTTACAATGATGTTATTCCTTAAAGAGTGCAACAAACCAGAAATGCCACAGATCTCTTAAGTTGCTGATGGCAAGAAAACTCAAATTTTTGACTGCTGTTGTAATTGAGTGGATGAAGGTTGATGTGTGAGAAGAGCTGTGACTTTGGAATCTCTCTGACTGCACATTTACTCTAAGTTATTCTGAAAAATGCTTAATTGGCATGTTTCAGAGATGTACCCTATCTTCAAAGACATCAAAAAAGAGGCATTGGTACATGGTTGGAGAGTGACTTACTAAAAACAAATCTGAGCTTTTTTAATTACCTAAAAGCCAGAGGAGCTGTGTGACATTTCAGAACAGTTTGTGATTTATTTATTCATATTATCTATTCAGCATGTGCATCACAAGTTTTGTTGCTCTCTGAGATAATTGCCCCAGTCCTCAAAGAGAAGCCATCCAGTTTACATTGTCGGTTTTCTTCGAGGGTCAGAAGAATGTTATTTTGATTTGTGCATCTCTTCCTTTTATCACTGAGCTGTTTCTACTGACACAGACAAAACGGGACTCCCCATGGGCCAATTATTTTAGCTTTCTCATTGGCAGTGCAGCTTCACCATTAGTGTGGACTTATGGATATAGCTAAATCACTATATGATGTCCTCAGTTCGTGTGTGGGTGTGTACACACATTTGCGTGCGCATGTTACAACTGACAGGGTGGTGTGTCAGTGTGCTTCTATTATGAGTCTTCTTCAGAGTCCTCACAATGAGTGCTCTGTCTCTGGAGGGAGCCTGTCCAGCTCCACCAGAGAAGCCAAATAAATAAGATAGTTCTGGGAAGGAAAAAAAAAAAAAAACTAGAAGAGCTGTCAAAGAAACACGAAGAGAGCACGTCCAAGCCTAATGAAATTGGCAACACGAACACAGGAGGCGATCACATGCTGGTGTAATAATTCGGCGCCCTGGATTGTACCGATCCCAGCCAATTTCAGACAGGTGTTTACTCCAACTGAGTGGTCAGTGCCTAAGGCTGTCTATACTACAACACATTTCATTTAGATTGTTGGGAGCTGAAAGTGGGGAGGGCGTGCTGGATGTTGCATTATATTGAAGTCTGCTTGAAACCATTCCACGCATGAGTGCTTCCAAATGAGCGTCATCCAACCAGCTGTTTTTTAATTGAAAATACTGCAATTGAAAATACTACTTCAAAGGGTATACGTTTCATAAAGTTCCTCAATCCATATTTTTGGATATTGCAATTTTCCAATAGAAAACTGAAAACGAATTTAAAACTTCAATAAATGGAAAAGATCCCATGAGCACACATAACAAACAGGTAGGATGAGTAGATTTTCTTTCATGTCGTATCTATTGACACATTGTGTCAGTTAGGTTTATGAGAAACAGTGGTGACACAAGGAACAAACAACACAAACTGAAACATGCTTTACATACAATATTTGACAACCTTGAACAGCTGGTTTACCCAAATTTCATTTCAATTCAAATCCACAAACAAACTATGTAAATAAGTAATGTGAGAACAATTAAAAATAAGAAACAAAGGACACAAGACTAAGGGTTATTTTCTATTGACTTGGATTCAGTATTTAACTATGAGCAGCATAAAATAAAATTTGTCCATTGAATGTCAGTCCACATGACTTTGTGATTACTCCTCTTGGTTTGCTCATAGTAAGGAAAGTGAACTAGGACTGTCACAATATAAGATTTCCATTGCAATATGTATAAAAAAATGTTTGAAAAAAGTAATAATGTGATCAATTAAATTCATCTTGAATATGAATTAGACTCAAATATGAGTAGGAAAGTAGAGAGAGAGTGTGTAACGATAACTGTACAAACGCGTACAAAAAGAACAATTACACTTAATTGATAGTGAAAAGGCAACGAGATGAACTGATAAACAAAAGATCTACAAGGCCCAGCATCTGCGGGCATTTGTTATTGACTAAATATCATGTTTGAATTTTTTAAATATCACTGTAATTGTCAATATCGCGATACCCCTAGTATGAACACGAAATGAACCAGAACCAAGTTTCACACTTGCACACCTTCCACTGGTGCAGGGGTGAAGTGGATGCTTTGACAAGGCACACACTCAGGGACAAGGGCCTGATGTAGAGCGCTCTTCACCCCCAACAAGTAATAAAACACTCAAGGAATGGCCTCTTGCTGCCATGGTAACAAATGTCCATATAGGTTACCCACAGTGTGCGGCAGAGAGACGAGATGAGCTACCGGTGTAGGGGAAAGTAAAAGATGTAACCTCAAAACGGAGGTCAATTATATTGGAAGTTATCCATGGCTTAGAGCAGGGACATTGCTACCGTCACACAAGATAATAGCTATTACTGACAGGTTGGTAAAAGTCGTGGAGTGCAGTGCTGAGCTATAATTTCTTGGAGGCTATATGCCAGTGGTGTCAGCTTGCATCTATAAGGTATTCTTCTGTGCAAAAAAGAAACGAGGGAGAAGGCGTTCTTATAGGTCAGAGACAACAGGCCTCTGGAAATTTTGATAAATAGTTCCTGGCAAGTCTTTTGTGCAGTGCTTTTCTCTCCAATTTGTTTATTTGCTCAGGCCTGTTGTGATGCATTACAGATCTATACTGTTCCTAATCTTCTGCAGCACTGGCTTTGACAGCTTTTGTAAAGGCATACTGAGCAGCAAACTCCCTCTCTCTTTGTTTTGTTTCGAGTCCTAAAACTTGTACGGAAAGTGTCTAAAGCACTATGGACATACTGTATATGTGTGTTTGTGAACAGGCCTGGAATTGTGTGTGGGAATCAATCTCAGAATCTGCAGTGTGTGAGTGTGTGTATCTTACAATAAATAGTGCTGTAAAGTTTACATTCTGCTTTCTCTGCAGCACAGCAAGGCTGTAAAGATTACAGCTACAGTCAATCATTTGAACTGAGAACAATCCAGAAACTACAAATAACTTTAATACTGGACAGGAGAAGTATCTTTCTCACTACCTTCCCTCTCTCTTGCGCAGGTTAGCTCATTCTTTTTAAACAGCTTCTTTTTTTTACCTAAGGCTTTGTTTCAGTCCCTATTTCTTAAAAAGAAAATCTCTCCTTCACCATCCGCTCTGTCTCTCCCTCCCTCTGATTCCTTCTTTCCCATCTTTCTCTTCCCTCCCTCTGAAGATGGCCTTCACACAGAGTGAAGGGGAAAATGAGCTCGGTGAGAGGCCAGGCGAACGCAGTGCAGTCAGACAAAGAAACGGGCGGCAAACTGACAGTTCACACACACACACACACACACACGCGTGTGCCTATGGCTACATTAATTGAGGGAAGCTCGGCAGGTGTGCTCAGGTTGCGCTGTCCGCTGTCGGGAAGTGCTGATGCTTCAAAAATGACCACCGCTGGTAGTAATGCTCCTGTCATGCATCAGTCAGTAGTGCGGCTATCATTACAGGCACGCTGGGAAGGGCAAAGACTGTGATTGGTGAGAGTTGACTTATAGATAAAGCTTAACGCTGCAGGAGAGCGTAAATCTCTAATGATATATCATTTGCAGGCATAACTTCCCACTTTTAATGTACCTGACAAATGAGGTGAATTTGTTTACAAGTGATGCATTAAAAAAACACAATGTCAGCACACCAACACTTGAAAGTATCACTATTTGCTCATCAAACTGTCCTTTTTTAAGAGTCACAGCCTTACTCTGCGGTCTACATCAGTATTCTCACTTTTGACACATTTGTACACACTGCAAACAATAACAGATAACGGTTACAATTGTAGTAATTGTGAAAGAAATACTGCCTGGGAAAATGCTTCATGTGTTGACTGGAAGGTCATCAGTAGTAATGCTTCCCTTCAGTATAATGGAAATATTGCGTTTATGTTTGGTCCAGGTATTACTTTAAAATGTTTCCGCCTCAGTTTAAATTCCTGCATATAACTTCAGATTCTCAGACTCCACACTTCCCAATTTATATCCGATGCCAACATTCAACGATAAGGGTCGTACTGGCCAAAAATGCACAACCAAAGAGTTTCTACTGGTATGTTTGTGAGTTCTGTATAATTCGAGATCACACTGGTACATACTGCCTCCAGGAAACTGCTGTATGCCCACACTCTTAAGTCCGACACTCACAAAAGCTTTTGCCTTCTCCCAAATAGTGCTACAAACTCACTGGAGTACTGTGTGACGAAGTTAGATTGCTTTAAGCAGTGCGGTTGGTGAGTGACTGAATCATCTTTTCCCTTCAGGGCTTACTGTAGCTGTGTGCAGTTGCAGTACTTCAAACCTGTATACTCACCTCAACTCACATTTGTCTCAGCCGCTGCTGATACCGTCTCACACATATTCGCTGTCCCTCAATACTTTCTGTAGACTACATGCTTAACTGCAACACATATGCCAAAGCTTGGGAACTTCGGGGCTCACCAGATTTGTTCATGCACCACAGTTACAGTGGACTCAGCGCTTGTTGGCATGTTAGTTTGTTAGCCCGTGGATATTACTCCTGCTGCCAGTTGACTTTGGAGAGACTTGCTCCTGCAGTTTAGTGAAGTTCTACAACTTTTAGTGTTAATGGTTGTTTTGATTTTGATTTAAAATCAAATTATCACAGCAAGTTAAATAAAAATACTTTTTGATTTTGAAATTCATCAGCCTTTTGTGGCCTACCGCTTCATATTTTGGGATATTGGCCATTAGAAGAACTGGAGCTGAAGGATTGTCCAAATTGGCTTCAACACACAGTACAGCTGTGCTGGTTGATCATCTATGATAAAGAGGCAGGGAGAATGATTGCACATGAATGAGTGGGAGGAGAAACACTATAGAGCTAATTGGTGGGAGATGCAGACTGCCAACTGTCTCAACTGTTGTATGTTCACAGTAATTAATCTAAGGTATAGGTTTGGAAATCTTTTACATAAGAACTTTAATGAGAAGCAATAATAACATACAAGACATCTGACATTTTCATCACTACTTGAAGAAATTCATGTGACAATAACACACCTTACATTTCAATACATGCTGTGTGTTAAGTTATCTTTGATGCCTAAAGGAGCTACATTGAATGGCACATCCTTTCAGCTACAAAGACGCATTTCATCTGCAAAGGGCTTCTTAGCCACTGTAAAATCACAAAGGAAAGCTTAGAGTAACAAAATTAGCACAGGTCACCCACTTATCATAGCTATTCTGAAGGGTGGAGGGGCTGCCCCTAATAAGGGAGATACTGGCTCTTTAGAGGGGAAGCAACCATAAACACTTTTATTACTCTATTAAAGAAAGTGTAGCGAGGATGAAATTCAACAGTCATTTCCAGCTGACCACGCTTGGCTGAGAACTTGAGGGTCATGGCTAATTGGTTGGTAAATTTGAATGCAAACAGTTGCAGTTGCCGTCCAGTCATGAGGAAGACTGACAGGAGGAAACTCATGAGGGGATGTGCTTCGATCATAGCAATGCATCCCCTCTTTGAATTCAGAATTTTGGCTGTATTAAAAGAGAACTTTTTTCCCTTTCGGAGCTGTAAGATATTTCTCCATTAGTGCAGTTGGTGCGTAAACTCTGAGCTGGTCAGGTGATACAAGACTGAATCCTCTCTGTAGTGGGTGTTGCAAGAAATGTCAGTAACATTCAACAAGTTTGATTTTTCAGGCCGAGGTGGAGTGCTAATTTCCTCACTCTGCCAGATTTCAGATGGGACCTTGCAAAGGAGCTTAAATTACATCCAGAAAATGTCAAGAATGAGAATTTCAGTACTTACAATGCTCAGAGTCCACCCTTAGCTGGAGGCCAGAATTATTATCAACTTGTGATGACAAATGACTAGCATTTGCACGACCATACCTCCAAAACATTTGAGCTCCAGATTCTTGTGAAATGATTAGCTTTTCACAGCAGATGGCTATATATGAGTCACCCAGACACTTGTTGTTGCTGTCTGTGAAAGTTATTTGATTTGGCTCCAAATGTTAACCGTCACCGTGGCAACATGACCAAGCCAAATAACACATTTCACAGATGTTTGCAAGCAGGCTTTTTACCATAGTTTCAGTGGTCTAAGGTCCAGTTTGGCTCATTACTTTGGTGTTTCTACTTCTTTTGCTTACTATCAAATGAGGTACAAGTGCCACATAATATTCTTAAACATAAACAGGGCATGATTGACATAAAAAAGTAATAGCCCCTCACCAAATCCTTCATCTGTCTGTATCTGAAAGTGAACTACCTCCTACAACAACCATCCAGACACAAAAAATAAAAATCTATAAAATCAATCTGAGTGTAGGCAAATCCAAACTTTACTCCCGACACTGCCTTGACAGAAATGAAACAATCCCTCCATTCAGTTGTTTACACTAAAGCTGTGTCAGATACAATTGGGTGAGAAAATCATACATATTGCCCACATTCTGATGAGTTGTTATCGGCCAATTATTTTCCTCCGGCTGTCAACAGAAATGAAGCTGTATTTCTGCAAGCATGGCTAACAACCCGCAGGGAGGCCTGTCTGTGGTGTACGGTACTGGTGTGTGTGTTTGGGGGAGGGGTTGTGCTGCACAAGCCAAACAAATAGACTCTCTCCTTATTGTACACCTCTCCTCCCTCTCTCTTGTCCCCTCTTTACCCCCCCCTCCCTTTTTCATGTTCCTGTTCACATTCCAGCACTCTTTTTAACTTTCCTATTCCATTTATTCCCTGAGCTACTTCTTCGTTTTCCCTTATTATAGTTTCATGGCTCTCTACATGCAGCTCTGTCTCTGGTTTTGGTACAGACTGTTCCTCTGTCTCTTGTTTTTTTCTGTCGTCCCCTCATTTACACTGTTCTCGTCCTACCACTGCTGTCTTCACATACCTCTCATGCTGGTTTTAAGTTTGGTGTCATGATTTATTCGTCTTTTTCTCCTCAGTTGTCTTGTCTCTTTCATAGACATATTCACAAAAAAAAACTTGCATTTACCAACAAATAAAGCCCCATACACATGCACAATCCATGCAAGGCACACACAGCCATCTGTACACACACACATGCACACAGGGGCAAAATAAACAAGAGCAAGCAACTGACACAGTCTCAGACTCAGTGCAAGGGAGCAAAGGCATAACAGGCCAGAAACAATTAAGCACAGAGAGGAGACAGGCCCGCTAGTGAGGGACATTTACATTATTGAAAAGGACTTTGAGGGGAACAGTGGAAGCTGCATGCCCAGAAAACACACACAGGCTGCCTGCCTCACTGTCGGACATGCCAAATAATGATCCCTCCTCTGTCTCTGTGTTTCTTTCTCCCCCCAGTCTCTGTTTCTCTGTCTCCCTCTCCATCCTCCCTCCCTCTCTGTATTTGATATGCCCTCTGGTATCAACCAAAATCACAATCTAATCTTTACAAATGGCATACCTACAGAACTACGTGATGTGTTGCTCTGAAACCAGGCGCAAACGCAAGAGGACGTCTATTGTGCTTGACATTCCCCTCCCTCATCTGTCATTTCATCATGTTAAATGTCAAAGTGTGTGTGTTTGTGTTTATGTAAGCACTTATATGGATGTGTGCAACTGATCTCTTGTGGGGATGTTTATGTTGGAGTAAGTGAGATTATGTGCATTTTTGCATCTTTGCATATGATCAATATTAGGTCTGTGGTTTTTAGTGTGTCTTTTTATGTGTATTTGCATTAGATATACACTTGCATGTGCCAATACATGTATGTGTGCTTCTATATAGGCCTTTCTTCAGGAACTAAAATGTTTCTGTGGCCCATTGTTGTCTGCGTTTCCACTGTAGCCTAAAGTCACGGGAAGATTATGCAAAAATTATTACTTGACATTACATTATTCACAGCAATAAGTAAGACCCCCTGACCAGTTACCTTTTTGGGGGTCGATCAATTACCCCAGAATTAAATTTAGACCCTGGTTCCTGCGGTGGAAACGCGCATAGTTACTCAAAAGGTCCCTGGTTCTGGGGGAAAGTTCCTGCGGTGGAAACGTGGCTATAGACACATCGCACAAAGGTGCCCATGATTGTTTATGTGTGTCTATTTGCCTCACGTAGGATGTATTTATACATCAAAACACATGTAAAATTATATTTTTGGATATGTGTGTGGGTGTGTGGGTGTGTGTATGTGTTTATGCCCATGAATACACACTTGTGCTCTTGTCACTGTTGCATAGGTTATACATGTGTGTCAGAGAGAGAGAGATGACTTGTGAAGTGCAGAAGTGTCTGTGTGGTGGCATTAGACTTGTGTTTTTTTGTTGTAATGTGTGTATGTTTGGGTTGAAATGTGCGTGTCCTTGAGGATATGTGTGTGAGCGAGTCTGACTGGGATAGGAAGAGACGTGGGACTCAAGGAAACGGTCGGCTAAAGCTAGCTCACGGCCAACCTGCCCCCTGGAGGGGAAGAATTCAGAGCGATGTTCTTAGCAAGAGCTTGTCAGCCGAAGCCAAAAATCACAAACAATTACATAATGTTTAAGAACACACATACATACACACACACACACACACACACACACACACACACACAACACACACACACACACACACATACGGGCACATGGTGAGCTGTTTGGGTATTGTAAGAACTCAAATGCAGACAGAATTTCAGGTAGCAAAAAAGGCTTAAATAACTATACTTTCAACACTGTAGAGACAGTTTACCAATAGGTATTTTCAGTAGGATCTTATGATGTAAATGTTTGTTTTTTATAGTGTTTCATTCTTATAAACAGTGTATGCACCTTCCTGCTTCTGCAGTGGCCCGCTTTCCCTGCAGGGAATCATTAAAGTATCAGCTCACCTTATCTAATTTCTAAAAGTCACGGAAATAACATGTTACATTATTTACAAGACACTTAACTACCTACTCCTTTCATTTGAATGAAGGAGAAGGTGAAGTTCATTCACTTCTTGCCTTGTTTGACTGCAAAGTAGTGAGACTTGCCAGGCTCAGGCTAATTTTAGATACGGGGAGGCACTGACCTTTCATTCAGGAAAGTCTGATAGTTTCTGTTTTGGTGTCTGCTTGTTTGTATAACTGCCTGCTGGAAGAAAACAAGCAGCAGAATAGCAGGGTGGTGCATGGCTGGCAGTTGGTGTAATGACAAGGACAAATACAGTGTTTGTTTGAAAGATTTTTTTCATTTAAACCTGTGGAATGCAAATGTATTATTATTTTCTCATGCTAAAACGTGCATATAGCCTACTCTCATCATATTTGTTGCACTATCCAAAATGCACTTAGATATATATTGTCTTTTTTATCAGAAGCCTGATAGGCTGCGGCTTATTATTCTGTGTCTTAGAGCTCCAGTGTTGTCCAAAAACTATTAAAAACACATCACTGTTGCAGTGGGTGATGTGTGTCTTCATTATGATGAACATAGGCTCTGTAGTTTTTCTGAATCAATACCAAATACACTCTGTCTGGTTGCTGTAAATACTCTCAAGAATATCAAATATGTTTTAATCCACAGCTGAAAATAGTCCCCAACAAATGCACTATTTACTTGTGTTTGAGTGATATTTACTAAAAACTGCAGTGGAAAATACTTGGGTTGATTTTAAATATGAAATATTAAGCTGAATGGCTTCAGCCTTTTTTTTCATGGAATTTGTTGACAGAAACTTCATTGAATTGACTTTAATAATTACACATAGATTTAAGTTTGCAATAAATTTGGTAAAAGTTAACAGCAAATACTGCATTTATATCCATCACAGAGTAGCACTTAGGGGCATTCAGAATGGTCAAGTCTATTGAGAAGACAATGACCTCAGTGCATAAAAAACAATTTGTGATCCATGTTTTGTGATACAGAGACTGAAATACCAAAAGCTATCATTATATCTAATAAAGTATCCAAAGGGTTTCAAATATGAACGCACATGTCCAGAAGAAAGGCATCTGAAGGGGTATCCCGCAATGTAGTATTTCAGTTCCTTAAAGTTTGGAGATTAAAAAAAGCCTAAATCAAAGCAGCAGACATTGAGAGATCCTGACTTTTAGTAGAGGTCAAGTTTTAAAACACCCAGGGCATAAATAAGTTAGTGAGCTTCATTTATCATGCTTTTGGAAATTCCTTTTGTATCTGTGGCAATTGTGGGACAAACATCTTAACAACGAAAGACCATGCAGATCTCAAACAATATAATTCTCTAAAGTACATCAAAGTGCAATTGAAATTTCACATGTTGCAACCTTATAGGATCTTTTAGTAGACCCTCCTTCCCCCACTTCTCTCAAACCCCCCACCTTAAATTTATAAGGCAGGTTTTCTATTACGTTAATAACCCTGATCACATCATCAGGGTTATCTTTCAAACGTCAGAAAGCTCCCTCCAGAGCTACAAATGACAAAATACAACCGTTTTCATGACGATTGGTTGGACAGACCCTTAAATTGTACAAATGACCCATGGACATCTCTATGTATTTAAAGATTTCCATCAGGACTCAAATTGCACAATGTAAAATACTCTTGAGTCCTTGCTGTTGTTGCTACTGGCATTAACTCCAAGCAAACTCCTCCTGCATCCTCATAGGCATTCAGCTGAGGAATAATAAAAGTCAACTCCATAATAAATTGCCTCACTGTACCAGAAACGCCAGAGTAAGACAAGAAAAAATGGTGGGAGGGCCCTGTGGTAAATATCGAAGGAGAGCGTCAATATTTTTTTTCATTATACAACAGCCGCTCGGTACTTAGCAGTTGGCGTGGGTCTAACTGCTTGTGTGAAGATATAGTGTGTGTGTGGCATAGATAATTCAACCCCAAGTGATTTTCTCAGCTGTGCAAAGGTAGCTTGTGAACCCCATCACCCCAGCCTGATCTACCTCCTCTCTGCTGGCTGTTGAAATAATTCCTCCATTTCTTTGTGCTTCCTTTAAGCAGAAATGGCAGCACAAGTCGTAAGTCCAAACACTGATGCTGCTGTTGCACATGTATTGATTTTTTTGTTCTTTGATTGCGCTCAGTTTTTCAGTGACAGCATTATTATCTGTAATAAGCCACCCCACCCCCACCCCTGAAAAAATACAACAACAACAAACCCATCAATTGTCTGGGTGAAGGAGAACCCTAGTATTCAGGCATGGGCATGCAAACTCTCCACACACATAAAACAAGGATCTGTAAAGACTACACTCCAGTCCAGTGCACATAATACACAAACACACACACACACACACACACACACACGCACAGAGACATCTCATTCAGATTCTCAGCTGCCTGCCTCCACCACACTGTTGTTGCCGGGGAGTGGCTTGCAGAAATATCACCTTGAGTCTTGCCATTTCCCAACCTCATTTACTTTATTACAGCAAGTGTCTGCAATGAGCGGGGAGAAACAAATGAGACAAATAGAAAACTAGAGATGGAAAAAAACTACACACATACAAACACACACACACACACACACACACACACACACACACAGTTGTGTCTCCATGATTTGAGAGGACATTTCCTGGAGACTTACTCTAACCTTAACCATAACTACTACTTGCCTAACCCTAACATTAAAACATGTCTTCACTTTAAAAGTTGGTGATTTACATTACAGGACTTGCTTTTTGTCCCCATAAGTCCCCATAATGTGACTGTGTCAACAGATTTAGGTCCCCACAACATGAGTAATACCTGGACTACACACACATTCATGTACACACACAAACCACTATGATCAGTCTCGAGGGGGACTCCATGCTAACGCGAAGGAGAGATTAATAGAATGAGAATGGGGGTATGTTTCTGTTCATATGAATGTATGAGGGCGGGTGGAGTTTGTGTGTAGGGCTCCACAGGAGGGAGGGTTGGGGGGGGGTCTTTTTAGCACCACTAGTACGAGCCAGAAGGAAATGACATAGTCGGGGGTTGCCACGGCAGTGGGAGAGATGCTTTCTCCCTCCCCTCAGTCTGTCTCCTCTGGTCATCCATCACTCCTTTGCTCATGCAATCTTCCATCTATCCTTTTTCCACTACTTGCTCTCAATCTTTGTTCCTCTCTCATCTCCATGTGTCTCTTTATCCCTTCGCTCCAGTCTTTGTCCTCTCCCTCCGTCATTTCACTGCCGTTGTCTGGCATAGCTCTCTGTAAACATGCCAGGGACAGTCCTCTTCCAAATTGTCTTTCTCCGTTTGAAACGGCCATGATGATTGCATTCTCACACTCCATTGTAAAACAAAAAAAAAAACAGAAAATAAAAAGAGAGGGACAGAAAAAGGAAAAGGAAAAGCAGATAGTCGTTGTACAACGTGGACCTTTTGTGGGCCGCTGTAGGGAATCTGAATTGCCTGTCAAGCAGGGGACTTTTGAGCTTGGGACAAGACACAATGGAGCTGTTTTGACGGGGGTAGATGCAAAGCAGAAGACTTTTCTACACAATGGCGCACAGTCATTATGATGTCATGACTCATCGCTTGGCGGCCTGTGTTGTATTGCAACAAACACACACACAAACTCTCTCTCACACACAGGATGTGGCCCACGTAAATTATAGCTTGATGGTACAAATCAAATGCAAATTGCATACACAAACAGAGGGAAACTGAGTGGATGTTAATGATATGACAGTCAAATGTGTTTTGAAATGTCGTTTGGCAAATACCAATTAAAGGGCAAAAAGAGCAACAATGTAGAGAGCTTTTTGTGTTCAAATGATGCTGACAAAATATTTTATGCTGGCACATATCTTCTTTGATGTTCTTTTTTCTCTATTTATAACATGAAATCATCAAATGCTTTGGTCAGGTTTCAAATATTCCTTTGTGTTTTGCAGCAGAGGGTTCATTTTCATATACATCCATGGCATTTACGCATACAGTGGTGAATGATTTCAGGATTGCAATTTAAATTAGGATTATTTTCTATAATTTAGCTTCATCCAGGCCTATACTGGTGGTGACTATACATATGCATGTATATATGTATGCATGTATGTCTTGCTTCTACATGAAAATAAGCAGACCACTTCTAACTAACTTCAATGGTCTTATCTTCTAGAACTACTTTTACTGATATAACAGTAGTTTTGTATGGAAAAGAATTAGCTCACATATAGTAAAATAGTTAGATTCATGATATTCTTAACATAGCTCAATAATTTTCAAATGTATTCATGACATGACGTTGGCAGGAGAAGCCGCTTTAGACCTGAATCCCAGCAGTCTTCATGATGTATTGAGCAGATGATCTTAAAAGAATATGATGAGATTAAAAGATAAGCTGGAAGGTTCAATACTACTACTCACTATGTGCCAGATGTCAGTCATTTACCCCCCACTTCAATGAGCTAGGTGCAAGCTTCTTGTCTGTAAATGAGCTGATGCAATTAGCTAAATTGCTTATGTGAAGCCTAACACTCATTTTTGAACATCACATTCCACTTTATATTTTCAAGTATTGAAACGTATTCATAAATAGCTAGCAAACAACCAGACAACAGCTTTCTAGCTTGGACTTAATGCTAATTGGCTACAAGTGACTACATTTTCTAGTGACAGTTGCTACCATAACTGAATAATTCACCTCTTGTTTAAACAATATGAATAGATTTCTTTGACCATGTGGGGGCAGCAGAACAAGCTGTAAACACAATATTCAGTCACACTATCACTAAGAGGTTTTCCATAGCTAATATGTTAGCAAATAGTTAGCATTCATCTAAATCCTGGCGAATGTAAATCCAATATTCACTCAGCTTCAGTTTTCTTTGGAAATGTTTACCCTTGTAGCTGCTAAATGCTGCACTGTGTTCACCATCCATTAGCTATCTTTGTCTGACTGCCGTTTGGTGCTGGGTAGGTGGTGTACAGTGGTTTATTTGATTTTTCAGTATAAAAAGCACAATTATATATGCAAAATTGTGATTTAACATTGAGCCTCACAACTAGATATTCTTGCAGTATTAGGCAGTTTAATCTATTCAGTATATGTTTTATGGTTTGGAGCTGTTCATGCTGCTAACTACTAAGTCACTGAACAGTACCATCTTATCTTATTTCAGAAAAAAGAAACACAGTCTTCACAGGCAGCAGCAGGGGAGGGTCACACACACTCACACTCACAGCATTACAGCTTGAAGCCAGGAGGCATCACTGACATTTTTGGGATAAAGGTCTTGATGAAACCTTGCCGTTTCACACACACACTCACATTGGCCCTGTGAATAAATGTAAAGTGAGAGCAGTGCCAATTTCTCTGTAACCCAAATCCCGCCCAAATCCCTGCATGAAAACATTTGTGTTTGACACGGCGCGGCTGGCTTACTGATCAATAGGACGAGAATCTGCAAATCCTGAACTTTCCCTTTTCCTGTAATGCTCCCTGCTCTCCCGGAAAGTGAGCTGAACTCTGCTTTAACCGTGTCTTTTTCACTCCACATTATCACGATGTAGACTTGACTCATCTAGGCCAACTGGCAGAATAATAAGCAGAGAGGGATAATTGGTGGGACTTTAAGAGAACTGAAACTACATTGTTGTATTAGTGCCACTTTCACTCACTCAGATGAAGAAACACTGCCAGTGATTAAGCTTCTGGTGGATATGTGTGTGTGTGTGTGTGTGTGTGTGTGTGTGTATGTGTGCTCCTTGGCTCCATTGGGAGCCTCTAGCAGAGCCTTAAATTATACATATGTTCTCATTCCATTACCAGTGGCAACTACTAAAGGCTTCCCAGCATTTCCATTACCAAAATGAAGGGATGCACGCATTCACTTATGTGTGCGCATGCTTAAACAGGACAGTTTTAAACTTGAGCTTTTACTTATGCACTTACACAGTGACAGTTCTGACAAAAGTTCAGTAAATAGTATTGGTTTGAATAGACTCCAGTGCTCCTGTGACCAAACAGTTGCCAGTTCAGATCCTCAGACAGGCTGGAGAAATCTGGATGGGGAGAATGAATGATTAATGTTCTGTCCTCCCTGAACAACTGCCAGTGAGATGCCATTGAGGGCGGCATTTAATCCACCCTCTCTAGTAGAGTCGCTCAATGGCCAGTGGCAGTGGGCTACAGTTGTACTGGGCAGCTCCCAGTATATGTGAGCAAAATCAGTTAAATAATTTGTTCAAAGAAAAGGAAAAGATCATATTTTTGTTTCAGTTTCAAAGTGGAGTGCAGCATGAATAATTTACAGATGTGATATTTAATTTTCCAAGGTCACACATGATGCTAACATGCATCTATAATGGGAGATAAAGTTGTAATCTGAGAGGCTATGCGCATGCATTTGCATGCTGCAGCATCATACTTAAGCCACTAACACCACTTAAAAGCATTAGCAAATTATATATCGCATGGACAGAAGATGTAAATGGTGATATTATTACTGCTTCAATAGTCATTAGCAAATGTTGTGTATTTGCTGTGCAAAGCTGAATTCAATTTTTTTTTCTTCTTACTGTAAATTATTTTCACCAATATTTCAGACAGTTGGATGAGACACATTGGAGACAAGTTGTAACAATTCAGCTGTACTCTTCTGTGCTGTGAACCTTGCTTCACTTCACTCCATCCCACTCCACCCAGCTGGATGCCAGATCGTAAACCTTCTCTGGTAAACACCGGTACCTTGCTGTGGTTTCTTCTCATCAGCTTTCAGATCAGATCACAGTAGCGGGCTCTGAGGAGAGGTGTTATCAGACAGCTGAACGGAGAGGCCTGCTCGGCCAGCGCTGCAGTCGTTTCAGTCCGGCTACGAGCTGAGACAACATCAGACAAGGATTAAATCAACAAACCAGGCTGACCCTGGGTGACCAGGCGGGCTACTTACAACTCTGTGGAGAGAGGAGTATTTAGCCTGTTGGGGAGGAGACACGGAGGAGAAAGGAGCGAGAGAGAGGGAAAAGCGGGACAAATGAATGAATGAAGGGAGGTACATTCAAGGAGACAGCTTTGCAAAAAGGTTCAGGAAGCAGCCTTTTCCAATATATCTGTGATTCATGAAAGGAATATGGAATAATGAATGAGTAATGTGCCAGTGGAATAGTGCCCATGAGCCAATGGTATGTACATTCTTTTTTACACCGCTAGACATGACAGAGAATCTTAGACATTACAGCAGTAATAAACTATAAACTGACCCAGTTTGACAGTATTAGATGGTGTGATTCTGATGTAATGAAATTGAATGTCTGGTTTGTATAGAGTTGTATGGGCTTTTTCAGGTGCAGTAAGTCTCTGTTCATGTCAGCTGCATTTATATCAAAAGCGTCCAGTGGGATGGACATGCTTGTAACCTCAGAATTGAGGTAGATTTTACATATGTGTGGTCCCAGACAGGCCATTGGGGCTGGGTTTTAAGCTGATATCTTTTCCTAATATCAGAAAGTATGTTAGACGGTTGGGATTACAGAAAAATTGGGACGCATGACCACATTTCTTACTTTGTGTAAATGTACTCACAAAAACACCCGCATTTTAATATTGTATAATACATAGAGTTTGCTAACTTTGTATTACAATGTTGAAAACTTGCCTGGATGTGCTATTTGATGAACTCACAACTAATTGACCTTGTCATTTGTGTTCCTACTTCACTGCCAGCGCAAGAAAGACATTTAAACAAATTACACTGCTGATATCAAAGTGTTACATAAACGGTCCTTGGCTGTTGTACATTTATCTCCGCTCTTCATTTTTCTTAAGCAGTGTGTCCACAAGGCATCTTTTACTGGCAGGAAAGCACTGAGGGGGCCATGGGAACAAGTGCCTGGATGGAAAAAAAAAAAAAAAACAACGCTCAGAGGTACTTTCAGGCTCTGGGTAAAATACAATAATGTTTGCTAGCTGGGTTTCGGAGACAGCACTATGCTACCATAGGGAAATACACACAGATTCTTTCTGGGAAGATTCAGTGTTCAGCTAAAGAGCTATCATTCAATATTCTTTGCTAATGCTCATATCTGCACTTATTTATCACTGTATTGTATTGCACTATGTATATATATACTGCAGCTTTAATATCTACATGAATGTTAAAGGTCAGATACACATTTTGAATGTTGGATTTGTAGTCACCACTGATCAGATCAAGGTGGACTGAATCATACTAGTCGTTTAGGTTTTAGTGTTTTTAGTGTTTAAGACTATTTGGAGTTGGAACTGTCAGAGGTATGACAAATGAATTGGCAATGAAAAAAAAAAAACAATAAAGATGAGTAAGGTGTATCCAGTTCATCTAGCTTGCAGTGCAGAGGAACAGCTTAGCTCTAGTTTATTCCTCCATTCACTATTCCACCAAAATGTGCTTTTGTTGTATCTTTTTTGAAAATCTTTTCTGAATAAACTACTGCATAAATGAGCGAGGCAAATTATTATTTGGTAGCTGTACATTACACACAAGAGAATTCATGTTTCTCTTAGGATTTTGGGGCTTTCCTTGTGACTGAAATTGTATAATGTAGCTCTTGTTCAGCATGTTGTTCAGTTATTGAAAATATGCCTTTTTTTGACAGTCACTGTAAGAAAAAAAACAACAACTTTATATCTTAGAGGAAATAAGTTATATTGTGTCGAGTGTCTCTGCTGGTCTGTTTCAGGAGGTAGAGGTATGTTCATGAATTGTTTTATACATCCATCATATTATGTAGAACATTAAAAGCTGTGATATTAGCTTCTAATAAATTACACATAGTATGAAACTGGAGTGGAAATTGAAGTTTGCACCTTGGTAGTTTTCTTGTTGTCCCAATAACTTGTAAGCACTCCAAACCTCACAACAGATACTATTTTCATATGCAGCAGAAGTTTTCAGCACAGGTTTTGCCCCTAGGGCCAAAATCACTTCAGTCAAGTAAAATAAGCAATTTTGCAGTGGGTTTTGGAGATTAGACTGACTTGAACTTAAGTCTCATTCGCAGCTGCACAGATAGGAAGTGAAAACGGGTTGTTGGTCGTTTTATTCAAACATTCATGATTCAGCTGAACTACTTTATCAGATCCTTCCATAATGGCAATGTGGTTCAGAGCTGCGGGTGGATTGAAAATAGGTTTCTGTTACAGTTCGTAAACAATCTGATAATTTACTTGGCTCCATAGAGAAAGAGAAGGGGGGGGGGCAAGAAAGAGGGAAACAGAGTTAGCAAAACAGAGATGCCGAAAAGGCATGAGGACGACTGTCAATTCAATGATAATTATGGTGTCGGGGAAAAAAAATCTGAAATCAACAGAAAAATAACATATTGAGATATGGATTCCTGCCCAGGGTGAGGTGCTGACAGTATCACTTCCTGTTATCTGAATCTGTCACAGAGCCTATTCCTCAATTTTAGTTCTCTGGAGAGTAAGAAGAAGTAGAAGAAGGAGAAAAAACTCCCCTGCACTCAATCTCATCCACTGGCAAAGCCATCACTCACACGGTCATATTTGAATTAGATGTCTAGACATACAGTTTGCCAAAGGACTACTCTGCTTTGTCGTTGAGGGTTTCTGTGCAGCCCTTATCCTCTATCAAAATGATAGAGTCGCAGAGATGATCCAAGGCTAGAAATGAATGCTGGTGTAAATGGATGCTATCTGGAGGGGTTTCCTGGGAATGGGTGGCTGAAGTCGTGTTAAACCTCTTTCTCAGGAAGTCCACAACATGCAACAGAATCAATATGGTGCAGATTGATCGAGTAAGATTTGACCCAGCGTCAAAAACAATAATGATACTGTCATTATTATTACGTACCCACTTTTCCAGCAGTATGAATATTTATGATGCTGATTCCCAGCATAGGCAGTTAATGCACAGAGTAGCTATTGTTTATTTAAATAAGGGCTAAATGCTCTTTTGAGACATTTAAGAATGGGAACACATTATGAGAATTTCAGTACTGGTGGTTGGTGGTACTTAAGACCACTCTAACTTCATGTAGCAGCAGAAATGGGAATATGCTGTCTGAGCTTTAATGTACTTTATCTTTATGTGCATCTGTTATGCAGTAGGAGATTAATAAAAGCATTTTAACCTTATGGTGATTTCTATATAAAGTAAACCGTTGTTTATGTTGCTCATTGATAATGATGAAACTTTTGACTTTTGAATATGGAGTTAAGGTGAATGCAGCCAAATTTACTGGCAATTCACACAATAGTTCTTGATGAATTTTACTAAAAATTGTTGGAGCTAGACGTAGTCAGTCAGTGGATCACCAACATAAGTAGGATTCATCCGCTGGGGGACAAATTACACGGCAATACAGCTAATATTTTCACATTTCAGTCCAACATCAACGTTGCTATCCCTATAGCTATGGCTATAGAGAAGATGGAAGATATTCACAAGAGACACCACATGCTTAGTCGTTGTGTACTGCACTATAAGAGATTATTTTCAGGGAGTCTAATACAAAATATAACATGATCTTAGTGTTTTATTTAAATTATCTTGCCATTACAAAAACTATCAGCGGATTAACGCCTAGTATTTGATTGGAAATCAGTTTGAAATATGTAATATATCAAACTGTCCTAAATACATTTCCTTTTTGTATGAGTATGAACCCCCCAACTCTAACTCCAACTGTAGCCCTGCCAATCTTGACTATTTTGCAATTCATTCCCTACTAGTTTGCAATAAGTATATGTGTCTAAAATGACCAATAAACCAAGAACCAATGTCACTGACCATTCCACCTTAATTGATGCTTGGTAGCTGTTGTGCTATATAAAGATCTGGCTTCAGAATCGGATAAAAAGGTGAGCCGGGGTGACTGATTATCATCTGCGTTCAAGTCGCTTGATGTGTTCACAACAACACAAGAAAACAGTTAATCCTGGCATCAGTGATCCATCGCCCTTTATTCCCACCCTCTGCACTGATCACTCACCTACGCTTGAATTCCACTATACGCTGACAGCTCGCCCACACTCCTGCATCCATTTTCACTCATTTCATCCTTGCGGAAATTGTACCTCTTCCCTGATTAGTATTATTTATGCACTCATCATCCTCTGTCTTTCACCTTTCTGCTGCCAAGAAAATAGGCCAGCTCAAATTTTTCTTAGACGACTTTGTAAAAGGTGCACCCGTATATATGTGTGTGTGTGTGTGTGTGTGTGTGTGTGTGTGTGTGTGTGTGTAAGGGTGGCAGTCAATTAAACAAACAGAGACTGTCCTTGGATAAGCTTTCTGGGTTTCTCAAGCACCTAGCTTCGATTCAGGGAACACTACAGTTCTGTGTATTCAATTCCCAGCTGTATAACTGGCTCCATCATACACGCTGTGCACAGAAAGAGGGAAAGAGAAAAAAAAGAGAGCAGGGGAGGGAGGTAAAAAGATGGAGAGAGGGAATTGGAGGGGGGAGTGGAAGAGACAACATGAGATAGAAACAGAGACCTAGAAAAGGGAGGAGAGAAAGAGGGGATACAGAGAGGATGGAGAAATTAAATTCACCACACAACAGTGCCATCTAGTGGGCTCCTTTTTTCATCCATCCTTTCATCCATCCTTCCTTTTCCTTTTATTTCTCACTGTTTCTCCCCTCTACGTGCTACATTATCTTACAGATTGTGTTTCCATTTCATTTCCTACGTACACACACACACACTTATGCATCACACACACCTACATGCACTTCTCTGTGAACTGTGCCCATGCGTTGCAGTGATTCAAAACGAGCAAATGGGGCTCAGACACACACAGTGAAGAAGTTGCAAGCCAGAACAAATAAAAAACACTTGTTTGTCCGTGCTGTCCTCTTGCCCTTGTTTAATTCTGTTTTTCTGTCCCCTCACATTGTTTTTTTGTTTTTTTTACCTCCCTCTGTTACCCCTTTAACACATTCCCCACCTCTCCCTCGCCTTCCCCTCATCTCTCCCTCTCCAGAGCGCCACCACCCAGACTGTAAACAGCGGTGATGGATTACTAATTGTCCTGCTCTAGTTGCAATGGGGTGGAGACAGCTGCGGGTGGGTGGATTGGGATGTGGTGATGCTGTGTGCGTGCATGAATGTGAATCACACAATCAGAGCAGATAACAGGATTTATAAAAGAAAAACAAAAAAACAACTAACTTCTCCACACACACGCACACACACACACACACACACACACACGCACACAAACTACATTACAACGTTTTTTCTGTCATACATGCGGTGGCTACACAAATCATGAGAAGCTATATGACAGAACATTTGACCTTCACACTAAGCATATGTCTTTGATTGAGCATTTGCAGTTTGATACCTTGCCTATTAGTTTTGCTTTGATAGTTGTAATTAGGCCCCCGGGGATCTGCTCTGATCTTCAAGCAGTAAACGCCGTCCTGCAACATATTAATAAAGCACAGATTTACTGCAAATGTGGTTTTTCCAAGTGGAGGTTTTGCTCAGATATGAAAAGGAATTTAACCCTCTTGAACCTATGGTGGCAAAGAAATGCTTGGACATTCGTTTTTTTATTTTATTTAATTTCTATTTCAACTCTGAGTTTATTGTTTCAGTCAGTATCAAGTGTTAGCCACTGTGTCTTACTGGTGCAGTGTAATGTCACAGTCATTCGTTACCTTTTTGTCAGCATACTACATTTGACATAAAAAAAATTGTCATTCAAGTTGCCTCGGAAATCTGAGAATCTCACGGTTTGGACACAATTTAATGCTTGTCTCCATCATGGACCACCAACGGTTCAAAAGTTATTTATGTTTTATAGAACATGTGTGTGCACAGAATCAATGCTACACTTGGTTTTCAAGGGTTTTTAATAAAAGCTAACAAACACACAGATTTAGTGGCCCTTTCTTTTGATGAGCACTAGTGGTTTCACTGATATTCCACAGTGGCAATTCCAATGTCATGCTCAGGGTGGACCGTCTTGAGGATTGCCATGCTGCATGAAAATAAAAGCAAACCAACTTAAGACAGGCCAGACTCAATATAAAAATGGGCCAAATAAAGGAATTTAGCTAAGCTACTAGTGGGCTGGCTTCTCTGTTTAACACTCAGTCTGATCTCTTGAAAATGTCTCTTGGACATTTTGGGAAATAACACACTTTTTTTCCTGCTTAGAGTTGTATGAGAGAAATGATACCAATGACATGAGCTAAATATGGAGCCATAGCCAGGTTGTGGATAGCCTAACACATGAACCAGAAACAGCTAGCCTGGTTCTGTCTAAAGGTAAAAAAAAAAAAACCTCACTAATAAATATGTTACATCTCGACAGTTGTGGGGTTATGTGCTGGATATTTTTCTTGCCAGTTCCCACTGTTGGCTGACTCCAGTTTCATATTTAGCATACAGACATGAGAGTATCAATCTCGTTCTTGAAACAAATAAACATAAATTCCAAAATGCTGACATATTCCTTTCACAAACTTTACTCTTGTAAGTTTACACTTTTAATATGTAATGAAGGAATGTACCCATTGAGTTGCATGATTGAAATGGCTGTAGCGCCGATCGAATGAGCACTAAGTTAAAATCTGTCCTCAACTTTTTAGCTTAAAGTTTTTCATGAGATTTTTCATCATCATTAGACTTTATGAGTTGATGCTTCATATAATTGTTGTCCTTTTTAAATTCTCAAGACAACACACATTTTACTGCTCGAGGTGTGATGCAAGCTGTACAGACTGTCTTACAGTACCGTTGTAAAATCCATAAACAGTAAAGTCTTAATGCTACACTAAAACTGAGCTTGAGTAAGCACACATCCCTTTATCTTCATCTCCACCTTCCAACTCATCCTCCCCTCTGCTGCCCTGCTTCCTTCCTTTCTCGATCTCAGTGGTCACATCAGCCATCAATTAAACTGAGGCCAGCCAATGGAGATGTTATCTGTGCCGCTTTGGCTTGTGGTGGAAGGGAGAACGAGTTGATTGCCCTAATGAATTATATATGCATTATTGATAAGCTCTACTTTTGCCCAGCTTCTATAAATATATATTTATATAACCTGTCACTGTGTCTAATCGTCACCGGCTGGCCCCGTGTCCTCAAGCTTCTGGCAGGGAGGGTGGCCCAGGAGTGGTGCCAAGTGTGTTTATATGCAGGTTTGCTGCTTGCATTATTAGGGAGGGACTGGGTTTGAATGCAGACTAAAAATCTGGTCATTGGACAAGTTCACTCTTACCCCAAATTAAAGTTTCTTGAATAAATATTTTAAGCAGACAAGACAAAAATGACTCATCTCCCCAGTGCAACAAAAATGGCATGGATACATGGATGATTGATTGACTGAATGATTGATTTTGCCTGCTAAGAACAGCCCCCATCTTCTTCTGGCAGCTATCGAGCAGCTCCACTGCTCAGCAAATGTCATTCATAATTAAAATGTACAAAAAAGATGAGTTCAGCTTCAGGAGTTCAGGAGGCAGCCCAGCAGGCCAGATCTTCTTGACTTCTTTGCAGCTATGAGGATTGATTTGATCAATCAACACCCCGCCCTCAAAAAAATAAATGTCCTCTGGGTTTCAGCGGTAGATGAATAATTTAAATGTAAACTTTGGCAGCTTCAACCAGTTGTCTTATGGGGTGGCTTGGTGGAACATGATCAACATTTATTTGTGGCGTTCGAATCTGAGCTAAACCAGTTTCCTCATTAGTGCCTCTAGCCACTGCCACATCAGAGCTGATTCACAGGCTCTTTCATCAATAGTTTTTAGCAGTGCAATCAAACAGAACAGTTTTGAAAAACAGTGCAGTACAGTAAGTAGTGCACAAGCTGCCGATGTATACATCGCATGCACATAAATCTCTGTCTCTCTCGGATGTACACACACACACAGGAACTAAGGTACTGTTCTTGATCCAGGGCGAGAGCAAATACACCGTTTCTGTGCTAGACAAATAAACTTGACTCAAAGCGTTTGTTCTGGCAATTGTCCTCTGAGTTCTCACAACAGGACAAAGTGTGCAGTGTACTTAGTACATGGATTTTAATGTGTGTCTGTGTGCGCGCGCCCCTAAGTGGTTGCCTGTTAGAATGCTGATTTGCGTTACCTGTCAAAACAAACTGCGTGTAAACCAGACTACAAGTTATGTGGCTGTTTTCATTGGGATGACAGTCAGCCATGGTAAAATCTCTATTGTTTACTGTTTACCAGCAGTCCAAACTGAGACAATATTGTATGTCACCAATAATGTGGTTTTGCGCTCTGATTGGAGCATCGCAGTGACAAGTCTGTCGCTGACTCTTGTAGTCAACAACAGAGCTCTCTTTTTCTCAGTCTTCTGATCTTCGTAATCAAGAAAAAAGAATCCCAGTGCTGTCAATTGTAGTGACCTTTCTTTCTGTACATCTGACAGACGGAATAGGAGCTCCACATTTAAGTAGCTCCAAAGTACAGTAGGTTTCCTTTCAAGAGGAAGAAATAGCTGTAATTGTCATCGTTTCTGCACCAAAGCCCCTTTCATTTCCCCCCATGGCCCAAGAAATTTAACTTGACATTTTCAGATGCATCAAGCCCCTTTTAGACCCCCGGTTTCCATCTGCTACACTTTACTTTGTCTCTCTATCCCTCTGTCATAATGTGGCCCTGCGCTCCAAAGAAAATCAAAAAATACCCTCTATGCTTCGCTGGTGAGGTTTTGCAAAAAGCAGCTGCAATTACATTTTGAGTTGTGGGGCAAGGAGAGAGGGAAGGGAGGGAAAAGGGAAAGAGAAGGGGTGAGGATATCGGGGTTTGATTGGTCATGCCTTACCCTCCCAGCTGAATCTCAAAGAGACACAGAGATGAGAGGAATGGGATTGCCCATTTTGTTCCTGGATAGAGGAATAGAGTCCTCCCAGGACCCATAGCTTTGAACCCTCTCACATGGCACAGCTAGACAAACAGACATGGACACACACACACAAACGCACACACACACACACACACACACACACACACACACACACACGCACACACGCACACACGCACACACACACACGCACACACAGCCTCTTTACTTTGGTCACTACACCCTGTGGGCCAAATGATGACTCAGTGCTTTAATCGTATTTGCAGGGGATTGATGCCCAGAGAGGAGTTTCCTCACTGCAGACTGGGTGAGCGCAGGAAAGAGATAGAGTGGGTGTGATAGTGACAGAAGGAGAGAAAGAAAGGAAAAAAAGAGGGCCATCTGAATCAAAGGTGCAGCTATTGAACCACGACGACTGTTTCACAGCAAACTCATTATTGTTCTCGGCGGTGAAAAGAGACGGCCTTATTATTCTCCTGTGTATATCAGGAACTCATAACGGGAGATTGCTTGCAGCATTTATGGAGTAGGGATAATGCTTAGGTGTTTCTTGTCCTTACCTTTGGCACAGTCTTTTCTCACATAATCCAATCATTTAAGTATTCTAAAGCTTATTTTCCTTGTTAGTGCTTTTCATTCTCCTGGAGAGAGGTGAGGTAGGTGGGGAGGTGGGGGGTGGTTAACGATTGGGAGGGATTTGACAGTGAGGGGTGGTGGTGCAGGGAGAGAAAGTTTACTAGTGTAAAAAAAAAAATCTAATTGCACTTGGGTTTCTGGATTGGTATATTTTCCTTTTCATTCTCTAGTTCTGTTTCTAATCTGACAATTTGGCATGAATTAATAGCTGTGCTGTCATCGAAAGCACTAAAGCCTGTGCACTTAATGCTTCAGCGCAGTTTAATTTCTGACAACATCCTTTCATAAATGTAACTGTTACACGCTGTAGTTATACTTCTTCTAATCTCTTAGATTACCTGTTTAAGTTTTAAACCAGAAAACGGCCACCAGAGACACTCAATTATTACTTTTCGCACAAAAATGTACTGCACTAAGACAAAATTGGGGGGATTATGTACATACAGAGATAAAGTTCCTGAACTGTGAAGCCCCTCAAAGGCAGCTGTTTATGCTCGGCCATTATTACAGCCTGCAGTTGTGAATATGATCATATCCGGTGGTTTGTGTATCCTTTCCTTTAGCAGTAATTGATTACAATAAAATTGTAATAAATTAATAACACATTTCACAACTTGGACTAATGTTAATAACATGCTCTTCAGTGGTTGCTGTATATATGTAATTAAGTATATAACCAAAAGGATATAATGTCAAAATGCATCAGTAAGTGGAAGTTGCACAATGTTTTTAGATATTCCTAAGAGAAATATCCCTGTATTTGCTCACACCTTGCATTAGACCCATTTGGGACTGTCTCATCCACTGCATGGGAGGCAGTCTTGGAGGGTCCCATTGAAAACTCAAGAAAGTGGCTGTACGCTACACTAATGGAGGTAGGGCAGTTTACCAGACACACTGTACATTTTCCAAACCATCTGTTGTCATCCTTTTCTCTTGCAAAACCAAAAATTACTGGTTGAAAGCACTTTTGATTACCCCTTTGTGTCACTAGTCCAGGTAGGTTTGGTTTCTTTTTCACCTCATTGTGGTGCGAAAAACTTTACTGGGCTCACAATTGCCCCTGAGGCCAGAGGCCCACTAGTACATGTGGGCTGGTAAAAGCTTTCCCCACCAAATGGCCACAAAGGGCAATGAGTCCATATGACACTCAAAAACAAACCTCAGCAAGCAACACAAAGGTGAGATTGCTATTAGCAAAAGAGTTTTCAATCAGTATTTTTCAGCTTTGCAGCAGAAAAGACTTTTAGGATGTAGACTAACTGGTTGGTTTTTCAAATGTACATCTGGTTGATCAACCAGCACAATTACTTCCTGGAGCTTTTCTAGGGGACCTTCCAAAATCGCCTCTCTTGCAGTAGATCAGATAGTCCTGAATAGGCCTAGCGTTGCATACGAAATGTCATGTACTTTGATCAGGAGTAAAGTTTTTCCATGTCGGACAACACTTCGATGTACCCTCTTTTACACAAGGTTCTCTTCTTCTGCAATATTTCTGACAGAGTAGCTGCTGAAGGCGTGTTGTTTTGTCCCCAATGGTCATTTCCAAAGGAACTCTAAAAATTGATGGAAGAGATACTTGTACTTTCTTGTCTGTTTTACTTGTATAAGAACAAGCATATAGCGTGTACCAATGCATTCATAGCCAAAGCTAGTTTGCAATCACCATCCCTCGATGGGCCTTTAAAATACCCAAAACTCTGAATGAAACAAAAATTTACAAAAGGACCTTGTACAGTCTCCCATACATGCACCCCTGTTACCGATACAGAAACCTTAACAGGAACCACTAGGTCACCTTAAAACCTTCAGAGCCTGCTTATTGAGGCATTTATGGAGTTCCATATTTATTATAAAGATTTTCGCATCAATATGTCTGATGGAAGCATGGCTTCCATTATGTACCTGTTACATTTATATGTTAACTAATCAAAGTAAATTCATTGCCGTTGGTGTTGTATTACACAAAGATTACCTTTTAAGTTGCACAAGCTGACCTTAATCTGTCAAGATGTACTTGCACTTATATCTGCCCTTTATATCATGATGTCAGGCCCCACGTGTTCAAAAATGACCTTGTTTTATCCCGTGATTTAAAATTGTTCTTTGGAAAGTTTCTCTCCTCAAAGGAAATGGAGAAAACTGCAGTTACAGGCTTTGTGTGAATGGTTCCTGGCAAGAAGATGCTACTTGGTAATTACAGTAATAATGCTGTGAGAACTCCTTGACACAGTTGCTGTTTAGAGATGCTCAGAATGTTGCCACTTGTATCAGCACTGTAAAGGACATTGTGTACCAAAAGTACACATTAAGACTACATCCACACTACTATGTTTTAATTTTAAAACAAATGACTTTTTGCTACATTCACGCCAGGTGTCCACAGTACTCCGTTTTCGAGCCCCTTATACAAAGACTTTTGTAAACGCTGATGGCCCCGTGGACACTCACTTTAGCTTCCTGTCTTGGTCTTCAACACATCCTCCAACCTCCAGTCATAACATATCCTCTGCTAATTTGTCATGGTCCTTTCACATGATCCTTTTCCAGAAAAAAACAACATCAAACAAAAAAACAAAAACAACATCAGCCTCGACTGCCAGTGGTGAATGCAACATGGATAACAAATTACAAGCGTTGCTGACCTTGTTGTCTTTGCTAGCAGCTGTCGTGCAGATAAATTTTGCAAGTCTGTACATGAATGGTCATGTGATGTGCGTTAGTATGGACTGAGATTATTTCTGATATGGAGCTAAAACGCTCGTCTGGTTGAAGATTGTTTTTATTCTAAAACACCATTTATCAGTGATAGAGGCAGTGAGTGGGAAGTGCAGACACGTGTGCAAGACAAGGTAATTTGCTATTCTGTAATTCCGTATTGAAACCATGACAGGCTACTGATGTGTGACCACCAATAGTGTCGTTTGGTAGAATACAAGTTACAGCTGTCCACAGTTGCTTTAAACAAAAGCCTCTATGCAGAATTTTGCCTTTTTTCCAGGACGCCTCTGTAGCATTTATTAAAGCAATGGCTAGAAGGTTAATTTAACTGCAGCTAACATAACAGCTAACAAAAAAAAAAAAAAAAATTCATACAAACTTACTTCCTTGCTGTTCTTGTATATCTAAGTGGAAAACCGGTTATTTGTTGTACTTCTATAGACATTAGTGAGTTGTTGCTTGCCCCAAAGTATGGATAACTGGTAAATGAACGTGGTTGTCTCAAATGTGGCATGGTTTTAAAAAATGTTTTTACTCTACAAAAGTTTTTAAAAAATCAGCAAATTTTCAGTTTCCTCAGCACCACCTGTCCCCCATTTCTTTTTTTCTTGACATCGAATGAACTGATACCTCTCTACTAGTCAAGACAATTAATTACTTTAATTTTTTTTTAAACTAACCCTAAGCAAAAATTAGTGGACATAACAAATGGGCCTGTGATGTTTCACAGTGCACTGATTCTGTAATACATGGAGATTTTATTTTGTAAATGCATGCAGAGGCTGGGTACAGAAATTTAAGGCTTTGTCTATGAATAATTAGCTGCAAAGTTTGAAAAGCTTGATTTTTTTTTAGTTCATTGCTTTTGCAGTCTAAAACAACTCTAAGAGGGTTGACTTCAAAGACTTATGACTTTGGACTGTCTGTATCTGCATCTCATGATAGGCTGCTAAACCTGAGGTTGTGTGTAATCTCATATTTTTCAAGAAGATAATGGAAAACCAAAGCATACACTGCACCAGCACAAGGTATTGACTAAGTATTTGCCATGCAAAGAAAATGAATGTAGAGAGTTTATCTCTATTTTTCTGCTTCCACACACTGCTGCGGTTGAATTGGTGCGGGCCATTGCCATTAATACTGTGAGCACCACTTGCAGTGTTCACTCAAGTTAGGAAGCAGTCTGAAGGTTCCTATATCAGTGCTAGGACTGCTGTCACAAGTACTTTATGCCAAGTGGCTGTGTGCAAATATGGGAGGGGTTTTATAGAACCCCATTTTTGCTGATTTTAAGGAATGGGGATATTTTTTTAATCATTCATGTATTTATCGTTTTATTTTTCTGGAGTTTGCACACCACAGTGGCAGAACAAGGGAGAACATTAAACCTCCTGAATTCTCTTGAAAAAAATAATCAACCGAGCTGTGCAATAAAAGCAACAAAGGCACGTGTAATGAGCACAACGCTTTCACAGCACTATTATCAGCAAGTGCGGAGAGATGAGGACCCTCACACAATTACAAGTCCTGCACTTATCTTGTCGAAGCAGATTCTGCAGGGAAAGAGAAGCTTGTGTATGTGTGTGTTTGGGTGGGCAGTAGAGTGCCTGGCCAGGCCGATGAAAAAAAGAAAAAGCTCAATAAACTAACAATCTCTGATGGTTGAATATTCAAAAGAATCCCACAAACTCACCCGAGCATTTCTTTTTTGGCTGATTCCTATCATGTGATATGGGTATGTCATTATCTCAGACAGGGCATTATGTACATCGGGCCTTGTTAACCATTATAAAGTGCTGAAATGCCATGTAACTATGATGGATTGGGTCATATGGCATTTATTATGGCTGCAGCATCTGTGTTAAAGGGTAAACCCACACTGAATCACGCAGGACAGAAAACTGCTCCTGGCTGATTGTGCCATTGTGGGACATATCATGTCTGTAGGATATTTTTATAAGCCTATTTTCCCACAAAATACCACTGCTTGTTAAAACAGCTCGAAGGTATTAAAGGTATCCTGTAGGCCTTTTTAATATTATTTTCTTTTGGTTGACAAACAAAGTTAACTTTCATTTTTCCACCAAATAGCTTTGTGTGTCCTTGAGGCCCAATTAATGGGCTGAATGTATTTGAATTTGAAATCAACATTATTTAAATCTTCCTTGCTAGCAGTCGTCTTCTTCCCTTGCCTTTGTTGGTGGATTGCTACATTTCCAATTAACATGTAACCATCAGCATCACTGGTCTCTATGGATTGATATTTTCGAGCATATTTCCCTTCTGGTTACACCCCAATCATTGACTCACTGTGGATTAACTAACAAGATTTCCACACACAGACATATTGGTTCTTGCGCCCAATCCAGTCCCATGTTGCTTTATAAAACCAATGTGTTTCAATTGCCATGGAAGACTGTGAGGGTTTTCTTTACAACCAAACTGTACAGCAGCTGATTTCACTGATTAACACTTTCAACCAGAGGGGAGAGAACGAGTTAGTGGAATCAGCCTTTGCAAAATTTGCTTCGAGGAAAAACCTGCATACTCATACAAACAGGAACAATGGTGGGGTTCATTTGTTGGACTTGAGATGTAGTAGGTTGATCTGTCTCATCACTCTGTATCTTTGCCCTTATTTTCCCATGTTCTCTGTCACTCTCTTGTCGAGCAACGTTAATTATTTAATAGACTTGAGTGTGGTGACTTACGATACAAATGAGCAGCTCATTGTTCTTTATGTCCCCCGTGCGTGTGTGTGTTTGCATGATAATCAAGCCAATCTGAACTTGAGACTTTGTATCAACGTTGATTTATGTAAGAGGTTTCTGTAGAGAAGGGAAAAACGTTCAACGTCATTGAGGCATAAGTTCCAGTCTGAAATCAATGCTTTTATCTTTGGTGCTTCTCTTTTGTATGTATTTGTAGCGTACATACTGGCCTGGCATCAGTCACAAGCCATTAAGGAAGTTCATTATAAGGACATGCAGAGTTGCGGACTCACAATTGACACTTTGCGACTCTTTCCACCATCAAACTATCAGATTGATAGGAAACAGAGACAAAGGACCCCTCTTCCACAAACAGACCATGCTGTTAGCATGGCCGAACGACACAGAACCAGACCAAAGATCAAAGGGTCAGCTCCAGAGGATCAACCAATGGACACCAGATAACTGGAGAAGTGATATTTGATTGTTTCTTGTATAGGACAAGTAACAACAAAAAGGACTGATTAACACTAAGGTGTGAACCCTGGCCTGTCTGTGCCATGCATGAACACACACACACACACGCACACACACACACACACACCAACCTCTCTTCCTCTGTCCCTCTCTAGATCAGTGGTTCTCAACCTTTTTGAGTAGCGACCCCAATTTATCATGCACTGCTGTTCGCGACCCCCCCCCAAAAAAAATAAATAAATAAAAAATAAACCCACACCGTTATATTTACAAAAGAAGCACGTATGATCACATGACATGTAATAGTTTCCTTATTTTATTTTGAAACAATTTTGAATTTGATGAAAAACATCAATCAGCATCGATATCTTTTCAAACGAGATAACAGACAGATTTCGCCACATCCCATCATAGGCTACTGCTTATTATTAATTGTTAGTGTTATAGCCGCTTGAATGCAAACAAGTAACCTTTACTATTCTTTTTCTTAAAGAAAAACTATTAACATCGTAGGAAGTCGAAACAGAACAGCTTGGGGAGAAAAACAGCCCAAAACTCATTTCAAACGTTGTGTTGCTGTAACGTTAAACAGGAAAAAGAAGATAATAATTAATTAATTAATAATAATAATAATTAGGCCTAACAAACTCCAAGTTCCAAAAAAATCAAATTTATAGTTTCACCCTCACTTTTGTGCCAACTAGGCTTCTCTTTTAATGTGATGGCTGGGCTTGCTTCTTTGAACAGAGCAATTGCATACTTAGCTTTATTTTAGACACGGCCACACGCAGATCGCACTCAACTCTGAGGAGTCGTGATCTATATTTGTTTTTCATATATGTCAGCGCAGAAAATGTCTTCTCACACAGATACGTTGATGCAAATGGAAACAGTACATCCATTGCAGCTTTTGACAGTGCTGCGTATTCTGTTGCTACTGACAACCAGAACTCCTCCAGCGTGTATGCCGTGAAAGCGGTCTGTAGTGTCCGGTCAGAGGAGAGCTCCAGCAGGGCGTCCTGCAGCTCTGATGGGAGGTGGTGCGCGGTGGAGGTGACAAAAGGTTGGCGTATCCAGTCGTACTTCTCCGGAGTGTCATCACTTGGGAAGTACTTATTAAAGTTTTCAAGCAGGCTTCTGAAGTGAGAGGCAATTATTCCTTTCATCGCTTGAATGGTTATATCGTAACTGTCCATTTTTTTTTTTTTTTTTTTTTACAAATATATGCTAGCGAAACTGCTACTGTTGCTGCTGCTACCAAAACAATAACGCCGGCTTTGTTTATTTTTCCCGCTCTGTGTCACTGACCACTCTCACGCGCACAGTAGCTACAGATCATGCCGCTGATAGGCTACAATGAATTAGAGACAAACCATGAAGCAGTTATGAACTAAAAATAAATAAAAAAAACTCCCTGTTTGAAATGATGTAATTTAATATTGGTATACTTGAATTTATTAAATGATTAAAATGATTTGGCGACCCCTAGAAATCATCTCGCGACCCCAGTTGGGGTCGGGACCCCAAGGTTGAGAATAGCTGCTCTAGATAAGAGTCATAAACTACAACCCACATTCCAATCCTGGGTAGTGACAAGCAGAACACTCTTCACAGACACAGATCAAAGGATGAATGTAAAATTAAATATCCAACTGTTCTCTAACTCATGAGATGTTCCTATGTAATAGTTTAATCCCGAACTTCTATCCCATAGAATGTTTGAAATGTAACATGTAGATTTTAAGACAAGGTCCTTCCTGTGACCATACTGTCAGCATCCTTCACACAAGGTAACACACTACATGACATCCAGAATGTGCATATTATTATTATTACAGTCAAAGAACTGCTGTGTAATCCATATGTATAGATTATTAGCTTTGGGAAATGTTTATATTGTTGTTTGATCAATTAACCACTTGTATCATAATTAATATGAAATCAACACTCCTATTACTCCTCTCTGCTATTATTAGTGCAAGTAGTTTTATGTTATTTCATTTAATGTTTTCTTTGGTCATGGTGGAAGAAGGATGTGCAAGTTTATAAGTAAACTGTAGATTTAAACTATTCTAAAGTTCAGTGGAAAATTACTCTCTTCTCCAAGTTGAAACACAGGAGAAGATGGGTGACGCCCCTGAAACATGCGCCAGCCCCCAGGGGATAAAACAGTCGTGAACAATTCACACAGGCCCCCTTTTTTCTAAGCCTATTTTCTAAGCCTGTTCAGAAGCCAAAACCAGGCCTAAGCCTAAATCAGGACGACAAGAAGATGCGAGAAGCGAGAAACGATGCAGAAACTAGAAGCTGAGAACTTTGCTCAAAGCTCAGAGTCCCGGCTCAAAGCCCGGCTCTGTAGCCATGTAAACTCTTAGCTCTAAGCTGCTCGCCACAAACTCATGGCTCTTAGTCATTTTGCACTTTTCGCGTCTTTTATTTTTCTTTGCCACAAGCTACAAGTAAAATGATTTTTGTCTACATGCGCGATCTTTTATTTTTATAAGCCAAGTCAAGACCAACTGAACCAAAGCAACAGAAGTGCCTCAGAGTAATTTTGTAACTTTTAATCATCATCAAGTTTTCCTTTTTGAAGATTTTGACAACTTTAGAGTCATCTGGTCAACGCCAGTCTCCTCTAAAGTTATCCAACCAAAGTGAAGAGCATTAGAGTTTATTTCGCATCAACCCGCAAGAGACGCCAGCAGATAACATCTGCACGACCTCCTGCAGAGAAGCCGAGCAGAAATCAAGAGTTCCCGAGACAGAAAGTCTCCTGGCAAACTCTACCAGAGCTAAACCGCTGAGACACCGGCAGAATCCGTCATCGTGATAACGGGACACGGCCTCCAGGAGAATCCACCTAGACCCCGCGTCTCCAGGGTTACCACAGCAACCACAGCCACCTGGGTTCCAGCCGAGGGTCTTCAGCTACAGCGCAACTCACAGTAGGCCGGTCTTAACACTCTGCTCGTGACTGGGTTGATGTCGAAATATAGCAATATTTAATCATCAGACCTAATTCGTAGATGTAGCATCATTAGCTGTATAGTCATAGTGTATAGCCATAACATATTCTCTCCCACCATTGCCAACTCATCACACTGCTCATTCATTATTATTTTCATCTTTATGATTATTACACCTTGCATTTACTCTGTACATAGTAGTTTAGTTAAATAAACTCATTTATTTACACCCAGTTGTTGTCCTGTTGTATTCTTTTGACGTAGAGACTGGAGATCCATTGAATCGAGAAGTCATGGCTTCCGATATGAGATTGATAAATTTAGCAATGAAGTAATTCATTGTTGTCCTCCTAGAGGACTGGTGCCCCATTTCAACGAGAGTAAATCATTAAATATAGCGTTAACGCTACATATTTGTGCAAAATTATTATTACCAAGAAGTCGAAACTGAAGTAGTTTATTTTTTCTACATTTTTCCACAGTGCAGTTAAGAGACCACTTGTTTATGAAACTTGTATCTATGCAAGAGAGTGGATGCTGCCCACTTTATAAATATGGGTGGGCTGTAGTGTGTGTGTTAATGGGGGTAGTGATTTTTCAGTTTGTAGGAAAGTTCACTTTGGTTTGTTTGTGAGACTCTTCTTCAGTGTTCTTACAGCTTCCTCAACAGCAAGGGACTAAACATTTTGTGGTTTGGGTGGGTTAGATTGCCAGTGTTGCTTTAAGCCTTCCTCCCACACTGCTTCTTGTAAATCTTCTGTTCAGGTGGGAATTAGCAACAGTAGTGTAGTAGGCTTTGCACACTATCTAATCACAGGCCATGCAATACACCCTCTAGGCTACAGAAAAACAAAATAAAATGTCCATTCTGGATCTGCTTCATGTGATCTCTTCTCCGGCCTTGGAGGGGGAGGTTTTTGAAGAGCTTGAACTTACCGACTTTACCGTTTATCTTCCCAATGCCAACTTTCAGTTCTATTGTCTTGTCAGAAGAGACAGACTGTTGTTTGAACTCCACACCTTACATCGTCTGCAGGCTGATTCATTACAGTCCGTGAATTGGCTCATCACTTTGTTGTCATCTGCAAACTTTAAGCTGCGCTAGGCACAAGCAGTGCCTGCATTTGGTCGCATTGCTTCACAAAGCAAACATCACACCATTGATGATAGTGACAGTGGATGGAGAATCATAATATGCAGGACAATGAGGAAAAGCCAGTGCTTTAATAGAGCGGTTGAGCCCTCAAGCCAACAAATCACTCCTCTACAGTGACCTCTGACAATGTGTGATTTAGTAATTGACATTCCCCATCTCATGTTGATCCTGGCTTCTGGCTAGTCTTTCACTCAGCAGTATTCACACTATGCAATTCCTAAAAGATGTATTTAATCAGAAAGACTTTGGCACCCTCTGAAAGGCTGTGGCGATCAAATGGGGATGCGGGTAAGCTTGTCAAATTTGTGAACATAATCATTTGTTGATATAGCATTTTTTGAAGCTCACACATATCTTAAAGACGTATACTTTTCTCCACCACATCATGCACCCAGCTGTATTTTTTTCTTTTGTTGTCAATAAAAAAAACTGATTGTGGAAGTTTTGCGCCACGCCAAAGAAAAATAGTTTGAAGCAGTCACAATATTTTCTCGACCATCAACTTTGGAGAGTTTCTCAAATGCAGAGCTCCGTAGCCAATTAATTGGGATGGATGGGAAGATTCTTCCCTGCAACACCACAATCAAAAGATCCTTTAGATGTTCGGCGGTTCAGAAGAAGAAATGCTGCACAGTCAGTCACTGATCATCATGGAACAAATGCAGACTGTTATTGGAGATTACAGAACACTATACTTTTTTTTTTTTAGCTTAGCTTGAAGCCATCTAGCTTGTTTTTACTAGATAATATATTGTTCACTCCCATAAGAAAGAGATAAAAAATTAATTATCTTGTAGACATGGAATTTATATCATCATTGATAAAACTTTGAACTAGATGCAACACATGGCGTGTTTACTGTCGAGCAGAAATGTCGGGGAGGACATTGCCGCTCCTTGCTTGGCGCCCACAGACTGACACTTTTAATACTACTGCCAGAGAGGAAATATGGTAGGTGACCTAACACGGAGGCTTACTACTGATGGTCACAATGAGAAGGCTCAGTGTCAAAGCCATTATACAAGCCTCTGAGAAAACACACACACAAATCAACCTCTGCTGGCATGCCAAGATTCTTGACTCCACAGACAGCCTTCGGGGTGATTTCCCTTTTCATCAGCTTTTCTCTTCTTCTTCTTCTTCCAACCAGAACCAGTTAAAAGATTGGGATTTGATATGCTGTCACTCAATTCCTTGCCTGATTTGGATGACAGGCGGGTTCATGAGCTGCTGTGGAGTTGATGCGCACCAAGCAGGGAGGGAAATTTCGAAGCTTCGGAAGATTCCCCACTGAACAGAAAGGCAATCATTAGGAATTAGAGAGGGGAGGAGGAAGCAGGAAAATAGTTCAGGGGAAAGGGGAATAAATTTAATGGTGAGTCAATGGGTATTGATTTTTATGTAAATTTCTACACAGCAGAGGAGCGCCTGTTCAGTCATGGGCTATCAGGATCCAAAATAAGGTTAAAACAGATGAGGGGATATTATCCACTATTCACTCTGTCTACTATTTTCACTTTTCTGCATCTCTCTCAGCTACCTCTCCGGTCACTGACAGTTTCTGATTCACCAGTGCTCTTCCTTTCTCTGTCTTATTCTCCTTCCTTCTCATTCTCTCCCTCCCTTCTCCATCCCTTTTGTATTACTGCCAAGCAGTCAAATGGATGTTGGCATATTTTAGAGCCCTGTTGTCCAACTCTCTCTCATGCGCAGGCCAAGTCTGTGGCTCAGCAGAGTGCAACTTGGCAGCCGACGAGACAAGCACACTAAAGCAATTAGCGCGGCCACCAACAGTCGCTCGGTGAACTGAGCGTTGGTTCTGTTCACGAGTCAAATGGAGAGTATTATTTATATCCAAAGGTCAGCACCCTCCCTGTCAGAGGATTTCAGATCTGTTAATGTGGGACGTTTACACTGTGGATATGAAAAACAAAAGAAGTCTAAGCGGAGCGATGTTAAAAGGCCAGGGCTGGGACAATGCCACCTCCCCTTCACAAGCACAGCAGAGGTTAAAGCTGGGCAGTGTTAAAAGATCAGGATTTTAACAACCTTTCCTTTCACAAACACACACACACACACACACACACACACACACACACGTAGATATACAGTGCACTGGAACGCGAGCCTGAGCAAAGAGGTCAGTCAAAGCGGCGCACTGTTAAAGGCGGCGGAGTATGACAACCTCAGAGGGGCTGACCGCCCTTTCTGTCAGAAAAGATGACCCTCATCTCACAGTCTTTGTTCCGAACAAGAGAGGAAGCAAAGCAGACAAAAATGACAGCAGAGCCTAAGAATAGTATGTGCTGCTGGGATACCTGAGAGTAGCTGGCCTGATGTGACGTGCTTGGCATGAATGCATTGTAACGATGCCTGTGCAGGTCTGCAGTGCATCAGTTGGTGAATAATGTGGGACTGTGGGAAATTAAGGTGTGAAAAAGCTAAATTTTCTTAATAACCAGCTTTCCCCTTGTGTCCATGATGTAAATTCAGTGCTGTTTCATGACTTTCTGTCCACTTTCATTGGGTTATTTTATGGCCCAAAGCGTAAAAACTTTGAGCATCAACTTGATGATGAGCTCTCTGTGGGGAAGGACCACTACAACCACCAATTAAGAACATTCCCAGGTGGCCCATGACCTCTGCAGAGAATATATCATATCCTCTAATTTTCACTTTTTCAAACATACCCCTGAGCAATTCCTTTATATTCCAGAAATTCACCAACTCATACTTAAGTATCTAAATAGTGAAAAGAAAGCTTCTGCTTTCTTTTGTTACTGTTTGTTGATTTCTAGCCTGTTTTCTGGAAATTTTTTTTTCTTAAATGAATCCTGCTGCATAACTGAAGTAGCATGCAGGCATTGCATGTTGTAACTGGTGACTGATCTGAATTTGACTCCTTAGGCCCACGACGGCAAGGTGTGATCTTGACAGATCCTTTAGTATTACTGAATAAGACATTAAATGTGGTTTATATCTGGTTCCCTTGAGATTATTGCTTTACTAAAGGTGCCCCCTGTGGGATTTTCTACATTTCTAGTAGCAAATTTAAACATGAACAAGCATAACCCAGCCCTTTTATTTGGCTTCACCAATCAGATTTTGGGGTTTTGCGATATTGTTAAAATAATGTTAGGTTAAGATTTTAAGTCCCTGCGTCTCCATCTGGAGCATCAGTTGCTAATACAGGTTGTGATTGATGATGACCACTCTTTTTTTTAGTGAGTAGAGGGCCCGGGGCCGACGATGTCAGTCAATACCTGCAATATTGCCTCATTTACAGCAACTGTCAAAGTGACTTACACTCATGCACACGCACACATACACACACACAAACACACCTCCCCCACTGTCAAAGTAAATTGGGTGCATGTTCTCTAAACCCTATTTATGGGTCTCCCATTGTTTTTCTTGATGCAATGTCTGACACGGGGGAAGAAAGGGCAAAATTCATCCACCCATCATCCGGAAGAGAGGAAAAAGATATATATATATATATATATATATATATATATATATATATACGTATTTGAAACGGGGGGAGAGAGATAGAGATGGGCAGACAGGACAAAGAAGACAGAAAGGTTGAAACAGGCTGGCAGGCAAAAGAAAGATGAATGGATTGAGAGACAGAGCAGGAGAAGGTGAGACAAACACATAGACAGACAGAGGGATAGACTGCATGCCATGAACTCAGCTGTCACACACCCTAGCTCCCCCCACCCCAGCTTCCTGTCACTCACTGCTGATGACAGCCCCCATCCTGTCTGTGCCTCCGTCACCTCAATCACACAAGGGCCTGATACTGTCATCACACTCTGAGCGCCATATCAAACTAGTACACTGCTATGTGTGTGTATATATTTGTGTGTATCTGATAGGGTATATGACCCCTTGCTGGGGAAAGTGTGTGCGTGTGTATGTGTGTGCAAACGCCTGATTGTGTGTCTGCAATTTGACAAGCAAGCCTTCTTGAGAAAAGTCTGTCTGACTGTTAGTCTATCTGACAAGCTCCCATTCTGAGGAAAGCCTATGGATTAGGCCCGGCCAACAAATACACCCGGCGTAAATCTCAGTTGCTTACACCAGGACAGTGAACACTTCGATTTCAGGGCAGCATTGAATACAGATCAAAATCTGTGATCTTTGCAAAAACTGTCAACTCTAAAGCTGATGTTAAATCCAGGAAACATGTTTGGATGATTGATACTGATCCATCAGTCAGGTGTTTTTTGTTTCTTTTCTGAAGCAGAAGCCTTTTTTTCAGAAAGATATCCTATGCACCAAGAGTATATTTCCATGCTTTAACAGAAGGACAGCAATCAATATCCTCCACAAATTGCTTTAATGTAAGGCATATATAAATATAATGTATATTATTAAATAAAATGTGGCTGCTGCCCATCCTCCAGGTCTTCACCAATTAGTGGGACAGCAGGGTAACATGCGGACATGCACACAGACAGCTCCAGACACGTTATTCTACTTTCTAGTCTGTTTTAGGATGCATACGCAGTTAGTGCCCTTGTTGCATAGGTCACAACAAACCGGAGGTCCTCACAGAGCCTCGCATACACCCTCTGATGTACCTCTGATCACTCCGACCCGAGCAGACTCTCTTGGAAAGTATAACACTATATTTATAGAACTAGAGTCGCAGTGTGTAATATTACTTTTTCACAGTCACCTTCTATCGAGGTTTCACTGGCTCAGGGGGATAAACTCGATGGCTGCACCCCTGCAGTGACACTGACATGATGGCACTTCAGTCATTATGTAATATGTCAAGGTTCTGAAAAACATATGCTGGACACAACTTGATATAGAAAACCAATTTGACTGTAGAGGCTCTACATCTCTCACACAACCCCCGTGCTCCTCTATGTCTTGCCTGTCGCAAATGTCCTGACAGTGACTGTTATTCTGCTCAGGATGAACTATACTCCCGAATTTCAGTGTTTGGAGGCTGAATGGACATATACCATACACAAGTTAGTGACTATAATTAGAAGTGACCAAGTGAAACCCAATTAATCAAAGTTGTAAAAAAAACCTTGGTTTGGTCAGGTAGTTGCTTTTAGTGCCTTTTTCACCTGCTGAGCAGCTGTTTTCACTGTTGCTCACTTGCTCTGTGTTTTGCTTGCTCCCCTGAACCTTCCAGAGGCAGCGTTCATGCCCTATTGAAATCTATGCACATATTCAGAGAAATGTCCTCTCCTGCCAGCGCAGGGAGTCCCATTTTTATAATATAACTTATGGATTTATTCATTAACTTTCATTATGTCCACTCAGAGGACACGGGAGGAGACAAGGAGGACAGTGTGTGTCTCTGTGTGTGTGTGTGTGTGTGTGTGTGTGTGTGTGTTGTGTGTGTGTGTGTGTGTGTGTGTGTGTGTGTACACCAGTATGCTTGCATATGGACAATGATGTGGAGGATTATGGCTAACCTTTAGTTTTGGACATTTTAAGATGATTAATTTGCCACTGTGTTTTTAGCTGGAGGGCAGATGCAAGCAGAGAAAACTTATAATTGCCTCAGTACTCCATACCCTTCTCAATGTCAAGCCTATGATACTGAGCCCCTATTCAATAATGCCTAATCTAGAAGGGATTTAATCAGAAAACTGATATAGTTGAAAGTGTGAGGTCGTTAGAATCAAGTTATTCTCCTTCCACTGATATATTTTTTTGGTTTGAAAAGGCTTTGTTGCACCAACATACAATAGCTGTAAGTGAGAAACCTTGTGTAAACAGGCAAAACAGCTCCTAATATACTTGGCTTCAAATGGAAATATTCATTTTGAAATTATACAGGACATCACTCGCCTATAAGATTTTTGTAACGCTCACACAGTTCTGTATTATATAAAAACTGTGAGATCTTATTTTCAGACACTCTGTAAATGGAATTACACTAAATAAGAAAACAAACAGGACCATGTTTAGATAACATCATCTTTTCCGCTAAATTATAATAACAATTTCCTGCTGGATTATTACTTTTGGATACAAACTAGATACTGGTTTAATATGCTTTCCTTTCCTGCATGGTTCATTTTGCAGTATATTTTATTTCTCAAATTCTCTTCAAAAAAGTGTGGGTGTGTGTGTGTGTGTGTGTCCACAGTTGCTGGATCCTACACTTCCCTTAATACAACTTGATAGTTTTTTTTCCCCAGCTGAGTAAATGATTTTGTCTTTCTAACCAGTTTGGTAATGCAGACTTTTTGGTTACAAATTTGTATTCTCCAAGCCCAAGCTGAGATAACCCTGATTACATGACCATGACACCATCACTTGACACTGTTTACAACTGTTTTTACTGTCGGTCTTTGGAATGTAAACATCAGTTCTCCCCTCATAAATACTACATTTGGAATAACCAGGATGTATGTTTGAAACACAACTCATTGTTTTTGACGTAATGGGAAATCTCAAGGAAATTCACAGGTTATTCTGAAGTCTGAGGCCCTGACAGCAAAGGCCTCCCTTGGCCTCCTCCCCCAACTAGATATTGGAATTACAAGCAGCACATTACCAGAGGATCTCAGGCTGCATCCTGGCTCACAGGGGGATAAAAGCTCAGAAATATAGAGAGAGGCCAGTTCAAGTCTGGCCTTAAAAGCAATTAACAAGTTTTAAAGTCAGCCCTAAAATAAACAGGCAGCCACTGCAAAGATGCTAAAACAGGGGTGATATGAGCACATTTTTGGGCTGAGTTCGGAGCCAAGCTGCAGCATTTTGAACTAGCTGTAGGCGGTAGATTGATTTCTGACTGAGACAGGTATACAGGGAGTTGCAGTAGTTGAGGCGGGAGGAAATAAAAGCATGGATGAGTTTCTCCAGATCTAACCCTCTGAAATAAAAGAGTTAACCTTGGCTATATTTCTCAAATGATAAAAACATGACTGAACAAGGTTGAAAAGACAAGATTTTTGGCTGAGGAATAATTAACATAATTTTCTAGTTCACTCATGTTGGCTATGATTTGAGTTCTTTTTGTTGGGGTACAATGGCCTCAGATTTTTATGATTTAATTGGAGGAGGTTGTCTGACATCCAGTATTTTGTTTCAGCAAGTCATTGGTGGAGGGTTGCTGTATTAGACTGGTTACCAGGTCTCATGTGACGTAGAGTTTTGTGTTGAAACTGAACCAGCCATCCACACAGAGATATCCTATATCTATTTATCTATTTATCTATCTATCTATCTATCTATCTATCTATCTATCTATCTATCTATCTATCTATCTATCTATCTATCTATCTATCTATCTATCAGAATCTATGGAATATTGGTTAATATCTGTTAAATATTTTAGTAATTGTTTGAACACAACTTTTTCTAGGACCCTGGATAAAAAAGGTTTGAGACAGCTCTGTAGTTTTCCAGAGTGGTGGAATATAAGTTGGGTTTTTTAAGGAGAGTTTCAACTAGAGCCCTTTTTACAATAAGTGTTTTAAACTGTACTTTTGAATTATGGGCATTCAGAGATATCAAGGTGGAAAAGTAAGTTGCTCACACATCATTAGCTGCTACCTAAATCCTACCTGCAAAGCTGTGAAAACTCAAGCATTATGGAAAGAATTTGATTTGTAATTAATTTTTAGGTTTGCTGTTTTTCGTATTTTAATCCTTTAATGATGTATAATAAAAAATGTTTTCATTGGCTGAGTACACAAGTAAGATGACTTTTAAACTGACCATTTACACTTCTTACTGTTTAAATGTGTTCACACAGCTGGGATGAGTGCATTCAAACTGCACCTTAGTAAAACTGTAATCAGTAGCAGTCACAGTGTACCACCAGTCTTTGCATATCCCTCTGTTTCCTCTGGACTCCTTTGTTACAACAACCACTTTAATTGCCAGTATATTCATATTAAGAGAAATACATTTTAATGCCTGATATCTTAAGTCCTATTAATATAATACATGTTTCGATCTGCTTCAGCTAGTGTGACATCTCCAGAACAGCAGCAATTAAAACAGTAAAAATATAAATAATACTAGTACAGCACACATTGCATCCATCCTTACCCATGCTATTTTATCCTCGTCTTGTTGCATGCCTCTTGTGCAATCCTTGTCCTCATTTGCATTTTAATTCCTGTGCTTGTGCGGCTCGGCGTGGCTAATCCTGTGCTAACCTAAATGAGGCCTGTGTTCTCAGCTAAAGAGTGTGTGTTCCTGTCTCGGGCCTCGCCGCTTCACTCTGAAAACCCTTTTTCGTTCCTGTCAAAGATGCACACGAATTTCCCGTACACGTGAATACGCTCGCACACAGCCAGGCACTGCTAGAAACACACACACACACACACACTGCCAGCCATGTAAGCATGAACACAGATAGACAGGGAGACGCACACATTAATGAAAAACGCTGGAAATCTTTTGTTTTGCTCTCAAACACACCACATTTTTTTCCCTGCAGCAACATATCTTGGTGAGGAAGACAAGATAGCCAATTAAATCAATCCTCACACCTTGTGTACATGCTATGCAAATACTCCTGCAGCTGAGGGAAGGAAAGAGGTGACAAATTCTGGCTCTCAGCTCTCTCTCCCTCCTCTACCTACAGTAAAAAGGTGCTTAGATGGAAAGAGGATTACAGCTTTGCTACCCACCTGAGACGCCTGTTGGGGGCTTTATTGTGTTTGTGCGTGAAAAGCCCTTTTACTAAAGTGCTGACGGGCCATGGCGAAATGCCGAGACAGAGTGAGAGAGATGCAAATTGTGTTGTTGGTGAGTGCATCCTGATTGTGTTAAGATAATGCTAAACACAGCACCTGTTCATTTAGGTGTGACTGTGTGTGCATTTACATGCAATAAAGTGCACATATAGATGCACATAGGTAGGATTGTATGTGTGTGTGTGTGCATGTGCAGCCTGGTTTCAATGCATCGTCTTGTGCAAGGTTTGTATTTGTTCATATATGGGTGGTGCATTTGTCACCTATTCCTGCTTCCTTAGAAGCTCTCAGTTACCACTTTATTTCCCCAGGTCCCAGGCTATGCATTTTTAGCAGTGCACCCATTCATATTTAGTCCTCTTTTAAAAACATCTTAAATATATGTCTCACTTTTCTCTTTTTGTCAGCTGACACTGACTAATGAGGATTTTACTCAGTTGTTTGAGTAATAAATATGGATCCTGGTTCTGCTTGCACCATTGTGGATCCCCAATGGAGACACGTGGACTCAAAGTTTTCCTTTAAAGTAAAGACATGTATGTCAGTTCTGTCAAGTCTGAATGATAAAATGTGCTTTTTGTCAGAAAAGGATCTTTTGCTGTCATTTGCTACTGTTCATCTTTGTTCCTAAAGGCCTACTTGACACAAATGTGTTTGGAAGTCTGTACCGTTTCAAAGTTTTCACCGTACGAGCCACATAAGCCATGGCTGTCTGGTGTTCCTGACAGAAACCTGATGAGCCTGCTGACTCACCGGCCTTAACATCAGGTGTTTTCAAACCATTTTCTCGCCTCTGTTTGCTCTTTGATCAAGGTTGCTGCCTGCTGGGCCAATCATTTGCCTTTAAACGCTTGGACTGATGTGTGTCCAAGTGATGAAAAGAGGATCAGAGTTGTTTTTGAAAAAACATTGTGTGTTGCCACAGCCACTAATATTGCCATGATGCTTAATGTATAGTTTTGAGAAATTTCACTTGGTCCATAAAATAATATAAATAAGTAATAAATCATGATTGTATGTACTTTGACAACCAGTCAGCCTTTAGTTGTTGCTGACTATGACTTGCTATCTTTAACTAAAATGGGCACTGGATTTACAGAACTAGTCACAGGGAGGCTACATATCCTGTAATAAAGAAAAAAGGGGTTGGGTAATGTCTGGAGGATCTTCTGGGAAAGACCTTGGAAGCTGTAACATTTTAACAGAAATCTTGTGCTGCGAGCTGGGGCATGGAGTTTGAAAGATGTCCATCTTTGCCAGGCAATCAGGGTGTTATGAAAGATGCTACTGAGTTGCATTATGTACTGAGCTGGATTTTGAAGATTGACCCACATAAGGCACTAAAATAAGGATCTCAACTTCTGCTGCTACTGATAATCTGTTACTTTCATAAAGTTGGCCCCCAGCTTGTCCCAAGTTAGAAATCAGTATTTCATACTCTGTCTTGTGACTCAATTAGTTGATGGATGGAAAATTAATCTGCAGCTATTTTAAGTTAAACGTTTTAGGTATGTCATAAAACATTTGCTCATTCATACATCCTAACATATCACCATAGGTAGTAGAAAATTATAAGAGGCCTTTTTTCACTGCTTTCTGACATTTTATGGACAAAAACAATTGATTAATCAAGAAAAGAATCCACCGATTTATCAATAATCAAATTAATTGATAGTTGCAGCCCCTACTGTGACATACTTTTTCAGTTTAATAACTATTGCCCAGTAGAATTTTCTTGTGCACAAAGTTTCTGCTTGCATCCAGTGTTAGTCACCATACGCATTGTGTCATAGAGGCCTAACAGACACGTTGAATGTATTTCCTCCCTCATAAAACATTTGCAAAGCTGATTCTAAATTGTGCATGGATTACAGTCATGTTTGCCTGCTTGCAGTCCTTTTCTTTCTTGCCTTTGATGCATGATTTCAGCCGCTGAATGTCGATCAATGAAACAGTGTGAAACCTGCAGCAGAAATGTCTTGTGTTACCAGTGGGATCGCACACATCAATGAATATCCTCATGCACAATGCAAATAAAAGTGAAAAAAAAATTATAAAAACATTACTCCATAGCGCCACCATTGGTCAAAAACTCCACAGTGTGCCTTTAAGGCCCTGTACACACTTTAAAATCAGCTGTTCATCATCATAAAACACTTGTCTGTTCATCACAAAAACAGACAAGACTATGTTACATTTCATGAATTTCGACAGATATGTTGTTCTCCATTGAATCTCTTTATTGGATGGTTTCAATTTGGTGGTTTAGCCGATCAGACATGGAGCTGAGGTTGAAAGAAAATGTACTTAATTTTCATTCCACACAGAAAAATAAATTAAAGGAAACAGAAACTCTCTTCTCTGTAAATGAAATTTTAATTTCATTAAAGCTAATCTTTGCTATCACACACCTGTTTTTGTTTTGTTTTTGTTTTTTTGCCTGACAAAGTGGCAGCATGTCGGTGCACAGAGAGCAAAAAGATGATGGCAAATGCACTCATAATGAAATGGGCATTCTGCTAATATTCTGACTGACACACACATCAGTGAGGTGTGCAGTCACGACCCAGTGCCAGTCATAAAATGAAAGCTTGTCTGTTGAGTAAATGTGGACTAACTCTATTTTTACCCAAGTCATTCTGTTTTGCAGTATGAGTTAAATTCATAAATTTTTAATTTGGACATCCAGCTACAGATAAGGATTTACAGCAACAGGAAGTGAGGATAAAAACACCTTTTCTTTTTTTTTTTTTTTGCACTGTTTCTCTTTTTAGATACAGCTCAGTTGGACTCCTAGCACTCCTCACTCATCTTCATTAACATGGCTCACAGGAGAGACCAGGGCAATGCCTCATTTGCCAGCCCCTTTGTAACCCCATTTAGCTCCCCACCCACTGCCACACATGCCCCCATCCACTCTCACCCTCACTCTCTCAGTCTCTCTCTTGGACCCCCCACCCTCCCCACCCCTCCTTTTCACATCCGTTATTTTACTTCCACACACACCCGGCACGGGCACAGGTTGTGCATCAAACCATTTAGCATTCAGCTCAGCCTCTGCTCTCAGGACAGGGGGCTCTGCAGGGACATCACAGCGTTAGAGGCTTTTAAAATTCTATAGATGACTCTGCAGGGAGAGAGAGAGATAGAGAGAGAGAGAGAGAGAGAGAGAGAGAGAGAGAGAGAAAGGGAGAGCAAGGGTAAGAAATACAGAAATGGAGAACAATAGTAAAAGCAGATAGAAGGGTAAGAGGAAGGGTGGATGATTCTGAGGACAAGGGAAAGTGGAGGGGGGGGCAAAGAGACAGAGATGGCAGACAGTTTTTTGTTTGTGTTAAACACTGCGAAGCAAAGTGCTGTGTTCCTGTGCCCATCCTTGAGTCCTTTCCTGTGCAATTACAGTACATAGTAGATATTATAGTGTGAGAAAATAGTAGTGGAGTGTGTTGTGAATGCATGAGTAAACATGAAGAATGTGTTTTTCATCTTTATCCTGCCAGTGACATGTCTTGTTTTGAACCTGGTTAAGTGTCTGGAAAGACAGATTGCATCGTAGGGCGCGGATATATGAGACCATATTCAAATACATCTCCAACCAAGTCTGACACTCAAATATTCTGTGCACTCAAGATGAGTGCGGGGGCTGTGGAACTGCTGCAGGTGAACCCTGTGCCTGTGGTTGGAAGTCTAAACTTTGCAATTTTAGATCATTACTGAGCTATATCTAATCAATCAACAGTTTTTAGTCAAAATAGGCATCTAGAGAGTTGGGTATGGTGAACAGGCTGTGCTCTGGAAGTCGTCCTTGAATAGCCCATGTACACAACCCTATTTTACCTCTTAAGTAACATATAATGGTGAGAGCAAGACACTATCCTCTGCAAGGCTATGTTGAAGAGCAATCGTAAAGAATAAAAATTGAAACTCAGAAGTGTTTTTGTGCATATTTTACCATCTGTCTAGAATCCAGAGAGGGTGGTAAATCTGTCATGATTAAGGTTGCAAGATCCACAGGGAACCTTTTATTGTAAAAATACATACTGCTTTACCTGAAGTTCAAAACAAATGAAACTATCCATGACTTTGGGATATGTGACCAAATAATTCTTACTAGCATTTTTAGACATTTAGGCATTTTTAAAAAGTAAGAAAAAAAATGGAAGGGGAGAATTTGGACTCAGTATTTTCTGAAATCCTGGCAACTGCAGCAAAATGTTGACCTTGAATAGCATCAGAATGCAATTTGAAATAATAAAAAGTAGAATTGGATGGGCATATTCTAACATTAAGCTTTTTTCTCAAATGAATGACTTGACTAAATTAAACTAAATTAAATGTTGACAGTAGTCACCATCAAACCCAATAGTAGTCAAGTTTAGTAATACAATGATCTGCTGCCATGGCTAATCTTGTAAAGTGAAGAAAGAAAATCTGGTATTTGTGTAGCGCACTTCTCATTCCTGTCACTCAAACAATGTGGGTGGTACTGTGATACCTTGAACCTTCAATTATTTTTTTTCTTTTATTTCTTTTGTTGATGAAACTGGATACATTCTGTGTTTCTTCTACAAACTGCGTTCACCTCAGTTAACAATAAAAAATATTGCATCAAGGTGAATTTTCCGACCACATTTAGATCCACAAACATTCATTAGATACACATATGCAGGATCTTCACCATACTGTGACTTTACATTATACAGTCCAGCACACATACACAGTAGATAAATCCACTTCCAGACATCAGTTTCTATCAGCAGCAGTCACCTTTGTGTCCTACAGACTACATCCTGTTGGTATATTTCCATGAGTTGCTGGCCGAGGGAGCAGCAGCAGGCACTGAGAGCACTATATCAGTGTTTTGAATCATATTAAACGTCTAAATGTAGACTTATCTGCTAGCTAGAGGCTACAATAGCTCAGGCAAAGCTACTGTATACCGGCCTTTTACCAGTCCCAACTGGCTGATTAGCATTTCCCCAGGGCCATAGAGTTCAGCACTGGGGCCGGTGCCATATTCTAAGAGCTGGCTGTATATTTTCAAAGGTCAGAAATGCACTGGGTGAAGAAATCTACATTACAGGAGCCACTGTGCAACTTATTATACTTTGTATAAAATATAGAGAAATGAAGAAGTTCATGAGGTATGTCCTGGAAACTTAAGAGGCTTTTCAGCATGAATGAGAAACATGCATTTTTTTCTAAAATTACTTCTAACATTGTAGAAGACTCCTTTGTGTTTTTAAACTCTTAATTCCTAATGAGAAACTTTTTTATTTGGTTATTCAACCATGAGTGCTGTATTTGCAATCCTGCAGTTTAGTGAAGGAGAAACAGCTCATGATAACTAAAATCCTAGACATCAGTCTTACTCATCCCTCCTTGTCTGTCTATTCTGTCGCATTCCCGATGGTGAGGCAACACTGTTTTCTAACTACAAATAAGATCTCCCCCTCTTCCTCTTCCTTCCTGTTTATCTCCCAGCTGTCTCCTCCTATCAGCGAGTCTCTGATTTCCTCTTCTCGTTTCACCTTTCTCCCTGTGTCTCCCCTCTTCTTCTAAACAAAGTCAGCGTGGGTGTGATTGGGCCTAAATTTGCATTAACAAATCGCAGCTCGACGGCAGCGGCACTTTTCGCATGATTCAGCTTCGGATTGGGGTGTGTGTGTGTCTGTCTCTGTCACATCGACGCCAGTGTTGAGTGTTTGTGTGTCGACTTCCCTCTGCTGGCGTCCTACTTCCCAGCCACCAGTAAGACCCACGCACACACATTCTCACACATACCCAAATGCACTTGACGTATTAATGCGTTTGGAAATATTAGTGCGCTTGCTACCGTGCCTGCCAAGGATTACTCCATCTGCAACAGCCCCTTCCAACCCTAATGAGAATTCATGTTACATTTTAAACAGCCGAGAAGACGTCAGCTGCTTCACTATCATCTTTTCACTCCTTTCAGCCCTGTATTCCTATTTGACTCTGAGGTGCCAAATTCAAATTCATTTCAGCGAGAAGAAAGTACATTGTAAAATACCTGTGAAGCAAGAGAATGCACTTAATCCAGCAACTATGCGCACTGCGTTAGTTTTGCAGTTTAATGGAGCAACTGTATTATTCAGATACGCTGGTCTCAAGGTTTGTACAAATGAGAAATGGCAAATGAGCGTGAAGCTCAGGCAGAGTTACAACTCGCATGACGACTTAAAAGTACACCCGGCTTTCCAAAAGAGATCCAAGTGAGGCTCTGTTTATGAATATTAGTGTGGGAATATTGTCGAGTGTGTGAGCTGCATGCGTATGTGTCTGTTATAATGAACAATAAATACTCTTGAAATCCCTGAGAAGTTCTATGTATTAATAAGCCAGTGAGACAGGCCTCAATATGTGTTTGTGTGCATCAACATAGGTGTGTGTCAGCCGAGCGCCTTTGAGAAAATAAAAGACACATGGAGGCAAATCTTCACTATGTGTTGCTCTGCACTCGCTCTGTTAGTTTGATTCTCTTTTTTCAAAGCATGAACAATCAGCAGGACACCGGCGTATCATGATAACAGGCAGGAGAGGAAATGAAAATGAGAGCTGATGTGAAAGTAAACGTATGATTCCATCCTGCGCCTTTTGATTTTAGTTTTTTCCTTTTTCCATCAAAATCAATTCGAGTAAATGATTTTCCTACATTTTTGACATTTAGCCCGTGTCATACGAACTTATTTCTTTTCTTCTCTATGTAGCATACTTTGGCTTTGGCTACCAAGGGACTGAGGTAAAATGAATGTCATTTTCAGAAAAAATTGCTCACCAACATGCCTGAAATGACACCTTGTTTACCTGTCATAGCATTGTTTATTTTCTTTTTCAGCTGACAGATGTTTTGCCCTGTAAAGTCACCAAAGCACTACTATCTACTACATCACACCTTTCCATCTTCAGGCTAGTCCAGCAGCTGGGTGAAATTTGTAGAAGTGCCATACAAAATCAACACGATCTTGAACAACCACAGAATGCCTTTTTGGTTGCATTGGAAGGGAACATGATGGGAAATGGTTGCCTGTAGGCTGTGTCTCCCCATCTTCTCCTACAGCTTCAGACCTTTTTTCATCTTGGACCTTCTCAGTCCCTGCCGTTCCAACTCTCTCAACCAGCTTCTGAAAGAACATGGCAAAACCTTTTTACCATATGCTGTTAGGACCCATTTACACCTGGCATTGACCTTTGATCTGTACCCTCACTCTAACCCATGTCAATGAACTCTGACCTTCAAATTTGCACCGTTGGCCAGTATCAAGTCATCTCAGCCCTAAACAGTGCTGACCTTTGAGGGCACTGAGAACCAAAAGTAAAAAATAAAGGAAGCAACCAAAGCTTATTGGCTGCCTTGCACCACTCACTGTTATTCAACCTCCTGTCTAAGGAGTGTAAACTTCACTGCAGAAGTCAATGGTACAGATTCATCTTTTGAATAAAGTGTGCTAAGTGATTGTCCCATTGTCCCAAGCTAAGCTAATGACTGTCAGCTTGTTAGCTTGGAGAGCATTATTTTCCCCTTTTCAGTAACATTTTCAAAGTGAATGAAATGGTGAATAAAATAACAAGGGGAAGAGAATAGAACAAATTTATAGTATAAAAAAATTTCTGACAGTTACTTAGTTACTCAGTTAGTGACTGACTAGCTCTAGCCTGATCAGGCCAGCTTACAAAATAAATTAGCTTGCCAGCTACAGCAGTTCACTAACTAGTTCTGCGAGCAGTCACTATCACCAAGCTTCCAGCCCCATCACAACAATTACCTTGGGCATGCTGCTAAGACGAGGACAACAACTCCCCTTAATGTCCTTGAGTGCCTGAGCCGAAGTCTGAACTTGAACTCCACTGAAAATACTTGGAAAGACCTGGAAATTGCAGTGATGTTTAACCAGTGGACCCAGTTTTAAAGTCCCAAACACTGACCAAAGCACGTGTTTTGATTCTGTTTTTAAGAGCACCATAGGAGCCGAAACTCATTATACAGAATAAATGATATTCAATGATAATTTAACCATTTTCTTTTAAAGATCAGACAAACAAATATATCTGTCCTTGAAATCTCCCACAGTAATTTCCATATGAATCAACTCCTTGTGTGGCCCTGGCTCCAAGGTTGGCAAACTTTTTTTTTTTTTTTTGAGCTGAAATCCAACTTTGCTCCGCAGAAATAAATTAATGACAAAATCCCAGAGGGAGCTTCCTAAAATAAAAAAAATCAGGCGGAGGAGGGGAAAAAAAGAGACAAGGTTTTCAGCTTCACAAAGCAGGAGCTTTTGACAGCTAGAGATGAGACTGGTCTCCTCTTTCCTTTCACCTCTGCTATTCATTCCCCTTATTGGGCTCTTCTTTCTGATCTGTCTCTTTTCGCCATTTCTTTTCTTCTTGCTGCAGCGTAAATGACCCTGGAGGGTTGGCAGGCTGTGAGCAGAAGCTAGTCAATCAAGATCTGAGAAGAGAGGGAGAAGATCCAAGACATCATGCTGGATTTCAGACTGCATGCGGCTCCTGTGTGCGTGTGCACGCATGTGTGTGTATGCGTGCGCACTCCAGCAGGGGGTTGTCAGCACAGGTTGGCCTGACACAGGAGTCGGTTTCAGAGGTTGCCTAGGAAATGAGGCGGAAACGATTCCGCTAACTCTGTTCTTAAGACAGACAGGGAAAGTGACTTTGGGGAGTTAACAACCACTCACATAGGACAGGCTGAGCTGAAGTTAAAAAAAGGACACCTTATATATTTATTTATTTTATTTTTTCTGTTCTGAGAGTTTGGAGAAATGACCTAGACTTGGGTAGCGAATTTGTAATTACCTCTGGAGCGTGACGTTTATCTCATTTCGACACCTTGCCTGCGTTATACATCCTGGAGACAAAGCAAATTAAAAATGCATGGTGGTCTGGCACCTACCTACAGTTCAGGAAGATGTTACACAAAGCAGACGGTTGGCAGCAAGAGGAGAAATGCAGCCCGTGGAGGCAGTCTGGTTTATAGTTTGCAAGTGTTTTCATTCTGATGACTTGATTTCTCACCTGATGAATTAAGCTTACAGTCTGGTTTGTCAGGGTTTTTCGTGATCCTCTCGTCATTCCCCTTAGTGATCTAAATGAAAGGTTAGATTTACCTGAGGTCTGAAGGAAGTCATCGGAAATGATGGGGCATTCGTCTTTGAGCTAATGAACTCAGGGAGAAATCCAGGTTTACTTCGCAGACGTGAAAGATGCTGAATCAAAATATGATTAAAAGCTAATTAAACACACCATTAAATCGGCAATGAATGTGGTTGCCTGTAGTGTACAATGAGGTTCATGCATCACGGCAAGCTGTCCAGCTAAGCGTGGGCTGCTTCATTTGTCACCGCTGTGTGGCTTCAGTGTGGCGTCAGGATTCACAGAAATAGTTTCCCCTTGTTGATCCACTTTCTGCACATGTGCAGAACTCTGATATCTCATTGTCTGATGTACCACAAAGAACCAACAAAGCAGTTTAACTTATTCTGTAACTTCTCTGTGTGCGCTGAAGTATGTTCATATTGTGTTTGCCAGAGATTTCCTTTTAATCGGCTGCTTTTATAAAAGTATAACTCCATTCCTTTTGGAAAGGATCAAATAAAATGTGGTTTTATCATTTTAAAGCAAAATACATAACTAAACACTTTCTATTGGCAAAAGAACCTCTCTGTGTTCAAAGAAATGCCATATGGAGTAGAATTCCAATAGCCTCTAGCTATACACTTCAGATCTACACAGGGTGTTTTGGTAACTATCTTTGTAATATGTAGCACATAGCATGCTGTACTTTTTTAAAAAATTAATAAGATACAGCGGAAGCTATTGTACAACCCTCCCTTCATGCATGTAATCAGCATCTTTCCTGCACAAATCCCACAAGGGCTACAATAGACAGCTCCTTTGATGATGTAATAATCTGGCAAAGATGTATCTTTCATGTTGTCATACAGTACATTTATATTTAGGAATTAATGGAATCAAACTAGAGCAAAATAAAAGAGGTAATTCACGGATAACTACACATCTTACACCGCATTGCTGCATCATTGTCCTGAGAAAAACATATATCTCCGCCATAAATTTTCAGGATCCTAAGAAAAACCGCCTTATTTTCAGATTTGCAACAAGGCATTTTTCAAGTTATTCAATGGGTGTCAAATGGTGTAATTGCCTTAAAACCAAAATTTTCTCGATCCATAAAGAAGTAGTAGTTTATCTGAAAAGTGTTACATCACCAAATGTGTTTTTTTTTATGCTGGATAAACACAAACTAATCCTATTCACTGACCTTATATCAGGTCAAACGGAGAACATCAAGTTTGGATATCCCAGAACCTTGCCAGATAAAACTAAATCTATCTGTAAATAGAATAAATAAAATAATAAATTTTTTATGATTTAGGTGAACTAAGCTGTTTAATATTTTCCCTCTTGAAGTGCCTACACATTTTCTGTTGGTGCAGTCTACAGAGCTGTTTATTCCAGAAAATATATATACTGTACCTGTAAATGTTCTTTTAATGAGATGTCACTCAAACATGTGTGGGTGGTCAAACCCAGCAGTTAGTACTGACCATCTTCTAATCTTCACATCACCATGAAGTTTCCATCTATGTATACACAAAGCCATCCGTCACATTGCACCACTCAACGTGTTGAAAGGCAAGACTTGTCTTTTATGCCGCTAGACAATTCAGTGGAGTGAAGCAGACAAAGTAGTAAAAGGTAGACAGAGAAATTTTCCCTGATTATTGTCTGCCTCAAAAGTCATGTCCCGCAGACCCATTTCCCCCTAAAAATGACATATTTGTGTGCTAAATTGCTCATTGCTGTGCTCAGTAATCTAATTTTTTTCCTCACTTTGCTCAGTGCTTGCAAAGTAATGTCCTTGTTCCTGCGACATGCTATGAGTCGCTTAAAATTTTGTTTGTTTTGAAAATTAAAAATTTAAGAAAATAAAGGGAATAACCTGACTTTGGCTAAATCTATGCAGCACTCACATTCCTTTCATTCAACATAATCTACAGCTTAGCCCAGGTCTGTGCCAGCTCACCCTACCAACCTCAGAACCATGTCACTACAATAAGCCAATATTTGAAATTATATATCATGAGCTCTGTCCCAGTATGGCTGTTAAAATTCACTTCTCAGCACATTACTTGCAGTGATATGATGTTTACATCAAATTCAGAGCTGGCCATCCGTGACTGCAAACACATTTCTACATATCAGTCACCACTGATCTTATCGGTGGTGATGGAGGACCTGTGTAACATGACTACATGGCATGAAGGGAGATAAGATATTGCTCCATCCATCTCCTGCTCTATGTGAGCATTAGAGGAAGGCACCATTACAAGTATGCCAACATTGTTACCACAGCAACACATGCTAATTGGTTAATAAAGCCAAAATATGTTCATCCAACCTGATGAGATCTGGAAAATGCAAGACAAACTCTTTAATAGACGCTGCAGCCTTCATACAATATGTTTATCCAGACACCCACTGTATATTAACTAGATGCAATTAGAACAATGTTCTACAGTCATGCACTTGATCTTTCTTTGACTCTTTCCTTTGTGTGAAAGAGTTACAGCGATCCCTCAACTCATTAGTGTGCTGGAACATCCTTTGGTATGCATGATGTGCTTTGTCCAGTTGCTGTGCCCTGTCGTTTTGGTTGTCCCTGTGGGGGTAAAAAAAGTTCACACATATCATAATTTCAAAAGAAGAGCATACATACACACACACACGTTTCTAGTTACCCCTGTTAAGCATTTGGAGGAATATTTTTGAAACACCATCCACTCTTTTCTTCTGTTTTGGAAAAGATACATAATGTATAAGGCCAACTAAAGCTAATTAACTGTTATGATGGCCTTTTACAGAATGTATGAATAAAATCAATAGTAATGCTAAATCTTTACTTACATATTCTACTCATACACATTATGAATGTTATTAGCTGGTATTTTCTGTGTGTGGCTCAGAGGGATCTTTTAATTCACAGCAAAGCACTGAATAACAAGTAGTCCTGCTCTCTCTGATTGTATTGTAAGATCTTTTCTCTGCAGTTTTACCTTTGTGAAAGGAAATGGAGGAGGTGGAGGTAGAGAAAGGGAGGACATATTGCAAAACTACAAAGAACTATTTAGCTCCTCAAGCAAATAATGTTGGTGTCAGCATAATGCCAGAAACACGTCTTAAATCCATCTCAAAAGATAATGACCTGGACACACCCTCTGTCAAGCAAAATAAAAGTACTGCTTCATCAGCCTGTTCTTTTATTATCTGTTTTTGGCATCGAGGTGTGTTTACAAGACAGCTCCTTATTGTGTTTCCTGATCTTATCCTTTGCCCCTTTTCATTTCCGTCTGGCGCCTTTCATTTAGACGCCACGACACAGCACCTCTATTTGCCAAGCCTCGTCAAAGCCCAGTGCTAAATATGCAGTGGTATCAAAGGTGCTCTTTCCCTCCCTCACCATCTCTCTATCGCTACCTCCCTCTTTCTCACTCACTCGTTTCTCCCTATCTTTCCTTTCCCATCGCCTTTTCACTCAAAGCTCAAGAGCAACCGGTGCTCTCAGAGGAAATACAGACCCTGCCAAAGAATTCATTGAATTTGTTGTACAATTGATCCCTTGGAGGCAAGCTGGGGTTGAGAGTGGGGTGAGGGGGATGGAGGGCTGGAGGTATGGAAGGGGTCAGGAGAACAGGGAGGGAGGGTTAATGTGAAGGGCTGGCAACTGCATCAGGGGAGTCTGGTTGAAAATAACACGGCAAAGTCTCAATTGGAATGGATCCTGTTCAAATTTACTCCACCCTTACCTATCTCCCAATGCTGTGAAGTAGGCAAAATGGGAGACTGGAACAACAGAGACAGCTGGGGGTTTTTTCTTATTATTTATTTATTCCACTGGAGACCAAAAATTAAATCCTCCCCAATGACTGAAGACACAGTCGAGTAATTGATCTCAAAAATCAGATGATCAAGTATGCCTTCACCCTCTTTCTGTAATGTTGATTATTCCCTCAAAATAACTCAAATATGAAAAATACATGTGTTTTTGGTAATCTGAATGGTAATAATTCATAGGCTGAAATACATGTGGGCATTGGAAGCTGATGAATCATGATTGATGATCCTCCTGATCAACCAGGAAACCCCCCCAGAGTGGCAGTAATGATGGTCACATCAGGAGCAATAAGACTTGGATTTGTTTGGACACTTCAGGTGGAAAGGACAGAAACGAGCAGGAGACATGGGAAAGTAGTTTAGTGTAAATTGTTCAATTGTTATGTGTGTAGGATTACCTGGAAAGCAAGTACCTCCTATCACTGTGATGGATATACTCCATGACCCCCCTTGACATTTATCCACAGGCCTATCAAGGTTGTCAGAGAAAAATTGTGCCAAATATAAAGTCAAATGTAACAAGTTTTGGCATTTATAGCTGTCTTTTTTTAACTGTTTTTTCTTGAGACATATCTCAAGAAAGAAGTTTCACAATCTCTCTTGATTTTTCACAAAAACAGATGAGGTGTGTCTTCGTTATGCTCCCTCAGACACTTACACATTCACTTCCTTAGGTCCAGGTCCTCATTTTGAAGCTTTAGTCATTTTGCTTAGATGTTGTGCATTTCTTTGTGTGGTCATTATGAGTCTTTAAGTATTTTGTGCTAGTTTTGTACCTCTTTTTTCATTGTTTTGAGTGTCTTTGTGGTTGTTTTGCATCTCTTTGTGGTCATTGTGCGTGTTTCTGTAGTCATTTATTTGACTCCATTGCAGGGGCCCATTGACGATAGAAATTAAAAATTCTTGCCATGCTAAAGCGCTAAACTAAGATTGTGAGCACTCAAGAATACAGACTCACAGAGCCACTAGCATGGCTGTAGATTCCTAGTTATTTTTTTGCCCCCTGGTAGCTGGCTCCAGTATAGGTCATAAACCCTGCTCCCTTCATGTTAACAGATGGGACATCGGTCAAACTAAAAAAAAGTACACGTCTAATACATTTTTCCCGAAGATAGCGTCTGTCATTTTAGGTAGTTCATATCATACTGATGTGGTACCTCAACACTGCAGCTCCACTGGCCGATCATTACTGCGCAGACTCTGACTCCAAATGAAGTCACCAGCACAAGATGGCAGTGCTTGTATCTGGGATATTTTGGCTTAAGTTTTGTACAGCAGGAGAAGTGGAGATGTGTTGTCCATCAGTTCCTATTTTGCTTGTAAGAAAGAGAAAAAATAAGGTCTAATCACCCTTTAGTAAAATTAATATACACAGGTATGGTGGCATGCACTGTTTACTGACTCTTAGAAATGCCAGAAGAACATGGGAGTGTTATGTAGGAGTTTCCTTCTACTTTTCAAACCATACAGACTCTAAATTGTCCTCAGAGACTCTAAAAGTATTATTACTATTAGCATAGATACCTTAAAGATGATCACAAGCAATAAGGTAACTTTATAACTTTGTTATATTGGAAGACTTGGCGTGGCAACAACCTTCATGTATCTTATCTCTATCCGTTAGTTAAATACTGCACAGTTTTGTGATCGTAAGACCTTAAAAGTAGAATGTACATCCCGCCCATCATCCACCCACGCAGACGCACACACACAGATTCAGCATTATTACAATATTCAACACATCTAACCACAGTAATTGAAATCATAATATTCGGGTGGCACTGACAGGATTTTTGATGGAGTTTCAGTAGAATAGCAGGCTAATGGCTTCCACATAGATTTGATCATTAGAGAGAATGAAAGCTAGCTTTTGTAGGGTGGTGGTGATTATCCACCTGCTCCATTCTGAGCTGAAGAGAAATTGGACCTCCAATTTGAATCTGCATGGCTCGTATTCATTTTAAGGTCCACGATGGCATCAAAGGGGGTGGAGTGGTGCTTGTTCTCTTGTGATGAGACACAAAAAAGCCAATCATATTACTACACAAAGCATAATGATGGTAACTGATGGGAATTTATATAAACACAGGTTTTTCAATACACTGCCCATCTTTAGCATCAAAGTTCCAATTTTTAATGTTTTATCTGATTTCTTTAATGTTACTATCATACGGAGTGATGATTAACTATCATTATTATGAACATAATTCATATGTTGCAGAGCTTTTGGAAGGGTATTACTAAAGAAAAGCCTTGAAATAACACTCAGCCAGAATTTTCGCTACTTTTTACCTCCTCATTCCAAAGTACTTTCTGGGGAAAAAAGCTAATTTTTTTTTCTTCAGTTTTTCAATATCTTTCTAAGTCAGGTTTTAGGGTAAAAAAAAACCCTACATATTGGGAGATAGAAAAAGCAGGATAAATGATCTATCCCAACAAGAAGTGGATTCCAAAACTTAAGTTCTAAGGTTTCCAAACTCGCAGTGGTCTGTGTTTGGAGAATAACCAAGAGCAGCAGCTAACTGCCTGTCTTCAAAGGCACTGAGACAGGACAGGAGGTGTTGAATAAACCCAAATTTAGGCCACGTTCTTTTGCATATCAATTTTATTTTTTCCCCTTAATTGTCATATTCTCTGCTTATTGTGCTTCATGAGTAGTCTACAGGTAGCATACTCTGGCAGGTTTTACAAGCTGAAAGGTGTCCGTGAGGGGCTGAAATCCCTCTGTTTTTTTGGCTCTGTAGAGTGGAATATAGCAGGGATCATGAGCTGCGCCTTCCCATCCGCCGGGCTGATTGGAGTATTGGAGCTGATTCCCCCTGTTTCACTCTCAGCCTAACTAGTTCTCATAGCTCTTTGAAGTGCCTCACCCGGAGCTCTGGCAATCTGCAGGAGACAAATCTCCAGACATGCTGAAAGAGGAGGAGCCGAAGAGCTGAGACGCACGTTCGGCACGCTCTCACACATTTGGCATGCAAGCTGTCCGCACATGCTAACATATGTCGCCATGCATTTTTGTATGATTTCATACACTGGAACTCGGATCATAATGATGTTAATCATAATAGTGACAATTTCTTTGATAATATATTTTCAACTTGTTTAAGAAAGAAAGAAACTGGCCTGGTATTTTAAAGAAAAGTTCCTGAAATGTTGAAAGTGCTGCTGCACTGATTCTCTGGCTTGAGTTTCACTTCCAGTTGGCCCCACTGCAATTTAGCCTCATTTCCCCAGTAATAATATTACCATCATTACACAGATGACTATTCCTTCTACTTCTCAGCCTCAAATGCTCCTAAAATCCCTAAATCTCCACCTTGAAATGCACTTCCACAGTGCTGTGAGCTATACGCCCCGAGCTACAATCCATCCAGGCAATAATTCCATTACCATACAGAACATAGCATATAAGGACATCGCTTCTGCCTCAAAACACACTGACACTCACCAGACTCACATGTGCCGTACCACCACAGCACTGTCCAATAGGCTGGGCAGACACACATACATAGCTGTACACACCTAGAGGAAACTCTCATTTATTTATTATTTCTGCTCTAAAAAAAAAAAAAAAAAAACTCACATAGCCAAAGTGTACCACAGGAAATTAGATGAACTTCAGTTTGACACTTATGGCAGATTGATGTGCATGTGAGATGTGTCTTTTATTTACCATGACCTTGCTTATAAAGGCAGGTGTCTACCACTGTGATTCATCAGATCTTACAAGACAGGATCATTTGGTGTTAATTGCACTTTAGCGCTGTCAACAGGCATTGCTGTTGTCACAGTTGTTAGAAAAAGCAGCTGCATCTCAACTACGAATTTCTTTTTGTGAGCTATCTGATTCCCCAACTCGATCATAACAAAAGCCACTCACTTTGACCTCTGACTGGTAATTGCATTTTCCACACTCACAGAAACATAAGTGTGGTAAACAGAGTAGAGAATCAACTGATTGTGTCATTTTAAGGCACAACAAAATAATGAATTGTTAGTTTCATTAACACAATCTACTCATGACATATAGATCGAGAAATTGGTGCTGTAGATCTGTTAAGATTGTAAGTGCTTTCCAATGAGGGAAAACAATCATCTTGAAGCTGATTGAGAACAAAATATATATGTATTGCTGTGAATCTGGCATAAAATGAAAAGGCATCAAAGTAAACATGTTAGTGTGTGACCGACGTGAAACGGACCATTATGGCAGGAATGTTGTTATATCTGTTGACCAAGGTTATTTAAAAAAGTGTAAGTGCAGTGTAGGAGTTATTTTGCAGAACGAACATATTTAAGTAAGTGTAAGTGTTAGAGATTACATTCAGATGTTGTGGGTGTATTGGGCAGCAGAAGTGCCTTTTAAATCAAATTTTTGTATACCATTGGTGATCATGTTGCTAAAAAAATTTGTAAAATAAGGCCCTGCTCAGAATTCTGCTGTGTCATGCACAGAGATATAGCAAATCTAATCGCAGTTGGAAGCAATTATTCAAACTCACCAGTCAACTGTTCTGTGAAAATGAACTGGAAGACTTCTAACCTTGAGTATAGCACAGTCCATCTCGCCATGAGCTGCAATTCCACCTCGAAATTATACCATCACTACTGAGCTCTTTTACCTCCAAATACAATGTGACTCACCCAGCTGGAACTCCAGTGCACTTTTTTTTTTCCTGCACAGGTTTAATCCTGCATGGCATTATTTCAAAAGGTGCTGGACGGATAGTTTGTGTTAGAAAATACACTAACACATAAACACACACATGCCCATGCATACATACGTGAACCCAAAATGTTAGAGGATGCCCATGCAGCATTACTATTTAAGGTGTTCCCAGAGTATTTACGCCCCTTCCTCTGGTGTGCAGTTTTAAAATTACTAAGCCAAATGGATGTTTGACTCAAACAACACCCTTAGGATGTTTATTCTGCACTGCAAAACACATTCAGTTTCAAATCAACCCAGAGTAATTGCAGGGTTTTTGAAAAAAAAAAGTGATTTGCACTTACAAGCTTTAGCGTTAACATGCCTGATTTGGGGATGAGATATAAAGGTGCTTTGATTGTGGGATGATTTGGTTAAAGGATGGCTGGAAAGGGATCTGCGTGGTTACATAAATCCACACCTTGGGCGATGTCTTATGTTGGAGCTAGAAAGGGGTGGGTGGAGGAAGCAAGAGCTTTGCAAGCTGTTGCACACAGGGACAGGGAAAAGATCCCAGGCATCTTGTTTGCATTGTCTTGCGTGGCCATTGTTTGTGAATGTCAGGCAGCAGCTTCCAGCTCTCAGTGTGCTGGAGAGGGTTGAAGCTTAGTACTGTGACAGATACACACACATATGGGTGTGCACACATACACACTCACATACACACGCAGTTGCTCAAACACACTCGCACACAGTTTCAGCTTCTCTGAAGTGTTGCAGAGGGTAGGAGGATAGCTTACAGCTTTTCCCTAAAGCCGCAGTCTGGACAAGCTCCATTATAGTGTGTGTATCGCTCTCTGCTGGCCAACTGTATGAACTGCATTCACACAGCTGACCCATATTGCCCTCTTTTAATTTTTACTGTTTTTTTTCTCCTTCTCACAACAGACAATTGATGCCATTTCCAACAGTTCTTTTTGAACCATTAAATGTGTGACACAGATGAGACTATAAACAAAAAACAATTACGTATAAACTTTCATCAATAATCATCCTTGTGTCGACAGTAATTTATAGTATCAATCACACACTGAGGAAAAACAGGAAAACCCAACATCTACTCTCAACCACTTCCTGCAACATACAATGCTTTTACATGCCTTGCGTTACAGAACTGACGTAATGCAATTAGGGTGTCAGGGTCTCATATCATAATAACTATTAAGGGTTAATAGTTAATCAAATGTGTCAAAAGGATGAGTTAACAGAAAATCTAATTAAAAAGAAGTTGAGGATATAAAGTTCCTGCAAGAGGTGAAAGAAGAGTGTTGCTTGAAAATCAGTAATTCAGAACAGGTATCTGTGTAGTGCTAATCCTGGATCAGCTGTCCTGCTGTGCACTGGAATCACTGATTCTCTATGGGTCAATCAAGTAGTTCCAGGGGTCCTCTGCCAAATGAGGTATTTAAGGAATCAATAAGAAGGATAGGATAAGGAATTTCAGGGTCAGTTATCCTTGTAAAAAGATGTAGGCATTTCTAAACATTACCCATGTTTGTAAGAAGTAGTTCTCAAAATTCAAGCAGGTTCCAGCAAGTTTCATTTAACATAATAAAAGCCCATACTGTGGCACAGACCACACAATCACAGTGTAACTCTGTGCTAGTAAAACTACAAGGACCACTGAGTTTTGAGCTTATCCCTGTCACCCTTCATCTACTTCAGGCCCACCATGGTTCAATACATACGATGTGAAGAGAGGTATGTAATTGAATGTTACCTATACCTTTCACTGCGCACAGGTTCAGAGTGAGATTGAAACTCTATCAAACACCTTACTCGAAAACAGCCTCCTCGGGTCTAAATGCATCAATCAGTATGAAGTGAGCACTGTCTGCTTCATTCATATCAGCTGTGATTTCCTGGTTTTAGCTTTACCAACAGCATAAAATATGAAGAGATAATAGATATGAAAGATATAAAGATATTTCCCCTTCTGTAACGACATGAGAGCAGAATTACTTATTATCTAATTTAGATTTTTTGTCATGAAATACATTCAACTTAAAAACGTGGCCTTTTTTACCTGATTGCTTTGAGGTTGCTTACATTGTGTTTGACTGATGTGTCGATTCTGGAAAGATGTTTTTAGGACCATATCCTGAGGGGATTTCTACCAGAGTGCTTTGGCATTCATGCAACCATAAATACATTTGTTTATCACCCTCCATTTGTTGCAGAATTTACCCTCTCGTTCTGATTTTTAATGGTTACAGTGAGCCATGAAAGCCCTGGATTTCTCCTCAAAGTATATTCAAGAAAATGAGGGGTGGTGTTTAATACAATATGTGACCTCAGGGACAACCTCACTGAGGAATTACACATTGTCATTCACTTCCCTCGCTCACCTTGCTGCTAAGGTACATTTATTTAAGTCCAGTCAATTATAAGGAAGGTACTTGCAAGAGGACATATTTCACTATCAAATCAATAAATGTTCCAGCAAAAAGACCTCCACTTTCCACTTTCATACCAATTTGGATTATATATATATTTATATATTTAGTCATTATTGCAAAAATGTTTGAATCAGTGGAATGACCTCTACACTCTATGTATGGGGATATTGAAAGCACTCCCGGGGAGTAATCGTTGATAGCGGTTGCTGTCACTTTTTGAAATCTTAATTTGCTATCAATCCACAAACAAGTTTAGCGCCGACTACGAAAATAGCAAAAACCTTTTCTTTTATGTTTTGGACATCTTTTTTTTCCTATACCATAAACGACAGCTGTGATTGTGTGAGTGCAGAGAAGCTAAAAGTATGAGCTGGATTTGAGCCCTTGCTGTGATATTCAAATATCCATACATTGAGTGGTATTTCCTATGTAATGTGTGCGTGTTAAAGTTTTCTCCAGGCTTAGAGGGACTGCATCATTAAGAATTAATTCATTGCCCAAAGCAAACATCCATTTGTGGAGGAAAAGGAAGCCTAAAGCGAAAAAAGTAGGCTTATGAATGAGTTTGACTATTTTTCTTTTAACTAATAGAGTATACAGCTTAGCAATTCTCTGAGGAGTATTTCAGTCAGACAAAAACATTAGCAGCATGGACAAATATCATGGATTATATTGCATTATATCTCTCAGAACACTAGCATTTTATGCTATTCAGTATTTCACCAACTGTCTCAACACAAACAACGGCCATTGTTTTTTTTTTTTTATTGGTACATATAATAGCTCTATTGTGTATATTCATTAGCCAGGCAGACACACTTATTATTAGTAGGTGGACGTGACAAGAGTTTACTCTGACAGCCATGTAAACACTAACATCCTCACACTGTATTTTGTATTGCTTGAGCTAGAAATTCAGGGGCCTCTGACAACAACACAACAGTTCAGCCATCTTCGTAAGTCCCTGTACAGCATCATTCAGGGGTCGCCCCTCAAGATGCCCAAAAATTTGACGGTTTAGAGTTAAAAACTGCATTATGCAAACTGGTACATGTAGACTCTGAGCAAGAAAACGTCTGTGTCAGTGGAGTGGCAGAGAAGTGGTTCTAGTCTTAATGGAGTACACAAACACCTGGATATCCTGGATGTCAACACACTTAGCACCAAAATGTTCCAGTAATAAGTTTGTCAACTGTTGCCAAGTGGAATTGAGCTGAGTCACTGATGATGGATTTGGAAGAAGTATGTTTTTGTTGTGTGTTTGTTCGTGCACATGTGCGTGTGTGTGTGTGTGTGTGTGTGTGTGTGTGTGTGTGTGTGTGTGTGTGTGTGTGTGTGTGTGTGTGTGTGCACATGTGTGTGTGTGTGTGTATGTGTGTGTGTAATAAATAGCTGTGACGTCTTTTGAATTACTTATGTGCGAGTCAGTAAGATGAAAGAGACAACGTATCCCCTTGGATCTGCAAACACTCACACACAAGCACGTCCACCCACACACACACCCACACACATACATACAGGGACACTTACAAGGATACGCACACATCAAGCAAAGCAAAATCAAACTCTTGCTCAGACCGGATATGAACATGATTCAAGGAGTCACCTGGGAGTGTCATTTCTAAGTATTTCCAGTGGGACTCGCCTCAGGTAATCCATAAGCAATTATTCTGGGGAGACAACAGACAGGCCTGTCATATCCGTTCTCCTCCGTTCAAATGCACTCAGGCAAGAACAAATGCTTCTATGAGCATGCATGCACACACACACACATATACACATATACACACTTGCACACATTTGCACATCTGTATACAAATGTGCATCTTCGTCTCACCTGTTCTCCCTCCTCCTCTTTCTCCTTCACACACAAATACAGTTAATATCACACATACTCTCTTCTTGCTCACGCAAGCTCACCAAATTCACGTCTTCCCTTTTCTCACATTCTCATCCTCACCTTCTCACCGTCATGCACACTCACACAGGAATCGCATTGCAGTCCTAATGAGGTCTGTCCACTGGCCACTTTGATTCCTTCTTCATGAACTTAAAGGGGGATTTTAGACACAAGGTTGAGTTTACTTTTCACAAGGATTACTGCTCAAACTGCGGAAACAGCTGTAGCTTAGAAAGAAACTCTAAAAATATGACATTGTAGCCCCAGTGAGACAAGATGCTATCAAGTTGCATTATGGGAAATCTAGGATTCAGTGTTTATGATATTTCTGTGTTGTGAGTCCCCCATCTTATTGGAAGTAATTCAAGCCCTTACTCTAACTTTAATTTATCTAATTCCAACATGTGTTTGAAACAACTGGTATTAATCAGCATTATCTTGATTCTGTCCACAGTGGGCTGGGATTTCAATATGCAAATTATATTATATTATAATATATAGGGCTGTCACTCTTTCAAAAACATGATGTTCAAATGAAATTGAACTGGCATGTAACATATACAACACGGAATAGGTTAAGCAGACCCTGGGTTTTAAGAGGACCATCTGCCCTCACAATTTTAACAACTTCAAATGTTCTGATGTGATTATAGAGAGTGCATTGCACATTTTGAATATTTAATTTACTCCCGCAGTCAAACAGAAAAGTAATAACTCTAGTAGGTACATAGCACTAGTAGACTTGTCAAAAAATATAATGCGCCCCAGATCAAGGGAAACAATACTGATGGATGGGCTCCACTTTTCTTTTGTTTAAGACAGAGTTGTCTGTAAAGACGGAAGTCAGGTGGGCTGTCAACATTTTAAGCAGATTTATTTCTTTAAGAATGTACAGACTGTACAGATTGCATTTACACCTGGCTTAGGTCTTCATATTAAAGTTGTAATTTGTCTGTAACTCTGCTCCACACATTTATTGTGTTGGTTTTTCTGCTAATCTTACTTTTAATAGTGGGGACTTATATGTTGAAAATTGTAGTACTACTGTTGCAAAGTTGAAGGACTTGTTTGAGGGTTGCTATGCCATCAGTTGGAATTATCCACTTTTCCTCGGCTAGGGAAGTCACAGGTGGCTCGCTGTTTTTGGTTCCTAAGTGCAGACTTTATATAAATCAATGACTTATTTTTATTTAGTATATCTTTATTCGATCTGTTTGCTTCCTGCTTACCTTAACCTTTAAGCTCTGAGAACAACCTGTTGCATGGTTTTGCTGAAATGCTGATGTCAGCTCATTGAATGAAGTGTGTGCTGCATGCTATCAATGTGAACTTGCCCTGCTTTCTTTTTTTCTGCTTTCCTATTTGACACCTAAGTTTATCAAAGATGTCTTGAACATGCATACCTCTGCTGCATGTTGCATGTGAGCAACACAACAGACCAGCAGAGCCACCTCTCTGGATGATCAGATATTCTGATTTGTGCTCTGCATCTATTTACACAATGCCTGCATCTTTCTGTGTACAGATAAGATTTCCAGATACAGATGGCAGGTGTTAAGTAGGGTAATATTTTGAATTTCAACCCAACCTGAAGTTCTAATTGTTAAGGAAGGATTTGTTATATATGGGTGATGCTACAATAATGAAAAAGTGACAAATGGTGGAGTTTTCATTTTATCCTAAAGAAAACCAACTGCCCTAAACCAAATCTTAATTCTACTTAACTGTGGTATGAAATTTTAAACCCACACTGAGGATGAAACAAAATCTACAACGTTTAAAACACAATTTGTTTGTGACAAGTACAAAAGTACAACAACACACAAACACATGCACACAATGAAGTACACATTTGTTTGTTCTTCCACCTTCCCGGGTCAGAGACCCTCACTTGTACTTTCCTTACAAAAATGAAAGGCGATGTGTTGCTGATACAAGCGACACTCCCTTGAATTTTAAAAACAGAGATGAAACACACCCGAGTCCTTAGACGACCTGAGTTTAACACAACCCCACTGGCACTACTTTAGAAAAATGTCCGACTCTTAGTTTGGACTTAGTCAAGGGAGAAATGAGCAGAAGTGGCTCAAACACCTAGCTAACAATCTGCCCGTGTCTGCTACCCTTTAATTCATGCCTTTATCGTTTCTAGTCGCTTGGTTGCTCTCCTCTCTTGTCTCCCTTATATATTTTTTTCCAATTACTTGAGTGCACAAAGGCCCTCGCCCTTTTGGAGTGCAATAAATTATCGTCTCTTAATTAGGCAGCGAGGCGGTAAAAGCATGTCTGTCCAAGTTTGTTTCAACCTGAGTGAAGATTTTATGATTGAGAGGTGCAAACTAATTGGATTCTTGACTGGCTGTCTGGATAAAATTGTACGACTATCAAGGAGGGATTGAGTGAGTGATTGAGAAGGTGGGAAAAAATGCAAGGTGTGAGTCAGTTTTAACAAGAGAAACCCAGAAAAGGGAGAAGTGCTGAGCAAGATGGGTTGTCACAAAAGAAAGAGGATGAAGGGGAGTGGGAAGCAAGAAAGACAGTCAGAAATTCAGTCCACACAGATTGGGTTTCTATTGTGTTTAGTGATACATTTTGTAGTTCGAGGACTGGGAGTTCAACTTTCCACTTCCTAGCAAAAGTTTCCAAAAACCCTATCATTAGTAAAATCATCGTTCCTTCCTTTGGCCTTAACTGTGCCCCAGGCTTTGTCTGATCAATAGACTAAATTGTTCATCACAAAAGCCTTTGGTGCCTTGTGTGGTGCCACAGATTAGAATTCAGGGCTGGATACCATACATAACAAGTCTCTGATCAAGATCAAATGTAATAAAGAAGAAATTCAAAGTGGGTTTTGGCAAACTGGTACATTTGACCATTATTTGGGTGTCAGCAAGACGAAAGTGCAGTCCTGACAAGATGCTTTCAGGGGATGCTGAGCTTGACAATGAGACCTAAGCTATAGTGAGTGGGGAGTAAGCATAAGAGTTGGTACTCTTGCTATTAAGTCATTAGCTTCATGCTTGAAATTGAAAGACTTTTTGTTGTTGTAAGAATTTCATTAATTGGTAACAAGGCCTGGTGTTGCTGAATGCCAGGATGAACAGGCAACAGTGATTCCATTGTTGTACTACCAGATCCCCCAACAGCTGTCCTGCAATTAGTACAGACTGTAGAAAGGCTAATTGCAGGCTAAAGGAGTGGACTACCCTCTTTTTAGCTTTCTAACCTCAACATCTTGCCATGCAGTGAGCACTGGGCCTTCTTGGATGATTTTCTAGAGGTCAGCAATAGGTATGCCTGGCCAGACAGTTCTGCGGCTACTCCACTTCCTCACAGGTGGGGCCCAGCTAGCAGCCAGAAAGCTCACAGCATCCTCCCAGACGTACTTAAGCCAAGTGAGGAGGCCCACTCTAGACCCTGACCAAACCCTAAGGCACCAGTGCGAGCGCCAAACAACCTGGCCTTCACGGACATCAGCCAAGTTCCTGCTGGCAGCGAACTCCACAGCTCTGGTGGTTTTCAAGATGCTTGACCAGAAGGTGGAACAGTTTGGCAGCAGTGCATCAAAGGAGATGGTTGACTTCCCTAAGTATTATATCTCCGCTGAACGGCAGACACAAGACCATATCACCTTCATTCACTGTCAGAGAGACAATCAGAGCCCCATGGAGAGGCCTGCAGCGGCCTACACCCTTCTCCACCTCATTGCCAATGATTGACCTGAAAACTGTTAGCCACAATAGCTAATAACTTTCCCATAATAATGGTAATTTTACCATCACAGTAACAATTATTTTATCAGAGTGGGTGTTAGTTTTCTTAAGTAGTGGCTATTTAGTATGTAGTGTTTAATAATACTATGATAGTAAAATGATCCTCCTAGGATCAATGGCACAAACCACAGAGCAGCATTTCTGAAGGTGGCGTGGATTCAATGTAGCAGTTTTCTTGTTGAAAACGGGCATGAGTCTGAGTTTGCTTTTTTTCTGATCGAAGGACAGTCTTAGAAATGTTTCTTCAGATACTGGGTTTCATGTTGCTGGCAAATAATAATGAAATGAAAGAGTGAGTTAGACCTTAGTGTGATGAAGTTCTTCACTTCTCTGAGACAGTTATTGTGTTAGCTATGACTCAAGCACATGTTTGCAGTTTGCACTGGCACATTCTGTGTTCTGATAATTTAACATACAATAAGGAGCCAAAGATATCCAAGTTTCTCATATTTTCATGGACAAACAACACTGTAGATCTGTCATATATTGTACTGTCTTCCTCCACTTTGAGGCAGGTATTTTGTTTTCAGCCTCATAGTGTCCTTGACCTGTACAAGCAAAGCCACAGGCAGTTATTTAGACTGAAAAACTCATTTTTATTTTTGGCGGGGGAAAAAAAATTGACCCCAAAGAAACACTGCTCTGTTTCTGTATCACCAAGAGTTTTTCTGACACTTTCGCAATAAACCTATAGAGGTTTCTTTCTGGCAAGACCTTATTTTTATATATAGTCAGTGTTGAGGTTAATACAGACACACTAACACTCTCAGTCTAATAACTGAATCCCCTTTACGAATAAGGAAAATGACCAAGAAGCTCCTGATGGCATATTGATCTCTCCACAGCACTCATGGAACATTATGACTGCAGCCAAGCCATATGACTTATTCTAGCACATTTTTTCTGCCTGTGCCTTAAAATAGACACAACTATAGTCTCTAAAAGTGCAGTCACTTGTGAGTAACAGTCTCCCTAAAACCGACCAAATTGAGGATTTGATAGATAGTGACTTAGGGGAATCAGAGAATGCTTGATGGAGATGTGAGTGAGTTACTGACACTTGCGTTACTGACTACCCACATGTTATTTATGGATTTTCTCATGTAATTCTAATAAGGTTATATGAGGAGATGATAAAGCCAGAACAAAAGCCTTAATAGTCAATTACTGCATCCAATCCAATGATATTTCTGTATGGGGTTTGTTTGGTTATTTTCTTGAATCCTAACAGTGACATCTGCTGGACATTTAAAGAACTGATTTCTCTTTGCCATAAGACAGTATAGAGACCAAGGCTTTTTCATAGAAAGCCACAAATATTCTGGCAACGCTAGTAAGAAATAAACAAGTAAAACATTACTTATGCATATTATATTAACGCTAAAATACTAAAGTCATCTCATGCCACATCATTATACTTGCCATTTGTTTCCTACCCTATGGAGGCTTGGATGTGCTGTATAATGGCTGATCAGAATTTCACATTCACAGTTCTGATGTTTTGAGAGCACATATGCAGTATTCTCCATAAAACAGATGATTTAGTCCCAGTAACACAAGGGTCACACTCAGCTTCATTTTGTCTTTGTTGTTACTTTTCTGTACCAAATTCTGTCCCATTTTCCTGGGGGAGTTGGTATTATTGCTTCTCTGCTATTGTCTCAAAATACCACCTTTGCCTGTTTGCTAGATGTGGCCAATTGTCACCAGAAAGTAGTCACTACTACATGCCTGAGTTCACTTGCCACACACAAACACATGCATCAGAATGGCTCAATCCTATAGAGTACATCCACAGTTCCCCCAGGACAGCAGAGGAAGTGTCTCTTGGAGTCTTGTAAAAATCCTCTGGGGACTGCAGAGCCTCAAGACTGTCCATACAAGTACAGTTTCAGTGGTGGGAGCGCAAAGAGCACCACACTGAACCAACTCTGGCTTGATGATCTGTATAAAAGTGGGACAGTGTTTGCCTGAAGCAGAGTGAAGTGGTCTTGTGAAGGGAGGTCAGTGGTTCAAATCCCAAAGCCCATGGGGAAAAATTGAATGACTAACAGTTTCTGCTTCTTGCTAAAATATATCCAAGGTGCCCTTGAGGCAACAAAAAAGAAAATGGCCTGAGCTGTTTAAGCTGCAGGACTTTCACACCACTACTCAAGTGTGAATATGGTGGTATGTCACCATATGTGTAGAAAAACAACACACAAGCTCAGCAAATCCTTTCCTTGATAAAGGTTAATAAAATAGTTGGTCCTCTACCTTTGCGCTACATTTCAGCCGAGCAGCAAAACCCTGAGACACATTAAGTTACTGTATCGATCCTCTGAAATGTCACACAAAGTCTTGTATGAGAACACAAGAGGGTCAGTACACACATTTAACTGCTGAACTTAGCTGAAATTGTATTAGGCTGGAGGAAAAGGTCAAAATTTAAGGCCAGTAAATTTTATTTTACAAAAATGAAATGCAGACTTCTGAAAATCTCAAAGCGTAGCTCCAGTGCAATAAACTAAAACAGAATCACTTATTTCATATATTGTAGGGACCAAGTATCACCAAGGAATATATAATATGCAGAATACTCTCAGTGGCAGGATTTAAGCAGATAATTGCTCTCTATGGACAAAAACATTATAAGAACTGACACATTTTATGCACAGAAGCACAGATGGTCTCATATTGTGACTTGTGTTTTTAGACATTTAATATGCAATTGTGTCATTGATGTAACACTCTAAAACTGGTTGTCATGACACAATCTACTAATTATATCCAGTCAGTCACCCAGATTATTTAGCTGTGTTTGGATTCCTACACACAATCCAAAATCATTTAAGCAGAAATGCAGTGAAGGTCTGATTAAAGTCAAAATGTGTGATTTTTTTAAAGAAAATAACTGAACTTTACATTTCTTCAAGTGTTCAGCATCCATGTTTTATGTATGTGTAGTGTAAGAGTCTGTACTTTAAGGGACTGTAAAGTTGCAATATCTGACACTGGTGAGTCCTTACAAATTTCTCAAGAGCTGCTGATTAGGAGAAGGTTTATATTTCACACAAGCATATGCATCAATCTTACATGCATATTGTGTATTTCATAGACCAGCAATTCTAGAAAGTAGCACTAAATACTGGTATTAATGCATTTGACAACAACAGAGGGAAGTCTACCATAATCATGCTATCCTCAGCATATCCTCTGTATTACAGGTTGAATAACAGACAAGCACCTCCGTTATTTGTGGATGACGACCTTTAATTTGACTTTTTGCCCTTTTTATTGTCTGCTCAGTGGAGCGCTGGGTATGCTCATTTTTGCCTGCTCACACCAGTGAACCGTGTGAACGACACACAGAAAGATTCAGCTGATGCTACAGTAGCTGTTCAGCATCAAAAACCCCCCACTGAACCCTGGCGTCAGTAACAATTGCTCCTGGAAAACCAGGAAGAGCCCCTGATGTCCGCGGGAAGTTCACATCATAAACTCAACAACTTCCTCTTCCACAAGAAACTCAAGTGAACTTGAGTTTGCGTCTAAATTTAGAGTTTGACATTAGCATCTGCCTGGATGATTCATCATGGGGAAAGAAAAGTACAGATGCTGTGAAGAGCTTTGATGCCTTGTGCAACATCTTTTCCTGTGGTAGTTGAAGTTCCTAGTAATGTGGTTATAAAAAAGATAATTGCATTATTCTCTTATAGTGTAGTCAAGATGATTAGTGTCCACTTTGTTAAATAAATCTAGCTGAATCTAGCAACTGCTGATCCAAGGATAAACATCTAGGCAAAGTGGTTTTGTAACCAATCTGGACATGCATCTCTAAATATCAGGTAAGAGTGTAGCTTAGAGCAGTGGTTTCCAATCTAGGGTTCAGGAGCTCTCACAGGATTCCAAGATAAATCTCAGATACACAAAATTACAAAAAATTGTTTTTTGTAAATTACTGGTTAATTTTACCTTCTTGAGCTTATAAATACAAATTAAGAAAAAGTGCTCTTAGAGCACAGTGAAATAATCACTGTTTGATTAAACTTCTCTCAGTTGTATACACAGTGCAGCTGTAGTGAAGAGTTGAAAGTGTACATAGTCCCATTTTGCCAAAAACCGTAGGGTCGACAGAGGGCCATCGATATTCAGAGGTCTAAAGTTCATGTCTGGAATAAACATGGTCAATTTAGGCTAAAATTTGGATGAGGAAAAAATAAACAAAAAGATTCAGATATCTGACTCTTCAGCTGCTAAATGCTAAATTGTTCACTTTGTCTGTCTGCCGCTTGGTGCTGAGCAGGCAGTATACAGTGTGTTTTTAGAGCTGACAACAGATGCAGAGCAGTGAGAGTGAACCAAAACAGTAAAGGCGCGGGGCCAGAAAACCAAAACAGTCGGCTGAAAGATGCTACCAAAGCTCCATAGAGCTCAGAGGAACTGTAGAGTCGGATGATAATTATCTGTGGGTTTAACACAAAGCTAAAGCTTTTATGTACAGGTTGTCATGTTTTCTACTTGCTAATGTAAAAATGTTGGTTATAGCAGTTTTAAATGCTTGACAACTGACGGTCTGACCTGAATTTGGCTCTTTAACTGGGGAAGCTTGAGCAGAAGAACATATCCATGCTTATAGCAGTAAGTGCATTACCTTCCTGGAGGGCACCAGTAACTTTACACAGACCAAAATGCCATGGTCTATACTTATTGAATTTGGGGCTGCTTCAGTTTCCTCCTTTGTTTGTACGTCACCCAGAAAGAGCGAAATGGCTCCTGGCATTTCACCCAGTCCTGTTTTATGAGAACAGCTCTTGACATTCTCACACTGCAAGATTACTTGACTGGAGGAAAGAAAAAAAAAATCATACTTTAATGCGAAAAGGAACGTTTATTTTTTACCTTTTCATAGACATATCTCAGACGACAGTGAAGCAAGCACTCATATCCTGTTTTCCATAAAAATGTCCACAGAGACAAAACGTATAACACCATGGTAAAGTTCAAATGGAGACATTAAATTAAGCACTATATATTTGTATCCAATACAATGAAACATACAGTTCAATTTATTGCCAAGGAAACACAGAATTAAAGAATAGATTGTTATTTGTTCTCCATATTTTAAGTGTGGTGGATATTGAAAAGAAGCAACATTGAGAAATACAACCAATCATTGTATTTACACTGAGGAGATCCATTTTGTCACTTACATATAGAACAAAACATGATGTAGAATTGAAAATATGCTTCGGGGGTTATGCTGTAATGGTTTTGACCTATGAGTATCAGTGGCTGTAGATCATTTAGGCCTTTTTGTCCATTTTAAATAATTCAGTTCAGCCAATAAGATTCAGCCAGTGACTGAAGACTAAAGATGACTAAGTGACATGATGAAAGAGTGAGGGAACCTTACTGATATAACCATTATGCAGTAAGTCCAATGACATCCCCATGTCTATTGCTGTGTTATCTTAATAAAAAAAAAAGAAAGAGTAACTGAACTTTTATTTTTTCAAACAAACAGCTGCATCTGGATTTAATGAAATAAGACCTCAGTGTGAAAATGACATACAAAATTGAATATTTTTATGAGATAAAATGGGAAGACACTTTTTATGAAAAGCTAATTCATGGAGTATTGGCACACCAGAACAAATATCTCTCACTAAATAGCTTGTTTCAGAGAAAAGTGACAAAAATTACACCCAATTGTGCATTTTACAGCCTAGCTCAAATAATAACCTGCGGCTACAACTGTAGCACAACTCATATATTGTGTAACGCATGAAATCATAATGGCAGGACTTGTCTGGCTGCCAAATCAAGAAAAATTAACACAATAAGTCAAACAAAACACAACACTGCCAATATGAATGCATGTTAATTGCACCAAAATGAATGAGACTTTGAAGCTACAAAACCGTGAATAAAGTATGAACAATGTGCAAAAACAAGGTCTAGATTTAAAGGAATCCTTTGCTTTTAATATTAGCATAATGCTATTTCCTCTCTATGTCACTTTTTAAAAATAATTCAGCATTTATTAAGAGTAAAATTTTATGCAAAGACAAGTGAACAGACAGCAATGGCTACTTTGGTTCCTTTTTAATGAAGGAGGGAAAGATAAGGGGGGATGACTATGAATTTACAAAATATACACCTGCTCTTTCAGCAACTGTGATCGATTAAAGTAGGGGTTGCCTGTGTGTATGCACTCATGTTTGTGTGTGTGTGTGTGTGTGTGTGTTGTGTGTGTGTGTGTGTGTGTGTGTGTGTGTGTGTATGCAGTGTGTGTATGCAGTGTGTGTATTTGTGTGTAAGGGATTTTCAAAGTGCTATATCTGATAAAATGGTGTTAAACAAATGAAACAAAAAAACTGATTTGTGGCTTGTTTCCTAGTTGCCGTGGTACAAATATGCCCATCGTAGCCCAAAGTGCCTTAGAGAAGGAATTTCTGGTCCAACAAGGTCCATTTGTCCTGGTTTCCTCTGAGCTGACTCCAGCTTATTGCCCTCCATCTAGAATAGGTTTTCACTAAGTCTTTTTGAGTCAAATACAACATGAACCAGCATCATATTTGCTTTTATAAATCATAATAACCAATTGGAAATCACTAATGAGAAGACCTCAGGAAGTTCTCCTTTTTGTCTTAATTAAAACTGCACTAGGCAACTTTGCACTAATAGTAGCAAGTGTGAACTATTTTGATTGAGAAAGTTATGTCATTGGCTTACTCACATGCTCATTTTTACCAAAAATAGCTGGTCTATAGTGGTATGTACCAAAGAAAACCAAATGGGAAATGAAGAAATAATCAAGCAATTATGAATTCAGCTTTTTGGACAAAGTGCTTGTTAGCTTCTGGTTAGGAGGCAGTTTATATTTCACTCACTGTTTTGTAACTGCATCTGTGTGTGTAAATGTTCACATAAGCAGAATTTAATCACTATAATCTTAGTGAATTTAAGAGGATGGAACACTTTTCTGTTCTCTATGCAAGCATGAGTATTATCACAAATATGCCCAGTGCAGCTTTAAGATAATGAGGCCAGTTTATGCTGATTTATTCATGTCTGTCTGTAGCTTTCAGGTTACGGGTTCCAGTCCCTCTAGATGGTCTGGGATGGGTAGACCAGTGAGAACCGTCAAACACTTATTCCACACGTTAAACACAGGACACACGGGCTGGATAAAGGAGACGTGAAATGTATGCAGGTGCTGGGAGCCCACAGCATCATAGAAGGTCAGGTATCCGGCGTCGTAGTCCAACAGGATCCCAACGCGTCGCAGGTGGGGTGATGGCTCAATAGCCAGCTCCTTGCTGTTGTGGCGAACTACCCAAGAGTTGTTGCAGCGGCAAAGCACCCAGGAGGCCGAGTTCTTGCCAATCCACTCATGCTTGGGGGCTGATTTGTAGGCTATACCCACAGCGTACCTGAGGAGGATTGGAAGTTTCTGTTATCCACAAGTGAAAACCTCAAACTTTGAACTTTAAATAGATTCCCTAAATTATGATACTCACCATGTGCTACCTCCAATCAGAGCCTCCCAATAGTGACGCCCACTGTCAATATAGACATTTCCCACCACGCCATAGCTGCTCTGGCTGGAGAACCGATCCTGGCTATGGCCTTTCTTGGATGTGGTTTCATCCCGCTCCACTGTTAGGTTATCGTGAGACACTTTCAGCTTCTTGTGAGCTGATTTTGGGTCCAGCTTGAATGGCTGGCCTGAGAGAGGAGAGGGAAGAAAATGAAAAATTGATTTTGAAGTGGCAGTACAAAGAGACTCATACTCTGCAACATTCCTTACAGAACAGCTAATTTATTTTCAGTTAATTAAATTTCATATGTCCCGACAGAAGTTTTTCAAGCTCAGCAAGTGGAGCAAGTGACATAAGAAACCCAATAAGCTACCTCTGCGTGAATGTTTACTCATGAATTTTCCTGTAAAGGTCAATTCTATGTGTAGTGCTCAGTTTCAGTCATCAGTCGCTTACTGTTGGTCTTCAAAGTTCCTGGTTCACTGCTCCTACTTCCCGCTTGGTTAATGGCCTTGACAACAAAGATATACTTGGTGCCGCTCTGCAGGCCGTGCACCGTGTAGTGGTTCTGCTTGATGTTGGGAACAATCATCCAGCTCTCCAATGAGTTACAGAGACCTGGGAGGAGAGGGAGAGGAGGATGAGATAAGGAGAAAGAAGCACAGCAGAGAGAGAAGGGAGATACAGTGTGAAGTCAAATAATTCAAGGAGATGACATTTAAATTTTAGTTGTTTAAGGGTCCTAAAAAGGATGCATTTTAGCAATTTATAAAGTAAATACTGTGCTGTTTTAAAGGGAGAAGAAAAATTTAATTTTGACATCAGACAATTTCACCAAGCAAGAGAAAAACTATTTACTTAAAAGTCTCAGAGAGAGGAGTGATGTACAGCTGTGTGAAAGGATAGTGTACTAAATGGCTGGTTGTGTTCAAGCCTGTGGCAGTGGGAACAGGTGAGAGGGTGTGAAAAGGCACATGAGGAAAGCATTCACACCTAGTTGGCTTCATAGCTGCACCGTGCTCTCTCTGCTGTGTGTGCGTGTGTCTTTGGTGTGTGTTTTATTCAGTGGCACTTAAGCACTGCTGCACCACCTCCTAAGTTGGGTATGTGTGGGTACATTTTCCTCCCATGTCATGTCTTTGTTCGCCTGAGGAATTTACGCAGGAAGTTACTGCTATAGTGCTGCTCTTGTTGGCCACCCAGAAGTGAAAACCAGTAAAACAATCTTCTATAATGAGCATCTTAAATTCTCAGCAAAATATTATAATGTCACATAACAATATTGTGTTAACACCATATAACCTTCTCCTGAAGTCCTGCCTTTTGACCAAAAAATATGCATGTGAATAAACTGAAATACCTGATTCAACATTTTAATGTTAAAGTTAATAAGGTAAATACGAAACAGAACTAAAAGTATTTTTTTGCATCGGATAAACATCAAACTGCGCAGCTAAAACAAGAGTGCTATATCAAGTGAAAGCTAGCTAGTGAGTTAGCTAACATTAGCTAAAGCTAAAACTAAATATACCTATTGATTTTTCCTTAGCTGTTATCTGTAATTGAAAACAAACAATCAATTGATGAACTGACATCTTGGTAATTAGTTTAGTTTGTTATTACACATAAGCTAAATCCACTCATTATGGGGGAAAGAAAAAACAGATAAACTCCTGCTAAAGGTAGCTAGCTTTACAGAGCAGCAGTAGGCTATCAACATTTAACTCTGGTGGAATTGATGCCATAATAATTTCCATTCAGAGATCTTTAAATAATATTTTTAAATGGATTCTAACTTAATTTATTATATAAATGAATATCAAGAGTAGACACCTAGCAAAACAGAGATACATTTAATGTATCTTATTTGAACTGTAAATAATTTTCAACAAGTTACATTCAACAAGATAAGCTAAAACAATGAATTTTGTTGATAGATGCAGCTTTTTTTTCAACTTAACTGCAATTACCACTCTCTGCCTGTCTGTCAAGGACACATTCAAATACATTAGATATCTAGCCTATTTTTGGTCCACCCAACCCCAACAATGACCAAATTTAGGATTGACACAAATCCCATTGAGGACATTATGATTAGAACAATGTTAATTGTTAAAACGTAGCCTTCGAAGTGCTACTATTCCTGTCAGTACACTCTCAGACTTAAAGTAAATACATTCGTTAAAATTAAACACATTGCAACTTTATTTGATCAAGCTTGTAGTTCCAGACATATCAAACTGAAATGGCAGATAAGAATGTGAGTCACTATCATCTTGACACACATTTCCCCCAGGAAATCCAATCCAGAAGGCTGCACAGAACAATTACGCACAGGAGTTAAGTATGTTATTTTTGTGCTGTTATTACATTAACATTATGGGACTGTTTCCCTTCTTGCAGTGATTCGTCTGAATTGGGCCTGGGGGAATTTTCTGGCAAGTGATTTGGACGCCAACAGCAACACCTCTGACATTATTGGATGTGAAAACAGGAGGAGAGAAAAATCACACCATCTTTAGTGCACAGAGGGAGGCAGGGATGTGAAAACAAGAGGGGGACATAAAGAGGGAAATAAACTGTCAAATTAGTTTAATAGGCCAAGCTGTCAATTCTAAACATGCTTTAAACTGTAAAGTAATGAAGAGGCAAAGACAAATGTATAACCATGGGAAGTAGGAAATAGAAGAAGGAAGGAATCCCTTCCCAGATTGAGTTGAAAAAGGAGGAAGAACATGAAGTAGAAAAGGAAGGAGAAAAGAAAAAAAAGGAAGGCAGAGGACTTTTGTTGTGAGGTAGATCTATTTGAATCTATAAAAAAGAATAATTGAAAGACAGAGAACATGCAGTTTGATTGAAAGGAAGCAGGGGAGTTCGTCTTTAGATGCCCTGACCCCATTTTCTTCCTTGTAGTTTTTGCTCACTTGAGTGCGCTCATGATTTTCTGGGTCTTGTGTGTATGCGATTTAAGTGTGTGTGGATGTCAGCCTATACAGTATGTCTGTTGCTGTTAAACAAGACATTGTGTCACTAAGTGTGTGTCTGGGATGCTGATTCATCCTCAGCTGTCATCTCTCCTGATAGAACATCTCCCTCCTTCAGTGCCACTTAAACCTAAATGTCTTGCTTGTGCAGACACTGAAATATCTCTGCACATCCACTGAAGTCTCATCTGCTGAGTGCTCTGCACACAGTGTGGATTCTTTGCTGAACTATTGTTAAATCTTACTCACATCTTTCATTCTTCACAAGCTACAGTCATTTGATGTGCGACAACATCTGATAGTGATAGTAGCATAAAGGCTAGAGGGTTCTCTTCAGGAGATTCCACTTCTACTTCACCACCATATAAGCTTTTAGAAAAGCACTTCAACTCCCTGCTGCCTTAGGCGGGCTAGAGGCCACCAGTGAAGCAGCGTGATTGTATAGAGCAGCTCTGAGGTCTGTAAATAGTCTGTAAAGATTAAACAAAATGTGCATCTGCACAACAAATGCATTGGCAATGTTTACATGCGGGATGTGGGACAAAAGCCCAAGTCCACAACAGTGGTTATAGGCTCCCCCTAAATTCACAAATATTATACTGTATATGTATAGTGTTATATTAACAGATCTGACTACTTGATGTACTCATTAGATTACTGTGAATTCAGTGTGTCATGCTGTGGGCTGCAACTTGTGTCCAATTCTTTTAGCCTATGTTTACACTTTTTACAAATAGGCACAATTCAAAGTATGCTGAATAGCTACTGGGAGTTCCTCCTTGCAGTACACCCTTGGATGACTGATTACTTTGACTCTAAAGAAAACGGAAAAAGGTGATGATTCTCTGGTACGTTCTGGATTCTTAAGGAGCGTTTGTTTTTTTTTTCTACGACTTTTAAGGAGGTTTATTCATGTTTATTCACAATGAACGTCAGAGATAATGCTGTCCTCTAAAATTAAAAGTCCACTGAATGTAAAAATATGTGCATCATGTCTTTGTGTTCAGATTTGACATATTCAGTCAACTCGACTACACCCTCCATCATAGGGAGGTGCACTTCATTGTCTGGAAAACCCCTGGCTTATAAAATACGCACTGTTTGGAAGTATACTGTAATTGTAAATTACCCCCAGGATGATAAAACCCATGAGTCCCATGAGTAGATTGGACTTGTGATGGACTATGTTCTGTAGTTTGTATTTTACTGTCAGTCACATATACTGTACTTACTGGCAATGTTGGACTGTCCAGTGAAGATGGCATACTGGAGCTCATAGGACACCACTGTGAATTCATCATCAGATGTCCAGTGGACTGTGATAGTGTCGTAGGAAGCAGTGCACAACTCTTCCCTTATGGACGGAGCACTTGGAGCTGTGTGTGAGAAAAAAAAGTAACATCATCCAACAACATCTTAGGCTCCAATGTTTTCTTCTGTTTGAGTATTATTGCAAATTACATTAGTAATATTCTTAACTGATAACACTCTCAAAGGTTGTCAGTTTTTATAACAAACAGTTACCCAAAGTAATATTGTATGCATTCATTGGGTTGAATTTATGTGAAAAGGCTTCATTACACAGAGGAGTGAAGATGTTCTTTCCACTAGAGTGGTAGGTTGAGCATTTAAAGTAATGCAGTAGAGAAATGATAAAATAATCAGATAAAAAGCAGCTCAGATTAAAACAGTGAATATCCTTTAGTAGTAACAAATGTGACTTGTTACATAACCAGAGATCCTGAATTGGCTCTCTTACACGCATGTACTGATTCATGGGTAAACTTTATTATGTTTTATTATGTTAATACCTGCTTTTGTTCTTTGGAAAAGTAAATTAAATAAAACCCCTTTGTAATCAAGCCATGAAGCCTCTAGTAGAAATATGGACTGAGGTAAAGAAACAAAGATACAAAGCCACAGCTTGAATTGATTTTAAGGCCACTTCCTCTCTCTTTCTGTGTCACTCTCTCCTTCTCCCAAGCCTTCTGTCATGAGTGGATGCACATAGTGGAGTGATTCAGACTGATTCACTTAGTGAAAAGGCCCTCAAGCGAAGCCCTCATGCATCGCAGAGAATAAATTTGAGCCAGCCATTTTCACAGACCTTCAAATCCACTACACATGATGCCTTGTTTTTTGTCCCCAGTGTACTCATAATTCATAGGGTGACATTTTGATGGGTCCTCACAAATCAGAAATTAATGTTGAAAACTAATTTTGGAGTTAAAACGCCTGTTCCTTAAAATGCAGTGCCTGAAGACAGAGACTTCAAAAGAAGTAAAAAAAAATGGCAAAATTACAATTTGAAAGTGGAGTAAAATTGTAATTACAGGAGATTTTAGGGGTTGTATGGTCAGCGAGGAAGTGAATTAAAGGGCTAGATTCTAGATCCACCAAAAAGAGACATTTGATTTGCAATTGCAACCTTGAAGAAAGTAAACATCAAGTGATTATGGTGCACATGAATTGAAATTCCTGTTGATTTTAATTATATACTTGTCCTCAAGATTTAAAAAAATGAGCCTGGGACACTTCAATGAATGAATAGCTTTTAGTTGAATCAATAAAGTCCTTCAGAATGCAAAGACCTTGATGAAAACGCAAATGTTTACCAGTGAGGTAATCCAGAGTCTCCAGCAGCTTCTTCTCTCTGGTGAAGTCCAGGGCGAAGGTGTCGAAGGTGTCTGTTAGGTGTATCTCAGGGATCAGCACTTGGGTTGATGCGGTTGCCATGGACACCCTAGATGATTACCAATAAAAATTGAGCAGGTTTTTCATCCTCCATTTCTGCACTACAAGCGATTTTGATTAAAAGAACAACTAATAAAAATGGATTTGCCAGTTCAAAGGGATAAACAATTCCATGTGTGGGTTGTATTGTACTTTTTGAGGGATGAATTACGTCAAATAGGCTGCAAATGTACTTTAAAAGTACAAGTATGAGTTATGTGCATATCAGCAGCATAAGGCTTTGTTATTATCTCTAAAGAATTGAGGAGCATAAATGAGTGTTTAGAAGTTTCACTTCAAGATGTAGAAACATCAGCATTTTCATCAGATGAGATTAGCTGAAGGGGTACCACAGATATAAATTATTAAAAAACTTGCTCAACAACTGCTAAATTAAAAAATACTGAGTTTCAAATCTGAATAGAATCAGCCCCCTAATTAGAGAAGCTCTAAAGATTAGATTCTGATTGAAACACTTGTTTTGTTTGAAGGACTAAAGGATAATGGTTTTCTTTTATATCACTCTTTGTTTCTCCTGAGGATGCACATATTGGACATCGGGTTTTGTTCTTAATTGCCATATCAATTAGTCAGACAGCTTAAGCAGGGAGTAGAATAAGACTGGGCTGAATAAAAGTTCCCTTTCTACTTTTTTTCATCTTTGCTGTTGGGGTAGTCAAGGACATAAAGTTATCACATTGTTTCTCAACATCTATGTGTGCAGTCTTTAACCTCTCCCTTGACTTAGACATTATATGGCCAAGCATGTGTGGTCAGTGTGTGGGCTGTCTGACCTCTCGTTGATGCTCTTGGCGGTCTGCAGGAAGCGAGCATGATCGGTTTCTTTCAGCGTCTGATCGGCCTGTGTGATGAGGGCCGAGGACCTCTCGATGCACTGCTTGCAGTTGGAGATTTGTTGGGCGAGCTTCCGAAGCCTTTGTGTCTGAGAAAAACAGCAAATGCAGAGGTCTGAGAACAGTATTGTTAAGATGGATAAACTAATCAAATCAAGAGTGTTTTAAATGTCCTCATCCAGGTTAAGGTGTTGCAGATCATTAGAGATAAGAACATAATCAGAGCTGACGACAGGAAATGACCAAAAAACACAGTTTTGTGTGTACAAGGAGATAGATGTTAACTTTTCGAAGTCACTCACACACGAAAAGGTCAAATCCAAAGTTGATTAATGTAGGCAGTCATCAATTTGTTCATGTTTTCTTAATTGGTATGAACATCACAGAAGATAAATTGTAACAAAGGGCATGAACACATCCATCATGCTCAGCTAAAGTTACAGGGACTGAAAGCTGATTTGTTTTGGCCTCCTTACTTGTTTTTTGTTCTATGAGGTTTTGTTTGAAAGTAAATGAACTGGAAACTTCAAGGTTAACTTTTTCTCCATGTTGTAGACCAAATAAAACAGTATTGGGTGTGTATGGAAGGGATTTTTCAACTAAGCCTCAAAAGAAAGTGATTTCTAAATAACAGGAGAGAGTTACCAAGAAACATACAAAGATGTTCTGACTACATGAGTTAAGCTTCGCGCATATCCCTACTAACACTAGATTTGTTCCAGGCCAGTGTCAATGATTCTATTGCACACAAATCTGGGATTTCATTTCCCCTTGTTTGCCCCTCAGTTTCATTCCCTCTCCCTATGAGCAGAGATTTTAAGAGACAGATTGAGGTCAGTAGCTGGATTGAGGTCAAAGGACATTTCATCAGCAGTTTGCCTTATAAAGAACCCAAAACAGTGTAATCTCAGCCTAAATATACTGGCATATGCAAAATCATCATCATGTTAAAAAATAAAGACATAAGGTAGACTAAGAGGAGAAACTTTTTAGTGGTACTGATCATGAATTAGCACTCCACTAAAAGGCAATTTGTAGAAATGTGTTGGCCTAAAGATAAATATCTGCGCATGCATCTCTGTATCTTCTCTGATGCAATCCTAAAAGCTAAAAGCCTACATTACATGGTGAGAAAAAATCCCTCATGTGTTCAAAGTCTCATTAGACACAGCTTTAAAAAAAATCATCTGGGTTTAGTAAACAAGTAAATACGCCCTCCCATATGCTCTGGGATCTACTTTTGGCCAGTCGGACTGTTTTCACCGTCTGTTTAAAATGTGTTGAAGGGTTTGTGTTTCAGGCAGCTGAACAGTTTGCTGTCTGTTCTCAATGTTAGGATCAGGTGAAGTGGCTGTGATCTCGTATTGCATTTGACACAAAATGAGGTCTGGTGGTAGCTTAAAGTGTTTTCAGTGTGTTTAAATAGTGATGAATATAGGTGATGGCGTTAGCAGTCGATCAACTGTAGCAACCCAGCCCTTTGGATTGTGAATGCCTGTCAACCAGATATTAATATGTACCACATTTGCAAATTTCATTTCATACACTGAAGGAATAGTGTAGTTAACCCGCTTTTATTTTTATGCATATAACTGTGGAATATTAGATCTGCAGGCCATATTTGCCCCTTGATGATCATTATACCCGCTGGAATGGCTCACTGATGGAAGAAATCATCATTCTCAATGATTAAGAATTGTTGTAAATCAGTAGCTACAAAAGCATTAGTAAATTGTCAAATTAGGAATCAATAAGAATAAAAAAGCACATTATGCTGTTAGCAGTGGAATAACAAAATGACAAGTGGCTCCATGGATAGCTTTAAAATGAGCAACAAATTAGAAGTTATTCACTGTTTACCACGCTATAAATCAGCTAAGAAAAGTGAGCGGATATGAAGTGAAAGATGGATATAAAAAAGAATAAATCCTATCTGCTATCACACTCCATGGCCCTCTGAGTGTTCACCTCACCTTCCCCTCCTTGATCTTGCTGCCAATGATCTGCCTCCTCTGCTGAATAATGTCAATCAGGAGATCGCACTCCTCCATGAGCTTGCCCTCCTGGCGGGACGCGTTCACCTGTGAACCAATTCAAACACAGTATTAGATAAACAAAGAGAGTGATGGAGGTGGGGGCGGGCTGGTGATATAGAGGGATACATGGTGAGTGACTCCTCATCATGTCGACCAAGGGACAGGATGTCATTTTCATCCATCAGCCGGTGCTCTTGTGTGGAAGCAAACACTTCAGGGAGATGAGGCCTATTCGGCCATTTTGCCTTCTGCTGGCATGAGAGCTGAGTGACAAGTAAAATAAGCAGGAAGCCATGTGGTTATTAGAGGTAGACATGACACTCCAGACCAAAGGACTGTGTCCATAATCAGTCCCTATTTACTATATAGTGTACAATATTTTCCTCTGCCATTATATTCTCCAGATTCTGAGAGTGTCGTCCGTGCAGAATATTACATAGAGAATGGCGAACGAGTTAACAAGGGAGTGATTTCAAGGAGTAGCTCTCATTCCCTGAATGACAGACATTTTGAAGTTGGGGAATTGTTGGACAAGATGAGAATCAGACATTTGATATTGTTTTACATTTTAAGGTGATATATCACACATTAGCAGATAGAAACAATCTTATGAGCAGATACCAGGTTATGTGTACAGTAAGTAAGTAAGTAACTTCATTTGAGTGACAGTAGGACACTAGGAATGTCAGTGACTTTTTTTTTTTGTTTTTTTATCAGGGCCTCATGAGGTTTCCTGTAGAGGCCGAACAGGCCATGTTACACCAACACTACATGGAATAAAATGACAAGCTGTTGTGTCCAACACTCATTTTGTTTTCTGACACCTCGCGTAAGTCAAATCGGGCCGGATGTCATGTAGCCGGATCCCTGCTTGAGATGCTCTAAACGTCAAAGTTAAAACCAGGCAAGATTTGCTTTGAAAAGTTTGGATTTAGACATCCAGTTATACATATAAAACATATAACTGTTGCTTCGTCAGTGTTTCAATGACTATGTTTCAAGTTGAAGCAGGTTCAGACACTGACATGCATTTTGACATCTGAATCTACATGTCTTAATGTCATTTGACTTGCAAATGAAAACCGATTCTTCATAGTGTTTGTAGATGAACAAAAGAACATTGAAGCAAGGTCCGTGTCATTTTATGTGGGTACCTGCTGTCAGCATCATTATTATGTGTTATATTGTAGAGTTGAACTCTTGAGAGTATATTGTCCATATTGTGGAGTTACGGACTCCGAGAACATAAAGGCAAGTGTCGTCCTGGCTTTATATAAAATTATATTTATGTGGCTGTGGGTTCAAGGATCTGCTTCGCTCAAAACCCACTGATGGCAATTAAACTGAAGAAAAATGATTTAATTTAGTTGGAAGGTGTTTGGGAAACTGCAGTTGATGCTGTTGATTACATTAAGGTTGTTCTGCCATTAGGGTCTTTAGAAGAAAAATGGCATCCAGCTACATTCTCTGAGGTATGTGATTCACTTTGCTTTTGGAACTGTTGCAGTCTCAGCAGGCTGTAAAAGTTGTCCAATTCTAAGACTGTAGGTTTAACATTATGTGTAATTTCTCATTGTGGTGATTTCCTCACGGTCCTTTCAGCACCTTGTAAAGTGTTTTGTTGCTGCAGCAAAGCGATAGCATGGGGAGCAATGAACGGGAAGCCTGTGTTGCCAAGCCAACAAGAGATTGCAGAGTTATTCATACACACATACACTCCCTCTAACACACACACCCACACATGCTGACAGGTGTTTTAGTAATGACATCATGGGGAGTCATTTGCCTTTCCTCCACAGAGCCAAACAAAGCTGGACAGGACTTCCTCAATATCCTCAATGTCCCTTCCTAAAAAGCATTTATGTGATTTCTGGGATCACGTTGCCAAAAGAAACAATTTGCCACCTGGATTACATGTCGGAGCTTATGTGAGACACGCTGAGCTGAACACCTTAGCTGTGCTGTATAGGGTAGCTGCAGCAATGCTGGCATACCTGTCTTTTAAACACTGCTAATTGGTTTCTTTGACATCGCTGTGACAGCTGTGGGGAAGCTTAAGGTCTAAAACTGTTTACTCAGTGAAAAGCATGTATACTGTATGTTATCTCTTTGTGGCATTCTGTATACCAATTAGTATAGTTATGCACATCTAAAACAATGGGCTTTTTGGGTAGAGGCCTCTTTGAATCTACCCCAAAAAAGAGACACACAAGTTTATCTGCTCTTTAGGTCTCCTGCAGATTTTGCTTACTTTGCTGTTTAATGTGCCAGTGGGTCAGGAATGGTTTCCAACTACTGATAAACAACAATTAAACTTAAATGGATCTGTTATGAAGGTTTGGGTTTTGTCTTGGCAGAGATTTATGTTAAATTTCCACTGAAGCTCTGATTCACTTTCTCTAACATATCAGGACTCTTTATCTCAAGAATTCATTGTGAATAAAGATGACATGCTCATCTGTCTGGAACAGCCGCCCACAATCCTGCACATGTTGTCATATGTACACACACTGTGGTCAATCACTCTCCAAAGTCCAAAGCATTGCAGTAAGAAAAATGCATTGAAAATTAGGGAAGGAAGACTTTTATAATAGTAACGTGTCTAAGTAGTGTGTATGTAGTAAATGGCCGACATGATAAAATTGTAATAGACCAGACAGTGTACTGGCCACACTATCGCACACACACACACACACACACACACACAAACACATACAGAGAGAGAGAGAGAGAGGTCCAGAGGATGTGGAGCATCTAATGACTGTGGGCAGAGCCCTATGGAGCATGTGATCAGTATGACAGACTGAACCCTTACTCACATTAAGTGAGTCACTTAACCACAAACACACACACACACACACACACTCACTCACTCACTCACTCACTCACTCACTCACACACACACACACACACACACACACACACACACACACACACACACACACACACACACACACACACACACACACACAGAGACAAAAACGAATCAAACCCAGAGGATGTCCAAACTTTTAGAAGCCACATCAACCAAACATTCTGCAGGGGAGGTGTATTTAAACTTTACAGGCCGAATATATTCACTGACCCTCCAACACTACATTTGTGCAGCATGATGCCAAAGACATCAGAGATATTTATTCCACTGTGGCTTTTGCTAATAAGACTGAAATTAGATTTTCCAGGCAAAAGCTGTTAGCCTAGTACTTTGTTTTTTCGAGTGGTTTGGAATCCAAAGTTGTCGTTTTTTTAAAATTTAATGACACTTGGATTTAGACAAAAACATTTGAGTTCCCTATTATTCAAGTCCAAATATTGTGTGGCATATGACATATTGTGGTGCAGGATCGTTAAATTACACAGAGAATGATTCATTGGAACTGGGGGTGACAGATCAGTGAAGGAAGGTTGCCATGCATAATATTTTAAATTTGTTAAAAAAAAACAAAACCTAATAACTTATTGAACTTCCCTCTGCAGAAATACATTTAAGTTTTATCATCTAAGTATGCATGTACACGTACATGCAGTTTCTATACAACATCTAGATGTCAGGGAATCTCAGCAGAACATCTCCACAGAAGCTTTGGAATAGACGAATCTGATGTGAAATATTCAGAAAGCTGCCTTCACAGTGCTTTTCCTGTGTGACCCTCTTTTTTTTTTTAACCCTGTCAAACCCATCCCTCTCATGTGCAGCTTCATTTAGTCAGTTTCTATGAGTTTTTATGTATTTATTTCTGGCTCATGATCTCCAGTTAATTTAAATTTTTATTTCAATGTGTATTTCCATCTTCCTCTTGTGCAATATGACAATAAGACAACATGCAATCACTGTACACTACACAAGCTATTTTAGGGCTTTACAGTGTGTTTTGAAACACTGCTATATGTGTAGTTGTCACCCTAACATACTGGGGGGAAAAAATAGGTCAAGCATTTTTTTTGCCCTCCATATGTGCATCATTTATTCATTTCTGATTTTTAAAGTGAAGTGTTTGCTTTTTTTGGTCTTTTGTGATGATCGAAAGGATCAAACAGGGGCATTTTTAAAATTCCTACATCAGCAAAATTTGCCCTCCCGCTTAGCTCACCGACAACATCTTGCGCGATGGTGACATAAAAACATACTCACAAAATACACACTCAGCACTTCAAAAAAAAATCTTAAATCTCCTTAATAAATCACAATCCTCTTTCCTTGCAGTTTGTATAGGTCTTGCCAGGCAGAGATGGTGCTCTCCATTATTGCTAAACTAAGATGTTACTGCCTTTTAACCCTGTGGCATTGCTCTATTTAAAGCTTCATGTGCCAGCATAACATGAGCAGGCAGGCTAAGCACAGATTTGCCTTCTGTGGAGCTAAACACAGAGACATTCACATGCTTTGTTTTTATAATATAATAAGAATATTAGACAACCAGATGTTGAGTAATTTGCAAAAATACCACAATGGCTGCGCTGCTCATGTCATTTTCCTACTATTAAAACTGCTAGTGAAAATGTGAAAACAGGAGTTAAATGTTATGCCTGCACATTGTTTTAAAGATAGAATATACAGCATGATGCTAAATCTGGATCAACTGCTGCTTAAATCTGTTTCTGTACTGCAGATATAATTAAAACACATCACAGTGACTTGCATCTAGTCTTTTCTTTCCTCATAACAATTTTTAACATCTGAAGTTTGACAAAAAAAACAAACAATAGGGTGGAAAGTAACTATTCTCATTACCAACAGTCCAAACCCCAAAGACATTCAATTTACAATGAAATAAAACAAACAAAAAAATAAATGAATAATCAAATTCCAAATCCTCACATTTGAGAGGCCCGAATCAGGGATTGTTTTGCAACTTTTGCTTGACAAATCACTTAAATGATTATTCAGTTGTCAAAATTGTCACTTATTCCGACTGATTAATCAACAAATCCTTTTAGGTCTAAAATGCAATTTGTTTTTAAAAAGTACACTCATGTTATTCGGCCCTTTACAGTGAGCTACTAACCTTTGCTACATGCTAAGCTACAGAACACCGGTCTTTATCCTGAGTCATGATCTGGGTATGTAGAACAGTGACTGGAGAGTGTAAAACTACTGTGTTTTTGTAAATAAATGCATGAATCAAACTAAATTCATAAAATATTAGAATGGGTTTTTACAGACAATAAAATTACCAGTGCATAATTGTGCAAATGAAACAAATAAACATGTTAAAAAAGTGCTAATCCAGTAACATTACACACTTTCCAAAGCAGATCAATTGTGTAAAATCCACAATAAAATCTAAATGTATTAAACAATATAATAACCAGTCAAACAATGTGGGCCAGTTGTGACCTGAGAGGACCACAGGAACTCACCTCTACATGTTGACAAGTCTGGATCAGTTTCCCCATAAGTGACTCCAGCTCATTGTTCCTCTTGATCAAATTACTCAGGTTGGAGTCCAGGGCTTGCTGTAGCAAACACAACAAAGACAAAACAGAATGAACAAATGAAAAGAATAAATGTCTGGGACATAAAGGCAAAGAAACAGAAATGCAGGGCAGAGCAAAAAAAAAATACAACAAAAAGTCCCCCTTAGGTTTGTCTATTTACAGGAGCCAAAGACTTTGTAAGACAACCTCAGGTGCTGCATCAGAAAACAAAAAAGTTGCAAAGCAAGTGGAAAACAATTGCATTTTAGAAAATGCAAGACAAAGTGAGCAAAAATTCCTTGGTGCCGATTCACCAAAGAACAACAAAGAGTAGCAAATTTTCCCTTCATCTGCACAAATATCCCCAAGAATTACACGGTCTTCTCTCTTTTTTATTGTCCACGTACCTCTGAGCGCGGGTGATACCCCTCATCCCTGTACTGCCTCCTCATCCTGCCCTGTCTGAGCCTCCGATAGAGGAGCCTACACTAGGAGAGGATGTTACTGAAACAGCCACTCCACTGAGCACCAAGCCATGCGCAAACCCGGCCAAGCGGCAAATTAGGCATCAAAAGCTTTCCCTATGAGAGGACGCAGCAGCGCTCTTGGCTAACGAACCGGCAAACAGGTGACAGCACGTCAGCGCTGTCCCTTAACGCTCCTCCCTGTTTTTTTATCTTATTCCCTCCCCCTTTTCCATTTTTTCCCGTTTGCTGTTTTTTATCCGCTCGGGCACAAGCTGTCTCTTTTCCCACTAAGACCGTCATGTTATTGCCAAACCGAGCGTGCTTAAGCCGCTCTGATGCCACGTCTCCACTGTCCCGTTCAAAACTGTTTTCCAAATGACTTTAGGCTGAGACGTGGTGAATTTTGCGATTACCTGCAGGTCTCAAAAATGGTTGCATAGGTGCATTGGAGCAGCAAGGCCGGGACAGCAAAATGTCAAAAGATAGCTTCACTGGGACACAAGTATCTGAATACATTTTGCATTTGGATAAATCCTTTTTTGCTTCTTTTTAAAATGCAAATTCAAACTGTTGGGCTTTAAATTAAGAAATCCAACTAGCTAGATATGCTACATTATTATCTAAATGCGCTTAACCTTTAACCACTTTTGAGCGGCAGTGTAAACAAAGCCAGGTTCTGATGCTGTGTTGAGGATTAAAAAGGAGCTACCCCAGAGGGAATATTGAATAAGCAACAACAGTAAACACAGATAGAGATGGTGGGATTTGTGTGTTTCTGTGTGCACTGTAGTGACACTACAGTGCACACACTGTAGGGTGGGGTGAGGGCTAAATGGATGGCCTTAATACGCCGATGACACACAAAAGCAAAAGCAGTATAAAGGTCTACTCAGTGAGAGGAATGTGATGCTGTCGGCGTATTATCGTTCATAGAGATAAAAATAAACTAAACCTCTTAAGGAGGTCAAGAATCCCAACAGCATCTGCATCACGTGCAGGTCATGTATGCTGCAAAATGCATACATATATGCGTAATTATGTCTCCATACCAACTTACATCTCTGCATGCAAAGGTACAATCTTCAGTTCATGAAATACACTGTGACATATACACAAGGGAACAACATACAGCATGAAACAACATTTAAAAAATGAAACCTGTTGTCAATATCCATGCCTCTGTGTGTGGTTGTGAATCTATCCTTTGTGTGTGTGTGTGTGTGTGTGTGTGTGTGTGTGTGTGTGTGTGTGTGTGTGTGTGTGTTTTAGGGTAAGATTTGGACATGAAGGGGTTAACCCACATCTACTGCCCTGCTGTCAGGTTGATCACCTGTCAATCCTGCTTGTTTATCCACCCTATCTCTCTCTCCCTCTCTCTGTCTGCCTCGCTTTTCTGTTGTCAGTCTGGGCCGGATTTTCCCCCAAAAAAACTGCCTGTGGAAAGTTAATCTCTGCTTTGAACCCACTGAGCTAAGCCATGTTGATTTGATGAGTTTTTAGATATACAGTAAGCCAATGGGTTCAGATTATGATGGTTTTGAGCTGCATGGATGCAAAATCAATTTAACAGGAAACTATGTAACCTAAAATATGTTTTCACTTGCAAGTTGAAGCTCCTTGTTCAGTGTTGGTTGTATAATTGTAATTTACCCTTGAGATGGTGGCGTTTCTTGTTGGTGTTTATAAACTTGTTTTATCTTGGTCCAGAGAGAACTCTGGTTTCCCTGAGGAAATAATTTCTCCAATAAATAACAGGGTAATAGGATGAAATTTGGTCTCCACAGTAAGTGTGTACAGTTTCGAATATGTTCCACCTGAACCCAACTTTACTGTCATTACATTTTGCCATTCCAAAATAGTGCAACCTCATGCAAGTAAGTAACAAGTAATAATAAGTAAGTTATGTTCAACGTGAACACTGTTGTATACAGTGTAAACATAATGTACAAGCAGACATGGTCATAGTTGTTTTGACCCTTGATGTTCAGACTCGTTGATGTCTGTACTGAAAGCCTCCATTAAGGCAGAGTGGTGAACTGTTTGTATCCTGGTTGGGAGGGTCTCTGCTAATGTTGGCAGGTGTCATGAATGGAAGATAAGTGGGCACTGATGCCATGCTGTGCTACATGATATCCACAGTGCAGAGCTAATAGCAAGTCTGTTTTAAACTAAGAGCAGCTTCTGCATATGTTTCTAATATATGATGGACTGTTATATCTATCTATCTATCTAGGTAAAATTATTCTCCGTTTCGCGCTTATCAAACCAATATTACAACATGTATTATACAGAACACGCAATAAATATCAACGATACAGGAACAAAAACAACAAAGCAGAACCAATAAAAACAGTCGTAAAATAAGTTAATAAGTTGTACAGCGTATAAAAAATGAAGTCGTAACCTAAACACAGGAACAGCCAGCATGCTCTTATCTGAAAAACTGTTAAGGGGACAGCCATTTTAAAGTGGAATCTGGAGCCAGACTATAAACAGCCTTTAGAAGTAATCGATAAAACCTTAAAATCTGTTGTAAATTCAATGGATGGAGACTTGTAGTGGAGCTGAAAGTGGAATAATATAATCTCTTTTCCTGGGTTTAGTTTGAAGTCTGACAGCTGCCTTCTGCAAAAGTGTCAAAAATTAAAAAAGCCTATTTTTTTCATAGATGGGGTATCCCACATGCCCCACCTTTTCAAAAAATCTAAATAATGACAAGGTATTCAGTCTGTAATCCGCAGTGACTTACATGGCTGCTTGGCAATTGAGATGAGCAGTGTAGTCATATCACTTGAAATGTAAATACACTTCTAAAAATAAGTGGTCAGCTGAGGTTTTTTTTCTCAAAGGAAAACTGGTTCCTTACACAGCATCTGCTCTTAATCAGTGGGAAGCTGCAGCACACTCAGATCCTCCACAGCTTCTTCTTATATCACCCAACAAGAATCCGCTCTTTGAAAGCGCACTTTGCATACGTTTCTTAAACTAACGTCGTCCTCTCGGCTTAAAAGTAAAAGTTGTATGGCTCCATATTCCACACTGTATCACTATGATTTATTTTTTTTCCTTCTTGATATTTTCCAGCATTGGACTAAATCACACCCAAGAAGTGATGATAAGAAGGTATGCAAAGGGATCACACACAGACTCACACACTTAACCATAGATGGAGACAGGTAGGCAGCTGAACTTCAGAGGAGCTACATCTTTTTAAGATTTGCTGTGACACTGAGCAGGATTGTGCTCTGAGGAATCCTCACTGCACTGACAGAATTTCACTCCATTCTTTTCCTTGTTGCTCATATGTATATGAGTCTGTGAGTCAGAGATCAGAGAAACCTTAGTCACACAGATGAAGATGAAGAAGAAATTTGAGGCAAGTACAGAGGACAAAGGTGGGCATTTAAACAGCAAGATAGACATTAAAGCAGCAGTTGTGAGACAGGGACTGAGAGGATTCATCATTGCTGTGACTTATAGTGTCTTTACACACATCTACACCGTACTGTATTTACTGTATGTCTTAGTGCTAAATCATCGTATTGGGTGTTCTGTATTTGATGGAGGGCACTGGTGTCATTGCTCGACACCCACTTTACTACTAGTAAGCCCCTCTGTAAATTGAAAACCGTGTTTGTATGTGTGTGTTAGTATCAGTCCGAGAGACAATCAGATGATTTCTGCAGAAAAAAAGCAGCACTGACTCAAAAGCAAAACACAGCAGAGAAGAAAAGAAAAGACAGCAAGGGAAGGAACATTGTACTGGGGGAAATTGGGAAAGGATGGAGTGTGTGTGATCGTCTTTGACTGAGAGACAAGAAGGCCCCAAGCAAAGGGAACATTCAGTACAAAATGTAAAAAAAATTTGATGGCACAATGCACTGTAAATCTTCAGATAATGGCTTTCATTTACTTCAACTGAACAGAAAACCAGGCCTTTTTTGAGAAAGGCTTCTGTTACAGACAGGAGGGTGAAACTGGCAGGTCTTTTAGGAGGCCTACAGGAGGTGGTTTAGCCTCAGAGAAACTCTAACTGATGGTGTGATGTAGTAGTAGAAGTAGTGGTGCAGCTCCACCTCAATGTGTGCAGGAGACTTAATGGTATATATAACAACACATCTTGTAATGCTAACTCTCTCTCTAAGCTTTATTTAAAAGCAAACTTCCACGTCTTTGTATTGTTACTTAAGTTAGCATGCTAAACAGCCAGCACCAGCCCACCCGGTCTCGTAATACCACTCTGTACCTCCAGAGGCACTGAGTCACTCTAGTGTCCAGTCTGCCCTCAGTCCAACATGAGAGGATGAAGACGTAGTAACTGAAAGGAGTGATGCACTCTCTCGACCACATTCCTCTTGTCTTTCCTTGAGCTCAGCTTATTGATGCTGCTGCTGTAGCTGCTCTCGCTCTCCCTCACGCTCCCTGACTTCTCGTGGCTCGTCTTCTCCTCCTGCCACCCACTACATCTTCCCTCTCTATCTCTGACCGGGCAGACTGGTTGTGAAATTATCATCAGTGTAACAATAACCGAAGAAAACAGTGTACCAATCAGATTGCAAGGTAAAGCTATGAGGAAAACATTATTCCCAGATCCATAAATGTTTTGGAAACATATTAACAACTGCCCTATGATGAGGTTAGATTTATTCAGGCTAATGATAGCTCAACGTGAGGGTGAGGGTAGAAACTTGGTTGTGATTGACCATCTGCCGGCCCCACTGAACGGCTAGTCATCAGGGGGAAGGGGACAGGGTGCAAATCCTTGTTTCTTACATGGGTAGTCACCCCAACTTTCTGGTAATATGCTGCCGCCTATTTGTCTGGAAAAATCTTACACATTAATGTCATGTCTGGGTGAAAGTCTCAAGTGAGAACTGATGGATATGATGTCACAGTGCACTGACACACCCTAAAATACACTTTTACATCAATTCTGGAGGTCATAAAAGCTGATATTGCACTTTAATGATTCACTTTAAGAGTACTTTGATGAAGCCAAGGTTGAAATGTTTAATAACAATATTAAGGGAGGAAGTCAGGGAATAAGTGTATTCACAATATAAAAGATGAATGAGACAGCTGGAGGACATAAAGGTAAATATTGTGTTTATCAGAGAGGCTGTGAATTAAATGTAATGTTTTGTGTCTGCTCATGTTTTATTGTGCATGTTGGCACTTGAAAACCTAAAGTATGTTGTCTCAACACTGAAGGACAGCTGATTAAAGCAAATGGATTACTGCAGAAACACAACAAACCTGTGATTTGAAACCAGAGCTGGCACAGAAAGAACCACACACACACACACACAGAACAGCAGCACCCATCTTTTATCCTCAAGGTTCTTTCTCCTCAGACCCAGAGCCAAGGACTTTAAAAGCTATTTCCAGCTGCCTTCTTCGTCAATTTCCTGTGACAGGGGTAATTTTATCTCTGAAAAAGGATGGGTGTTCCCACAATAACCTCCACGGCTCTTATCATACACACCACCACTGAAAAAAGGAAAGTATTCCAATCATCTGATATTCTTATTTTTTTTCCTGTGCTGAGTGGAGATATCTCAAAATCCAGCAGATCAGAGCAAAAAGTGATATGCATGAAATGGTATGGAAAATATGATAGTTTCAACTTGTCAGACTCCAAAGTGAAAGAAAAACATCATCTCTGAGTGAAAGCGGGAAAAGGGACTGCCTGTAACATCTTAAGTATTTCAAGTTTAACCACTGGGCTACCTGCCACTGAGGCATCAGTGCCTTTGCTGTGCTTCCTCTTTTAAGTTTGTTTTCTGTCCTTATGAATTAGAAATCGAATGTGTTGTTCTACATAAATATTACATGACTGTTGGGCTGTTTCCTGTGGTATTAGCTGAGATCAAGACCCCAATTCATCTCCTTGGTCACAATGTTTTGCCTCTCAAAAGCTTCAACTCAATACAAAATCACTCGCAAAAAAAATCATATACAATTAATCAAGCTGAAGAATTACTTGAATTAAAACTGACCCATTTGTCTTGGTCTAAAGGTTATAAAAGTTTACATTAATTTATTAACATTACTTGTGTTATATAATTATAATTGAAGATGACTGTTGTCAAGATTTGTTTGCATACGCAGTGTGTGGGTTCACTGCATGCCTCTGCTTAATGCCTGCCACAAAATGCTGCCACACACATATTTAAAGAAAATTTGTTTACTGGAATAAATTAAAGTTAAGTGAACTGACATGTACAGAACTCGGCTTTCTACTTGGAAACAGAATTTAGCCCAAGGCTGAGATACATTTGAGGCTTTGCTGTAATTGAAGATGCAGCAAAACAAGTCAGTCTTTTGAAAAAAAGTAGTAATGTTGTTAGGTATAATGTGCCTTTAACGAAATTGTTGATGTATAATGTATCTTTCAAAATAAACCTTTAGTCCTGAACTTGAGATCATTTTTGTAAAATCCACAGCTTATTTGTGGCTTTAACCAGATAAATACAATCATTTATTTTGATAATTGATTAACTATTTTTAAGGAAAGAATGCCATATAATCAAAGTTCCAGTATCTGACTTGTGAGGATTTGCTGCTTTTCTTAGTCTTATGAGAAAATAAATATAATATCTTTAGTCTTGAAGTGTTGGTCAGATAAAAAAAAGCTATCTGATAGAATCATCTTGAGCATTTGTCACTATTTTCTTACATTTTATGGACCAATTGATTATTCAATTAATCCACAAGAAAAGTGATTCTTACAAATTTTATGTGTCATTTATGTTTTATTCACAACTCAGACTCAGAATCATTTGCAGTCTTGGTTTGCAAATATCAGAGAAAATGTAAGTGTGCTGTGCCTTGAGTCTGTGGAGGTCATCAGGGCTAACGGGGTGTAAACTCGTGGTTTGTATCAAACTCACGTCATGTGCCAGCTGGCTGGTTAGAGGGTTTTGAGGGCTAAACAGGTGGTCAAGTCCCCTCCAACTTTTGGCAGAAAAGCCACATTTGTTTTCTGTGTGGGAGACAGGAGGTCCTGCCTGTGTTTTTTCAGATTAGTGCGAGGCTACAGGGCAGATGGGGGGGTCTCTTGTGTATGTGTGTGCAGACATGCAAGCCTCATGCGCGTGGCTGTGTCTCTGTGAGTGTGTGTGTGTGAGGGGAACAGAGCACAAAAGTCAATGAAGCAGTCATACATCCTTTGTTTACCCATCTGTTCTAAATGTCCTCACAAAATATTGTGACTTGTGTCAAATGGCAGCACATGATTTATTTATTTTGCGGATTACATATAAAGCAGAGTGGTGTACCAATAATTTCACACTGATAAATCCATCAAGGCCTGTGATACAATACATTGTTTGTCACTGTCTCTCTGAAAAACTCATGTCTTCTGACTTTGACATTGTTAGTCAGAGCCTTAGAGCATGCATATTTATAACCATTACAAAAATCATTCCTTTTGCTGTTATAGTCAGTCAAGGTTAAAAGAAACCAAAGTTGACTGTTGGAAGGAAAGGAAATATAATATTTAGCTGTCTCTGAGGCTTGTAAGTGCAACAGTAAATCATCTTTTTCAATATTGCTGAATGATAAACATATTTTTTTGGACATTCTCCGAAAAACTGTTAACTACCGGCTTCTTTATGTCTAAGTCCTGCTCTATGTTCAGCAGCTCAGCCTGTAAGGCAGGAAGCACCAGGGATGAGCAGTGCTCGCATAAAGTCCTCAGGCAATTCATTTAAATTCAAACGTATAGAGCTACACAAAATGTAAATGACATGCTACTTGCACCTGTACTTCACATATGAATCCTTTCATGCAAACGTTAAGTATTTCTTCTGGGGTGGGAATACACATGTATTTCATGTGGGATACCGTGTGACATGTCACGCTTGTTATAATGCAGTTGGACTTGATGACTTACGGTTGTTCATTTTCTTTGCAACCCAGGTAACCCAGGTAACACAGGTAACATTTGGCAGTCTGTGAGTATGTTAGACTGAGGAGAAGTCTGCCATTGCTTTGTTTCTTTTTGTTTTTTGTGTTACATCACATAATTAGCCTATATGATATCTGCTGGGTGCACTGACCTGTGCTATGCTACGCTATCTCTCTGGATGAATGGAGGGAGAGAGCGGGGGGCATAATAATTAGAAACAGAGGCATGATAATTCGATGATGCACTGACCTGTAGCTTTACTGCTAATTATTCTCCTCTGCTCAGATTTGCTGAAACACGCAAGATGAAACGGTGTAAACACACGCAGCAAATCTGATGGCAAAGGACGTCAAGCACATTATCTGAGGCAGAATGGCTTGAACAATAAATAGTGCCAACCAGCAGAGGGCCCATAATATTAGATGAGATGGTGCATTAGCGGCTACATGCAGATTTAAGATGACCCCAGGGAAATAAGCGGGATGTGGTTTTTTTTTTGTTTGTTTTTTGTTTTTTGTTTTTTATTTCTTGAGAAAGAAAGAGAACAGTGAAAATTCATGGTTATAGTCACTCATTTTGGTTTGGTTAAATGTTAAAAAGGCATTTTACTACTCAGTATTACACTATTGCAGTAACAACAGTACCAGCACCTTTTCTTCTCTTGAAATCTGTTTGTGTGATTCAGTTTCTTCCATTATATCACTGAAGTCATGCCCCACTCTGCGGACAAATTACAAACTACTTCACACTTGAACATGTGTTTCAAACCTCTGGTAAAGGGAAAAACCTGTTTCTCATAGGAGTCACACGATGACATTTCATTTAGCAAGGCAAAACCACTCTCTGAGTGAGCATGCAGTAGGGTTATTGCTGGAAATGTTCCCAGGGTAAATGACGCTTTGGAAAAGTTAGATGTAATTCTTCACTCATTGTTCTGTGAGAAAATCTGTGTAACTAATGTGTGAGATAATCAGTTTGGTTAAAAAATGTTTTTGTTGGATGGATTAATCAACAGGCAAGAATTTGTTCTGACTCAAAAGGTCAAGTCGTACCTATTTTGTGTAACCAACTGAACTCCAAAACCTGAATTCAATTTACAGGGATACAGTGTGAAACAGAGAAAATCCACACATTTACTGAAATTACTCCTTTTGTTTTGCGTTGTTGCTTAAAAATGATTGAAACAATTAAATGCCAATCAAAAGTGCTGCACACCATTTTTCTGTCTGCAAATCATTCAAACTTTGGAAACTCCACCACTTTTATACATTAAGGTCAATTTACTTGTCACGGGCAGCTTTGAAAACAGTCGTATGTCAGGTTTGGGAAAATAACCCTGATGATGTCATCGAGGTCATTTCAGCTTGGACATGGAGATCATAATAAGTCTGCGTAACAAACTGGAGGTATCCGTCTCACAAGTTCATCCAACTTTATCAAAGGACAAAGCTAAATCAGTGGAGTAGCGCTTTAAGAAGAGTTTTATATTATTAGAGGACAGATTAGGAGATTATTAGCAGCATCTGGTGGACATTTTCCTCCTTGTGTGTGCTCTGGTGTAACACACACATATATACTGCCTCTATGGCCATTACCAGCGTACTCTAATAGCCATGCTCAATTAAGCACACCTACACCCAGCAGGCAATTGTCGCTTGTTAACCTGCAACCTCATTGAAGACACCATGCCTCGTCACTAATGACACTCCCCATATTCAGTGTGTGTGCATGAATCTGAATACCCTCCTGGCACACTGGCATGGTGCAGTGATTATGCTAATTGCTTAATTATTCAGGAGAGATAATAAGTCAGTGTGAGGTGATAACATCTCATTTGATAATCGAGTTAGATACCTGGGTAAGGATATTAGGAAATTTCATACTGCAGAGCGGAATAAAATTAAAGTTTAAAATTCATTATGAGTTAGATAAGGAATGGGACTAATCTACAACCTTATCTGTCATTAAAATTAATCTGTTAAAAATGGCATCGGGTTTTAATGAGAGCACCATGAAAAGAAACTGGGCATATTTGCAAAATTTATGTGAAATCACCCAATCACCCAACCAAAAACAACTTGTGTGCTTACCCTGAGTTTTTCATAGCGGTCACTCAGTGCTGCCACCTGGTGGTCCCTGTGCCTTCCAACCAGTTTGCACAGCGAGCAGATCAGCTGATCATCAGTGACACAGTACATGTTTACCTTCTCCTCGTCGTGCTCCAGACACTGGAGCCCTCTAAGGTGGGAGTCAGGCATGGGCTCAATGAGCCGGTGGCCGGTAAACGGCTTCTTGTTAGGGTGTGTCGCTCTAAGGCATTCCTCGCAGTAAGACACCTCGCATGTCACGCATGTCTTGACAGCATCCTGTGGGGGGTCCTGCTCACAGAACTGGCACTGGACCGGTTCAGGAGGTGTGCCTGGGCTAGACATGGCGGCGCTAACAGGGACCAGCGCCAACCGGTTGCTCCCTTCCTCGCTGGGAGAGTTGGGCCCACTGTGGGGCGCAGGCAGCGGCAGTGGTAGAGGGAGCCCAGCTGAAGATGAGGCCCGCTGAACTCTATCGATAATGTTCTGCAAGGTCACGTTTCTCTTAAGTCCTTCTAATCCACGCTCTGGACTCAGAGAAATGACATATCTACAGGTGGGGCACTGAAAGGCGCTGATGCTCTGAATAGATTCGTTGGTGGTGCAGTGGGAGACAAGGATGCGGTGGGCGCAGCCGAAGCAAAGGCTGTGGGCACAGGGGAGCAGAAGTGGGTCTTCAAAGAGCTCCAGGCAGATTGGGCAGGTCAGCTCTGACTCCAGAGTGTCCATCCTGCTCAGAAAAGGCCAGGCGGGACCAGGCGCAGTGTCAGCGAAATCCAGAAGAGCCGCTCAGCTGTCTGTAGGCCAGAGACAGAGAGAGAGATGGAGGAAAGCAGAGAAAGGGAGAGAGAAAAGGGGAAAAGAAAGCACAGGGATTTGTGATTAAATGGTGTGAAACGGCTTACTCCTCACTGCTTTCTTGGGAGGGCTTATATCTCAGTGGAGCAGACCACTGAGTGGACTTAAAGAATGCCAGTGTTAAGTGCTGGATTTTTTTGGTGTGTGTCGAAACAGAGAATGGAGGAAAACGGATATCTTTATAGAGTACACAAACAGAAGCAGTTCAGTATGCTTCATCAGCAGACATTTAGATCTGACAATAGTCTGGCTGTGAAACTTCCACTTGTGTCCACAGATGCATGTGGCATTTATATTCTCCTCAGACAAAGCTGCTGATAGAAGAGAATATTAAATAATAAAGGGAGGGTGTGACTGTGCTGCAGCAGACAGGAGATGCAGACCCTCTTCTTATTGGCCTTGTCAGAATAACAGTCGAACCAGGATGACAATCCGATAACTGGTGACATGATGGAATAATTATGTGTAGAACAGAAAGAAACACACCACAAAAGAACCATCAACAACTCACTCACAATGAACAGTGCCAAACTTGATATGAAGATTCAAGAGAGTCATAGTGTGTTTGGTTTATTGTCTATAGAAAAACCAAACACACACCCAGTTACACACACACACACACACACACACACCATCACTACTCTCTGTGTCTATTCGTTCGGCAATTAGTGCATCACCAGAGGAAGGTAATACATTTCATTTTCCAACTGACGCTGACTCATGATGTATAAAATCACTAGAGGTCCATGCCTACAGTTGTATAACAAATTCCATTTAAGTAACTCTGCACTAACACTCTCTGTAATGGATTTGCAGTGTCACTGAAAATGAATGAAAATAAAACCAGTGGTAGTGAGGAACTTATTTTGGGGGTTGGAGTAGAATCGTTTTAATGACAGTTTTTAACACTCAGCATAATGTGGCAGTGTGGGTGTGGTTTTGATGGCGGGTGCAGCAGTGGCAGCTGCAGCCACAGCTGTAGTCAGGTGGTAATTAGTGCACACGTCCCCCTGCACAGTAACTGATTTCCATCCAACCCTGAATGCTGTCTGTGTCTCTAGGTTAAAAGAGGACAGTTACCTGTGTCTATTATCATGTTTGAATACTTTGTGTGTGCAGTAGAAACACATCTAAACGCTTTTGAGAAAAGTGTCTCTCCACTTTGACACAGGTGACTTCAGTCTCCCTGTAACCTGTAAGATGAAACAGTTTCCAGGTGAAAACAGCCGTGGATGTTAACTGGAAGCTGAAGGGGAGTTTTTTGTTAATATTTCTGGATAATATTAATTTTAAGATTTCGACTGATAAGCATATTAGTAAGGTATTAGTAATGGTGGTCAAAACCTGACTGATAAAACACATTGGAAATAAAGTAATCAAAAGTTAAAATTGAGCCTCTAACTTAAAGTTAAAAATTGAATGCTGCGTGCAAGTTGTGTTTTATTTTACTCCTTCTTTATTTATGAATTTAGCCAACGGGCTGTAAATAAAGCAACTGTCAGTTTGTGGCAGCTAATGAGGATTTTGTAACTGCGGAAAAAACCTTGAAGATTAGATAAAACCTAAACAAACCCCATAGAGAAATGGAATCATTGCATAAGCAAATGTATTTAAGACTGGCACAAATGGAATCTACTGAAGATAATACAACACAGAATAAGAATGAAATATCACAGTTTTTTTCAGTGAATGTATTGAAGGGAAAGCAACAAAGAAAATGAAGACTATCTGATGCAGGAGAGACGTCCACTCTTCTTCCCACAGTGTGGTATTTTCAGCAGATGTCACTGTTTACTGAGCTTGAGGCTTGTGTGCGTCTGAGTGGACTAGAATATCCCTCCTATTCATTCTCTAACCATCTTAACGCATGGTTTCCTTTCTTCCTCTGAAAGAAAAAAAACAAAAAACAAGTGCTGCAGATAAACTATCCTCACTTGAGCTCTCTGCAGTCTAAGCACTTTAGTTGTCCGTAATTTTTGAGGCCTGCTAACATTCATTAGCACTGCAGTGGATGGGAGAAAAAATACTGCGTACAAAGAACATTGTTTGTTATATGAGTCTATTTTGATCTGTTATTTCCAAATAAGAGAAGGACAGCCTACCATTGAAACTGTGGGAAGACCTACTGTAGAGGACAGATACTGAGTGGGGAAGATGGAGGTGATTCAGCAATCCCACACTTCAAATGAAATTAAATGTGTTTGGAGGGGCTGTAAACACAACAAATCCTTAGAGAGAGACACACACACTCACATTTACACTTCCAAGTCCCTACATGTCCATACACATCGATACACACTCACATTCCCACAGACACTGCAGCACCAGAGAGCCTCCCTCAGGTGTTTATATTTCCAGAGATATTTTGTCGGTGAAGACTGAAGCTTGTTGACAGTCCAGTAAAACTTGGAGAGGTGTTAGGAATGCAGTACATCGTGTTATTTTTGGCCTGTTGGTCAGTTTGCCTTGTATCCCCAGACTAGCATGTCTAGCATGAAGTGGAAGTGGAGAAAAACTAGCAGCTCTGCAGCTAAATAATCAGTTGTGTTGTGAAATGAGGAACTAAAGTTTGTGTAGGAGGGTGAACACTGAAAGTTGGAGAATTTTCATGTGTGTTATCATTTAACCTCATTTAATCCACAAGCATTTGACAGTATTGCACTAATGGGACTTTTCCACTGGTCAACATTTTGCTAAAGCTGTTTTTAGCAAAACTAAACATTTTTGTTACACAGCCTGCTCAGCCCCAAACAGCACAGCAACACAGTTATCACTTAGCTGGGGAACACAGTGGAGAAATTAGCAGCATTTTTGTTAAAGAAGCTGGTAAATATGCTAATGATACTTTGTGTGTAAAAAGGGATTTGATTGCAAACAGAATCACCAGACGTTAAAGAAGCTGTGGTTCTAAGTTTGATGCTGCGTAATACAGATTTTAGTTGTAAAATCAACAATGAAGTTATTATTAATATGTTGGAGGCAATAGCACTTTATGTCACTTCATTAGCAGCCTTGTTTTTGCATTCCTGCACACAGCTGTCCCACAAAGTAACATAAACAGCAGACAGCATTTTAAAGATGCACAGAAAGTAGAGCAAAAAAAGTCCCTGACAAAGCTGGAAAAGTTGGACATTGATGGAGCTCTGACAGGTAACCGCTTTACAGGAGGGAAACCTGGAGGCGCTAAAGGATAAAGAAAATAAATCCACTACAATCTGTCAAAGACAAACACACACTAACTGAAATCTGTGCCTGACATACATAGTCGCACAAACCCAGACAGGCAGGTGAGACAGGGTGAAATGCCTCTCAGCATACCATAGGTGACACTGTTGAACCATGCACGGAGGTGACAGAGCACAGAGCAGAACACAGTGTGTGTCATCTGAGGTAGAGGAGGAGAGAGGAGCATAGAAATGGGGGAAAGGTAGAGGGGAAGAATGGAAGAGGAAATAGGAACGGTGTGGGGTGGGGGGGGGGTTGAGATTGGTGGAGGAGGAAATTGATAAAATCCAGGCAAAGTTGTTTATTTTTCCACCATCACTCTGTGATCCTCATGACTGTCAGAGCTGCCACTGTGTGTGAAAGACTTATCTCCCGTGCTGACACCACTGAAACGTCAGTACCAATACTTTTCAGTGGGGGGCAATACAAAGCTGAATGAGTAGTGGAAAAGTCCTGCACTGTGCAGCCTCTGCATGTGAGCAATAAATGATGTTTCTTACCAATAGTCATATACTGCCACATATGGTTTATATACAGCCTTTATAATATGAAATCTGTATGAAATGTTCAAGTATTTCTTCTTCCCTCCTCATTTCCTTTTAAATAGTTGACACTTTGCTCTTTGCAAAGAAGAAAAAATAGATAGAAAAATATGAGAACCTTTCATGGCCACAGTTTCTTTTATTCCACTTTCACTCTCTGCTCAAAATCAAAAACACAAGAGCAAAACTGTGAGGAATGTATTAAACGGTGCATCTGTCTGCTCTAACATAAGCTGCTTGTAACATTAAAAATGAAAAGAAGAAAGAAGAAAATCCCAGCAATGCAAATAAAGTAAACAGTCTGGTCTCACATTTTTCGTACTTACAATATTCACACTAAATAGCAGCACACACAGTCATAAAGTGGTGAGGATGCCTCACCCATCTCTACTTGTCAACAGACAACAATATAGGCTAATATAAGAGAGATACTGTATATTTAAGTGTGTGTTGGTGCTCATCCCTTCAAAATAAGAATCAGATTGACATTCCTATATCTTCCTGTGTTTCTATTGCTGACAGTTTCCATTTCTCTACCTCAGATGCTACTGTCAAATGCTACATTTCTTATTACCAGGGTTACAAATGCCATTGCCCCAATGCCCTCAAATTTCTGGTGATTTTATATTGAAAGAAAACTTCTATAAGGTCTCTGATCCATAAATGTCAGCGAATAACCTTTTGCGACTGAACATTATTTAGTGTTACGTCAGCATAAAATCCAACCTCACTTTAATATTTTAAAGGATGCTCACTGGCTCCTTGGAAAACAAATAAGCATGTCGATGAGAAACACTAATAAAGCCCATTAAATCGTTCAACTTTTGATCTCTCTTTCTGTTTATATTTGGGCAGACTCCCCCATTTGTCTGTGCTCTACATCTAAATCTTTCATTAACTTTGGGTCCAGGGAGGTTGCTGCTTTCTATTCCACTCATAGTTTAAGCTGTTAAAATTTTCATAGGAGCTCTTTCTATCCATTTTCTAAAAACCGATTCGACAAGACCACAATGCGGACAAAAAAACAACAACAAAAAGATATAAGAGTCTTAGATAGTTTTTGAAATGGGAAAAGAATGTGAATGTTTCCTGGCGTTCAACATAATACATAGAGCTGAACATTATACTGATGTTCTGTTCATAATTGCTAATAATTGTGGTTCTACTCAGTCTTTTGTCCCAATGTTTTAACACAAAAACTTTTGACTTTCTTCTCTTTAAACCCTGCTTCAGGGGAATTTTATTTCACTTCTGTTTTAGCAAAATTAATATTTCAATTACAGCATCGCTCAACAAATTGAACCGAAAAAGTCTTATTTTCTCTATGGCAATTCTAGCACACTCCCAGAAAATGACACAAAATCACTCAGAAATAATCACAGTGAGCAGCCGAAAGCTTTTTAACCACCCCCCGAAACAACATTTGGCTGGGTGTAGGGGCGAATTTGGTGAGTTGACGTGAGCGGCTGTGGCAGTCCGCGGAGTAGAAGCGAGAAGTAGGTCATCCCCATTGACCTGGCTCACATAATCACCATACACTGTGTGTGTGTACGTGTGTGTGTGTGTGTGTGTGTGTGTGTGTGTGTGTGTGTGTGTGTTACTGTATGATTGTGCTGTTTCAGTTCTTTAACTCACAGGCAGAAAATAGCAAACTGTGAAATGCTGGAAACAGGCAAAAGAAGGCAAAGCATCTGAAGCTGAGCATAAACATGATGACGTCTGACTATCAGCTGTGGCAATGGCACATTTTTGGAACAACAATCAGTGTCTGGTCGAATTGAAATATGAGCCACAACAGATTTAACAAGGGTGATCGTGAGTTCTGTCTTTAGTCATGTTTTGCTAAATAATATTTGTACATTTACCAGTAAAATGTACAGCTAATTGCGAGTACAACAACATGTTTAGTGTCAAATTTTCAGACCTGTATCATCTACATCACCTACTTTCACAGTAGGTAGAAAGAACCAGTGCTCCATTTTTCTAATTTTTATTAAAACTAAATAAATTATGGACATTTTTGTTAATTATGCAACAAGATTTCTAATTTGCTCATGTGTAGTTAAACTCCCCTTTCTGTTTCTCCAACATCTAAACCTTTTGACACTGTGTTTACCCCGAGTCTGTCGCAGAATTTTTTAAAGAACCCTCAACTGCTTATGAGATTTGCAATTCACAAAAACTGTAATCTGCTTACACAGCAGCAGCGGATAGCGCACTATGACAGATTAACCCTCGACCTCGCAGAATCGTTGAGAACAAGTTGTCTTTTCAGGGTCATGCTTTCCATGCCAAGGTCGTAGTAAATTTCCTCTGCAAATTGTTTTTTTTTTTTCCTTTCGTTCTTGCTTTCTCAAAAAGGGATTTTATTTATCTTTCATACAGTATATAGAAGCAGCCATGCGGAAACAGTGCTGATATGCTCCCCTGCCATGTGAAGCAGAGGAAAAATATTATGCTACAGCATAACAGCATTTCCTAGTAAAATATTTGTCTTGGCCACTGCTTGTAGGAAGTAAGTGATAAATCTTGTAATGCTTGTTCTGGAAGAAATTCATTCATTTCATCTCGTCCACACCACACTGGCTAGCAGGTGTAGGGTCCAATTAGGACAGAAAAAGAAAAAGTATACTTGATCGTGCCCAGAGCTCAAGCTAAAGAAGTCCAAATTCCACTTTTATGGTAGTGATAAAAGGCTGGGAGCTTTAGATGTCAAATTCAAAAGAGAATAAGATTTCCAAATCTCTCTCATCTCTTCACATCCCTCCTTTTCCTCTTGTCTCCTCTCCTCCACCACCTCCTCAGCTTCCCTACCTCTCCCTGTACAGTATGAATCTGCATTCTCTGGATCGTCAACACACGCGCATAATGTCATTATCTGATTCCAGACGCCATGTCATGTTGATCTCTAATCCGCTTCCTACCACACCAGCCGTGACCAATCGCAGCCTTTCATGTTCTAAAGCGGTCAGTCACACCTAACAGGATTGGCTGGTTGTAGTCTGGGATGCCGAGGCTATTAGTGATTATGATAAAGGGTGACATTTGTGATTGTGGGTTGTTTGTTTGTGTGTGTGTGGGTGTCTGTGTGTGTGTGTGTGTGTGTGTGTGTGTGTGTGTGTGTGTGTGTGTGTGTGGCGGGGGTCCGTCTGGGACCTTGCTTGTGTGACCCAGATTGGGAACAGTGCTGCATGTGAAATTAGATGTGATGTTTTGGGGGCTGGAGATTATAGGGGACAAAAACAAGTCTGGTGTTGTCAAGGACATATTTCATCAGGGTGAATGATCTTCACACCCATAACAGACATGCCCACACACAAATGCACACAGTGGCGAGGATGTTAGGTGAAAAAATTTTCTAGGGACTGAACTAAAATTATTGTGGTGATGATGGAGGAGGAGGATGCCAAAACTAAAGAAGGGAAAAAACAAACCTAGTGAAACTGAATACAGTGACAGAACTGTCATCTGCATTTTTAAGAATCATGGAGCAATATAACTATATTGCAAATGAAGGCTGAAATTAAAACTTTTGCTTTCCTTTCTTTCCCAAAAGACTCAGACTACCCTAACTTTATCAACAAGGAATATCACAATACCCCCCCCCCCCTTTCCAACCTCCTCTTCCTCCCTAATAATTTGTGTGTAGTCCCTTAATGCTCACTGTAGCTTTAATAATGCATCACACTGTTTGAATTCAGTTGTTGTCAGTTTTTGTATCAGAAAGGGAAAGCTGATGCATGATGCACTTTTAGACTTCACTTCTACCTCACTTCTCTGCCTTCTCCTTCGTGGAATCCCACTCATGGCATCCAATTTAGCACTTAATCTTGTGTGTTCCTTTAATCTTATTGGTGTGGTAAGAAAATAGAAACCTTGGAAATGTCATGGGATGATGGAACATTCACAGTTGAACCCATGTGTGCTCTATTTCCTTCAAGGGCTCGACACATTTAGTTAATGCTTCCTTCCATTATCAGTTACTCCATAATGCATTGATGTTGCCTCAAAATATGTGCTTAGGATCCCCTAGTGGAGATGAAAGTGATTAAATAGTGGTTATTCCCCAAAGTGTTGAATTATCATTGCAACTTTGATTGGATAATGAAATGTTTTCAATATGAAGGCAGCCTCAGAGAGCTGATGTTAGCTTGTGTATGCATGTATGAACATAGCACTAGAGCGATAAAGCCAAAGCATGCAGCATCTGCATGGCTTATGCAGGGCAGCTGCAGGGGAGTCATGTGACAGAGCCAGATTGTCTCTTTTGAAGCGAACTTTCCTGGGCATTCATGTGTAACTGGAAACATATCCTCCTCATCAAGTGATTTTCTCACTGATATTTGAATCTTTAAAACAAGTGAAATATGCTGCTGCAACAAGAATATTTAAACGTGTGTCCAGAATTCATGACTTCATGTTACATTTGTAACAAATTATTGAGACAGTATTATTTTTATTTGAAACAGGTTGGGCAGGTGGCAGGTGGAGATTTTTTTTTTTTACACAGTTAGCTTGGAGTTATGTGTCTGCACCTTCTCAAGAAACCTGCTTCTTTGCACATGTGACCACAGTTTAACCTGAGCATGCCTTAGATGACCCTGCTGACCTACATCACAGAGGACATAGTATATCATAATACGTAACATATGGACATCTTGGGAATGTGTTTACAATTACACATGATTTTGAGCCCTCTGCATATTTTGAGAATGAACGATGACATTACAAGGCAAAGTGAGGCTTTAGGTGATGTGTTTACATTGAATGAGGGGGGGGGGGCGGTAAAAAAACATGATATTGGATTTTCAAGAGCTGTCTCTCATGGCAAGTACTCCAAAATGAGGTGACCTGACTTTTAACATCTGTCGGTCTGCAGCAGATTATCCAAAATCCCTCGATACATATCAAATGGCCAGGACATATCTTCAGACTCGCAATTTGAGGAGGAAAAATAACTGACACCAAGCAGTGGCTGAGCTGACACCTGTGAAGGTTGTTTATCAGGCAGCACTCGAACTGCTTATTTTGCTTTTGTATGGAAACACTGTAAAAGATTTCAAAGGGAGTGAGGTTTACTTTAGAGAGGAGCAAAATCTGGTGTTTCACTGTGTTTATGTCTGAAATTCCATTATAAGAAGTGTAGCAAGCTATGATGATATATTTATAGTTCAAATGCTAAAACTTTTGGGTAATACCACACTTAGGATTTGTAAAATATCCCACTGCAGAGGCTCCTGACAACTGTAAAAAAAAAAAAAAAAAGTTTGAGGAACCACTTATCCTCTCCACAGGACTGCACAAGCTGCCAAGTCTCACTGAACCGATTCTGCTCATTGTCACAATTTCTGAAGTTTCCATGGCAACGTTGCACTCTCATCTTATTCGGTTGGTGATTAAAGAACGCACTGGGGTGAATAAAATGAACTGAACTGGAGTGGAAATAAGGGGAGGATGTAAGCAGGAAAAGTATTCCAGTCTGTCTTTGTCCTTTATTGAAGGATGTTTAGATAGCAATTAGTAGTTTGGCCCTCAAGCGTCTGAAGTGGGCGACTGCTGACGCTTTGAAGATCAAATTAACCAATTATGGAAAGATAAGACTCTCACGAGTTATACCTCCCCATTTATTATCTAAGTCACACACTGCTGAGATAACAGGATGTTTTGGGGGCAATGTAGGTGGCTAATGCTATCAGCAACAGGCAACAAAGTTTTCCTGAAAAGATTTTGTGATTAAATACAACAACACTGAAAGTAACTGCTTAAATTTTTAACAAGATCAAGAGAACACCTTTACCTCCTACCAAGTTTTAACTAACTGACAGACGTGTCCCAGGAAGAGACATAGCAACACTGCCATTGCTATATTTGTCAGCACAGTTCCCACAGTCAATCTTCAGGTTGTGGCTGGGAGGAGTGCAGAAGGATCTGAGAGCTAACATGCTTTTCTCAAACTCGCCTCTGCTGACAATACCACTGAAATGTGTCAAGGGAAACAGGAAAAGAAACAGCAACAATACTATTGTTGCTATATTGGTCGGCATCGTGACAGCTACAAACCAACCTTCAGACAAAGCGTTTTTGTACTTCCTAGTCTCCATTTGTCAAAGCAAATGGGGGATATGGCAAGCTACAAGCTTATATGCATCAAAAGTATTAAAATGTTAACGCTTTTTTTAGAACAGATCTCTATGTATGATTTTCACCATCACTGTAAGTCAAATCTGACACTTTTTTACAAACATTTAAAGTCTTTTAAAAAATGTTCACTTCCTAAATGTAGAATTTCAGCATTAAAATCTAGGGAAGCTGCCACAAAAGTCACACATGTTTCTATTTAATTCAAAGTTACAGTCATTCCTTTAACTAGCACTATAATCTGCAGTTACAGTAGCCTCCCTTCCTTGAGCTCCCATTGTCTTGTAGATCAAACACTGACCCTGGATTTTCTTGATCCCTGTGACCCATGGCAGGTGAGAAGGATCAGTAGTAGCACTGAGCCTGTGGCAGCCAGCTGTCACCCACATGCTCCAGCACACAGGCGACACATGCACACTTGCGCACACATGTACAGATACATGCCTCAGCACACAGGAGATTCTGTGAAATTGAATAACCTGACCTCTGGGAGGCTCTGAAAACAGACGATGACAGAGTTGTACCGGCGTGAACAGAAGAAAAACATGTAGAGCGTACACTGCCTTGACCTGCATGTGGCTGTATCGTAGCTGAATGTGTTACATTTACAAATACACACCAAAATTTGGGAAAAAATGTCATCTAGCTAGACATGTCCTCTCCCCTGTAGCGCTTAAATTAACACTGTCAAACTTGCTCCCTCCTAAGTGCAAAAAGGACCAAACATTCTGGACCTTTTAAAGCGACTCACCCTCACTCACATACTCAAACGCACTTCCAGCACTCAAGTACACATACATTTTAAGCATCCCTCAAGGCACTGTCTCCTGTCTTTATGTGTCTTGGGCTTCAAGCAACCACCAAAACACACAGTGGCTCTTTGAAATTGGGTCACACAAAACAGACTCTCACACGCAGCATAACCCCACCCACGCACACACATGCGCACGTACACACACACACACGATTTAATGTTTAATGTTTTTCTGGTCAATACTCAAAAATGTCAGCGTCAATACCTGTGAACCTGTTAAATATAAGACCCAAAAAAAAGAAGAAAAAAAAAGACATGCCATCAAATTCACCACAGACTCTACTCTTGAAGCAATTCTGCATTTGTCAAAGTTGACCGCATATTTTATGAGACTAGAACATATAATTAAACTTTTTGTAAAGCAGAATTTGCTCAGAGCTCAAAGACTGACACATTTAAACCAATCAGGAATAAACAACTCATTCATAATTATATAGACCATATAATAAAAACAGACTCCTTGTTGTAAACATAAAGTTTCTCCTTGACCGTCATACAGATGGCTCCACAACTCTCATTGGCTGAGTCCCGAAGCCACTGCTCTATCATTATCATTCCAGTAATGCTGGCACTCAACTCTTCCACTCCTCATTTCCACTGAGAATAGTGTCTGAGCTGAGATAGAGGGTGAAAGCATGCGGGAATCCCCTAGAGACTCTCATAGATGTAAGTAAACTAAGAGGAACACAAAGTGAGACAGACCCATTTTACAATATGCATAAGAAAACAAAACAAGCTCCCTTCTCCTCCTCCTCTTTTCCTCTTACCTTCCACATGATTAAAATCCCATCATCCACAAACAAAGTGAAAAAGAGAGGAAGAGAGAGAGGTGGGGAGAGAGAATGGAGGCTATCTTTGGCTCCCTCTCTCCTCTGTGGGATGCAGCAACAGCAGCAGCAGCGGTAGAAGCAGCAGCGGGCAGCGAAGTTGGGAGTCAGTGAGGATGTGGATACGTCTCTGTGGCTGTGTCATCACCTCTCATGACATGTTTCCTCCCCTGCCTGTGTAAGCCTTTCCATCCTGACCCGGCACACAGAGAGAGAGAGACAGAGACAGAGAGAGAGAGAGAGAGAGAGAGAGAGAGAGAGAGAGCAGGGAAAACTAGTGCACCGCCCCCCTCTCTATCTCCCCGCCCCTCCTCCTCCTCCTCTTTGTCCATCCCTCCCCCTCTGTTTCCCTGTATTCAAATCTGCCAGTGGGCTGCCCCGCCTCTAAGTAGGCCAATCACTGAACCAGTGGGGGTGGAGTCTGGGCTGTCTGTGTGCAAGTGTGAGTTTGCAGTCAAATCTGTCATACATACGTATGTGTGTGTGTGTGTGTGTGTGTGTGTGTGTGTGTGTGTGTCTATTTGTCTTTGCTCATATGCTTGCTTACATGCAAACTTGAATGTGGATGTGTGTCCAAAGCCAGGTTCCATTTTGCTTTGAGTAAGAAGACCTTAATGTGATCTGGTTGCCTTTTCACTATCCATTAAGTGTAATAATATAATTATTAATTTTATTCACTCTTGTACAGTCATGGCTACAGACTCTCTCGCCACCTCCTGCTCGCATTTGAGTCTAATTAATTTTTCAAAAATGTTTTATAGATACCGCAATAATATCATTTCTGTGAATTCTTTTGGCCACAATAATCGTGTTGTGAAAATCAGACAAATAAGGGCTAGCGCTCAAATATATGCTAAGATTACACTCCTGTCTTATGAATATTTACTCATCCTCCCAGCTGAAGCAGAGTAACTAACAAATTCAAGCATACATTTCTTGTTTCAGTGCTAAATCTCAACCATCATGGCTGGCCTCACAGTTCACTTTCAGTAATGGGCTAAGTCAGGAAATGGAAGTCCGTATTCCAGGTACAGAATGTGCCAACACTTTGTTTTTACACACCGTCCAACTCAAAACCTGTGGAGTTTTTGAACCTTCAGTACTTAGTATTATTGGGATCAGCAACAGTAAATGCCGAGTTTCAGCATCACTGCACACTGTTTACAGTTTGTCATCGCTTTGCTCCCTATCTATTCATTAGTTTAGCTGAGTGGAACACTAATGTTGAAGACTAAAAACAAATGGGTGAAAGCCATTCAAGCCAGTGACATTACCCTTACTGTAATGACTCACATCAAGAGAACAACAAAGACATGTTTTACTCACCTCTGTGTTCCTCTCAGTTTCTCTTTTTAAAGTTTCATCCACTAATTAATCCAAATCGTTTCTACTTTGTTGTTCTTTTGATCTCAATGTAGACGTTTGACATTAAAAGCCTTTAAAGACAGGGAGGGATTATGCCCTTTTAGCTGCTGGAAGGCTTTTAATTTGAAACATCTGTGCTAGAAATGTTCAGATCATTGACAGTAGCTGAAGCCACATTGATGTCATATTGTAGTGAGAATAATTACAATTTTCCGACTTGTAAGTAGATGTCAACACCAACAGGAGGAAGAGTTGGGTTTGTGTGAACAGCACACACAATCAAGAGCAATTAAAAATGTGAAAACATCAGGAAGTATGATAAAAATATATACTTCTAATAAAGCAGAAAAGTCTCTGTCATAAGGCTCTTTGTGAATTTACTGTATATTAACATTTTATCTGTCTCCACATTTGCATCCATGACACATCCTCAGCAGCAACTCACCCCTTGTAGTTTTTTTTAATTTGTATGTCTCCCTGCTGTCTCCCTGTCTCTTTCTCCACCTTGAAACTTCAGCTGTTTTGGCCGCTACTCATAAAAACAACCCCCTTTTTTTATGTGGCCCACAAGGAAAGCAGCTTAAATTAATCTCCAAGATGCAAGTCAGTCATTTACCCTCCCACACAAGGCACGCCGTCCTGCCATAACTGCAATCTTTGATCAACAATCCTCAGCATTCATCAGCTGTCTCATTGGAAACTGTACCTCCTGTCATGTCTGATACGCTGTCAACAGTGCTCTCCGTCTTGGCTATTGAAAATAACAAAAGGCAGAATAAAACCAAAAAATGGAAAGCTATCAGCCCAAACCATTAGTTAGATCTTCTCGGTCTATGCAATGTGAAAGCTTTGAGAGCTTGCTGCTCATTGGTAGCTATACACACCAAATAATCCCTAACATTTTGCCTTAGGGCAATGAATCCTTTAGTGTAGAACATGGTTCTTACTCTGAAAAGGGTTGTGGGTTTAATTCCATCCTGTTTGAGATGCCAGAAATAGTATTTTGGCCAAAAAATTAGGTTTTATGCATCAAATGAAACTGTTTGTTTGGGTCTGATAGGTTCCAGAAAGCGAGTCCAAAACTGAATGCACGACTGAAACGCCAAGCACTGACAGAGATTACAATTAGATAAAGTGTTTTGGAATTTCTCTTAGGTCCCTTAAAATGTGCTTTTTACAGCTTTGGCTCAACGATCTCAAATGGAGGTTATTTGGTGGATTCAGTGAAGAGTTTCCACACCAAAACTTTTCTTGAAATTTAACACATTTACAAATTCCAGTGATCATGGAGATAAAGTAGCGAGTAGCTAAAGTATACGAGAAAATTATAGAATGTGTTGCATGGCTATTAGCATAGGTGTTATGGGTGATGGCCTTTTCCATTAAACAGCTTTTTCATATGATAGGCCTTCAGTATAATAATGTAAAATGGTTGGATTTGGATATCTGTCGGTGTGTGTGTGTGTGTACTCTGGTGGGGATTTTGGCTGTGTGTTTCGAGTGGTTGGAGTGGGATCAGTCGAGGTGAGGCGGCTGCTAAAGAATGTTCTTCTGGAAAAGGACGAGGAAAGAGTTTCCATCTTGGGTCAGTTCTCAGCCACAGCAGGACCACAAACTTTTCGAATACTCTACTGTGTTCCCAAAGCACAGCAAGAGGGAAAACATAGGCACATACACAGTTAGAATTATGATTCAAAAAAGAGGAAAATATATACCTCTACAGTGAGGTTGTATACTTTCCAGCTCCCTTATTTTATAGAATCACACATCACAGAAAATAGTTGCTACACAGTGACTCAGCTTCTAAGTCATGAGCTTAACGATTAAGTTCTAGGCAGCTTCAAACCTTGCTTACTGATCTCTACATAGATTTCATCAATCTATGTGTGAGTGTCGGATTGTTGCCCTATTTTAATGTGTTACAAACCTGCCTGTCCGCCATATAATTGAAAGCATGACAACCATAAATAGAGTTACAAACTCACTTGAGTACTGTGTGCCAAAGTTAACCAGTTTTAACCAGTGCAAGTAGTGACTACCTGAAACATGTTTTGAGACCATTTGGCACTATTAACCAGTACAAACCTGTATACTTGACTCAGCCCGACTCGGCTGCTGCTGATACGAGCTCACGTACACGCTCACTTCCATCGACACATCCTGTACATACTTAACTGCAGCCCATACACTGAATCATGTCGAAGGGGCTCTCCAGATTTGTTCATGTACCACAATCAGGCTGTATACTCAGTGCTTGTTAGCCTGTTAGCCTGTGGATATTACTCCTGATTCCTGCTGCCTGCTGAGTTTGAAGAGACTCACTGCTGCGGTTTGCTTAAGTTACACAATTTTTAGTACCAGTTAATAATTTTTTTGCATTTTTATCTTAAATACTTGCTAATACTCTGCTGTTGTCATAAGACAGCATATATATAAGTTGGTAAAGTTTTGTTTGTGTACTTATCATAAATCAATTTTCAGCACTGCAGTGAACATTAGTGCATTTCTGTATTTGGTTGTGTTGTTTGTTTACAAGACATTTTGTGCAGCATTGTATCCCTAAGTGCTGCACATATTGGAGATGGTTTTTTCATTTGAATGATTTTTACCTAATTACATGTTTTCTCAAGTTGCAGTGTGTCGATCTCTCAGGACCACCTTAAAAAAATTCCAGTTTGGTTCGTTTTTAATTACCTGCAGGAACACTGAATTTCTATTATTGCACTGATGCAAAGTGTTGACAGAGATGCTGTACAGTCATTGCATCACATACAGTGATTTAGCCATGGGGGGTTATGCAACAGCATTTTTAATAAAATTTAAATAAAGCACACCCACAAGGACTCTTCTTACATTCAAGTCTCCCAGCAGACACAGTAACTAAGGCTTTGTGAAGTGTCCTCTGCCACAATGCTGCAAAGTCGAGTGGTAGTTTTTCACCTTGAACTATATGTTCCCATCTTGCCCCTGGTGGTATTCCACAGCTTCTAATGATAATGTGCAAATAGAAATGGAGAGTATTGAGTTCAGAATCATAATGACTTGATTTGCCAGGCGCAATGGACATGTAAGATCTGCAAGAGACAGTGACTCACATTCTGTACCAGGGACAAAATAGAAGGAAACACAGAGCATACAAAACTGTTGGGAAACTTGAACAAAGCAAACTCAAAAGAAATCTCAATTATAAAGAATAGAAAGAAACCCCTCAGTTCTTCATGTACTGCTGTTAAGCCAAAAAGTCAGTGAGAAATTGTTGAGCTGTTTTGTGTCAGTTTTTTAGTATTCTACAAGGACTTGGTTTTGTGCTCTTAAAAAACTATCCTGGAGCATTTTGTGTATCTAATGTAGTCATTTGGCATGATTTGTCAGGATATTATTCCTGTCACTTGTTAGAAATCAAGCAAACAAGAAATGAAAGAGGTTGTGACAATTAAAGCTCTGCTATGGAAAACAAAATCAATATATTTAAACTAGTGTTTTTATTGTTTGCTTTATGTTAGCTGCTGCCGTTTCTGTGAAATGTAAAGGGAAAAAACAAACCTTTGACTCTATTGTTGCCCTCCATTTCCAGCCCTCTCATGACAACTCTCCTACTTTAGGAAAGCTGGCCTCTACTTTGCGTTTAGAGAGGTTTTATTTTTAACAACCAAGAATGAGTGGAATGCGGCGGAGTCCGTCTCTGCTCTCAGGGTGAGACCATTATGGGGGATAAAGTCTGACAGGGTTATGACCAAGACCTTTTGTAGAGGGCACCGTCGCTGTGGGTAGCCTGGGGTTTGTAGGATTTACACCACACATATGTGCACATAGACACGTGACCACAACACTTTGATATTTTAAATGGCTCTTAGTCAACCTCCCAGGTAAAATGAATGCAAAAAGACACTTTTTGTAGGCTATCCGACAATGCAAGTCAGCATCCTTTCATGCAAGCACACACATATACATTAAAATATCCATACACACATGAGCTTCATCAGCATATTATCTTCCAGATGCATCAACTCAGATATACAGTGTCTTAAAACCTCCCCAGTCAGTGATCATACGTTAGATATGCATTCATATTGCATGACTCATGGGAGGGTCTTTTGTAGAGCTGTTCATACATACGTTTACTTATTTAAGTGCAACCATGTCTTGCATGTGCCCCCCAAAAAAATGTGTTTGTGACCTTTTGAGCACCTTCATAGTCACAGCTAAGGCACTTCGGGAAAATGTCAAACACATTTCTCCTCAAACTGACCTCTGGCTTTCAAAAGCAAGTTCACATGCGGGTAGTAAAGGACTGGTTTCAATTAGTGAGGGGAAGATGTACAGCTGGTATCAGCCGAGCAGAGACACAGCAGCTGCTTTGAAGCTCAGTTTGGGATTAGAAGAGAAAGGAAGTAGGAACTCTGTGGCTGTATTCAGTATTTCAGAGTGTTTTGTTATGGAGATTCTGCTGTAGTGTCTACGAGCTATCTGTCTCTGTCAAGTGACCTCAGTTGATAAAATGATTGAATCAGGGAGAAACTAATACACAGAAAAATGCTCTGAAAACAGATTTTAAGAGAGAAGGGGGGGGGGCAAAACAGACAGATTAAGAGATGTGGAGGGAGGGGGGTGGGGAGTGGAAGAGATAAAGAAGTCGAGGTGATAAACGTTAAAATGTAGCTGCAGTATTTTTGGTATGCAGAGTAGTCGGAAAATCAAGAGGGGAAAGGGAGATGAAAAATGAAGCAGTCTGGATGGATACAGATGCAGCTAGGGGTAAGGGTAGCTTTTTTCACTTTAGTCTGGGTGAAGTGACCCTTTCAATGTGCCCACTAAGAATAGTTGCAACTATTGTGAGTCATTATCACTGGAAATCACACATTTACCACATGAATCAGCAAGTTAAAACACAGATGATGGATGGTGTGTGTGTGTGTGTGTGTGTGTGTGTGTGTGTGTGTGTGTGTGTGTGCAGTCAGGTCTGTCTGTGTGATCTGACATAAACATTCCCTGAGGTGCTTCAGGGGAGTACAGGCCATGAGATTCTCTAAGAAAACAGGACAGGGAACACGGCTCACGATGCTTTCAGTCGTTGTGAGTCAGAGAATCAAAGACAGGTCAGTTGATAAACAGAAATATTTTGATTCACTGCTGTTTGGGAATATCTAATAGGAAGCACAAGGCAACTGAGGTCAGAGTGAGTAATAATAAACTCTGAATCAACAGTAGTTGTGAACATCTTTACCCTGCTGGCTCCTGTCAAGCATGACATCAGATTGGATGCAATAAAAACAACATCATCCAGGACAATGGAGAAAGAATATGTATTCCTTGTCAGATTTCAGGATTTAGATGAAGATAAGAGCATCCAGTAGTGGCTTTGTACATTATGCATGCACACCACACACACGCAGATCTAGATCTATTGCTGGAATCTGACACATTCACCAGCAGCTACAGCTCAAGGTCATTCTCTGTCACAGTAAAGGAATTCACTGCAACATCATCCAGGCTAATGCAAATGTGCCCATACACACACAAACACATACATGCCCAAAAGCATGCACACAAGTCCACGAGGATGGACACACACACAGATGCTGATAAACCTAAACACATACACACAGATGTACTCACATACACACAGATGTACTCGCACACACGCATTAACACACGTACATATACGGGTGTCAGGCGGCATCATCATTAGCTGTCAGCGGGCCCAGTGTGTCCTCAAACTGTCACAAAGGGAGTCGCATCCCCGGCTGGTCGCCCTCAACCCAAACCAACACCAGCTGGTTCACTGCGACAACAACACATTATCCCACTGAAAACTGACTCAATCAGTCAGAGAAGAAACATTAGCATTAGCATAAAAGTCAGAGTTTATGATGAAATTATATATTTTTTTCTTATTCAGTTTCAAGTCTGTTAATTTCTAAGATAAATAATCTTTTTAGAGTTAACAAATGCCTATAAATCAGTTTTAATTGGCAGCCCTTTAACATTTTTGCAAAGCAAAGTCTTTGAGAAAAGCCATAGAAAAAACTCTAAGTCACTAATCCAGGAATCTCAGTGCTGAATCTTCAAAGTTCTTTAGTGTCTGCTTCTTGCCAGACAGCTTGTAAATATCCTTTTAACATAGCCTCTCATCTGTGCTGTTTCTAGGCACAGCAGGAAACTGTTGTTAGTGAAAAAGCCCTGGTGTGTGACAGTGAAAGACAGACAATACTATCAACTAGTGGCCAAGAAATGGATAAATACAGTTTCAAGTGAATGGAAGTGGCTCCGATGTTATGTAAGGTTTTGTATCGTTAATCATTTTGGTTAACGTGCCAAAAGTAAAATATTGTGTTTATTTCAAATAAGAGTTAAGTTTACGGTTTATAGAGACTCAAACCAATGTCAAAGCTCACTATCAAGGCCAACAAAGCCAGAAGATTTTCTGCCAGATCATCCTATTGTCAAGAGAGAAATGCACATTGATTATAGGTCAATGAATATCATGGACACTTGGTGAGCATCAGCTGCCTCTCAGGCGTTCACTGTCTCACACAGATATGTGTTTCTTTAGGCTAATGTGCTATTTCAGGCGTCACTACATTATATATTAAAGTTCTCCTACAGAGGAGATTACAGTATATCTGCCATTTAGTGTTGAGTGAAATAAGGGTGTTATGAGGCATAAAAACATTCTCTTCACTTCTCTTCCTTTGAGCCTAGAGTAAAAGCACATCTAATTCAAACTATAAATTTGGAGTCCATGGTAGGAAGGAAGATCATTATGTTGTCCTCTTTATTCTCCTGTGAACTACAGTCCTATATCACACAGCTTTTCAAAGTGTTCCATACTAATCATCTCAAATATATGACCCTGCAGTTAGTGCATCAACGTGTGGTACCGCTCCACAATGCCTAACCTGTATTTGTATTCGCACTCCTAATAAATTCAATCTGAAGTGCTCTAATCTCAACTGCAATAAAAACTAGTCATATGTGCAGGGAGATGAAATACCTTAATAGACAGCCCGACCTGAACCCTAACCCTTGTGACCTTTTAGGATGAATTTCACCAACCCTGCCCAAAATGGCTCCAGCAGGGACACTGATTCATACTGTGGGCCCAGAAATGCAGTGACAATACCATACAGCAGCTTGGCTACAGAATAAAGTCCAACTCTGTCATTTGAAAACTTGAAGAAGGAGGTAATAGGAAATTCTATGTGAAGACATTTGAGGAGCAAGTTGTTATTTTAAAGTCATATACCGCTGCTTTATATGAGCCTCCCCACTGTGAGAGAAATCGACTTTTTCCCAGGTGTGCCAAATGACGGCGTGAAGCATGAATAAGTTATAAGTGAAAGTCAGGCTCTCCGACCTCCCCTGCTCTTGTCCCTGCAGCGTAGTTCACCCCGGTGTGTGTATATGTATAGTGCAGGTTAATGTAATGCAATGGTTTATGCAGTGAGAAAAATATTCTGTTTTATGGGCCTGCCATCACCTGAGACAGTGAGTGCACACACATGCTGTACACATACACACTAAGCAGGAAGTGGGAACATCTCACTTTGTTCCTGGTGAATATAGAAACTTATGTATCTCCTATGGCCATAAAAAGATGCTAGCTGGGGATGCAGATGACGACTGAGAGGAGTGCAGTCAGTGAAAGCTGGAGCATTAATCAAAGAACATGCATTTTGTATGAAGGTGGGGAGGGGTCTTCACACAGTGTGATGGCAGTGTGACTACAGTATAGGACAGCGATGAATTATAAATGGAATAAATGGTGGTCTCAGTTGGATCATTAATGTTTTGAATTATTAATAAACTCTATTGGGCTGAGGTTTGATTTTTAATAATCGTAAATTATGATGTTTAGGGCTTCTTCAAGGCACAACTTGTTATTCATAGGAACATACAAAATATTTCCCTCTGTGTCTTTAACTCCTCAGTTATGTATGTTTGTTCAAGTTGTTCAAAGGGAGTACATATTGTGTATAGTCAAGCATTTTTAAGATGAGTTTAATGACCTTTATTTTTATCATATCCTGTCATATGAACTTCTGAATGACAGAAATCGGGAGAGTAGCAATAATTGCACCTTTTGATGATGATGATTGATGCAATTGAAAGACAGTGAAAGCTGCGGCTGGATCTAAATCAAAATGACCATAGGAATATGTGCATATGCAATTGAATTATGTCTTCTGGTAACACTTTTTTTGCAGAGACATCCTAAGCACAGCAGGTGGTTAGGTTTAGGCAACAAAAACACTGAAGTTAAAGTTGGCAAAAGATCACGTTTCAATTAAATTTTATTAAAGTAAACATGTTCCTTCTTGTGCATCCTGTTACTTTAGACAGTTTCAGTATTAAACCAACCACTAAGCTCAGTCAACATGTTTCTAATATGTTCAGTATTGATGTTATGTGACTTTGTGGATACATTTATTTAAAGTTCCTTCATTATGTTTATAGAAGATTCAATCAAACATTTGCTGTTGCAAAGTAGTAGTATATAAATGTAATTTCTAGGAGACGGGGTTGGCGTATGTCCAGACTACAACCACTCGTGTTCTAAATGGCAAAAAACATGTTTTTATTTAGACATGTGTCTTTCTTTTTTATATTAACATGTACTACTTTTCATCCATCGATCCATGATCTATTCCTGCTTACCCTGTGCAGGTCATTGGAGACTGGTCCCTATACCAGCTCACATGTGAGGCATAGCACACCCAGTCTCCCACACCCAATCTCAAAGCTAACACATAGACATAGGCAGCTGTTCACAGTCAACACTTATGTACAAATCTGAGTCTTTGAACAGTGGGAAGAAACCAGAGCTCTCAAAATAAATGATGGAGATACAAGTAGAATATAGATTTGAACCCAGGACCTTCTTGTTTTGAGCTGACAGTGCTAACTACTCAACCACACTGGATTTTCAGTTGTTCAGAATTTATCTGTATAATAATTCAGTTCAGCTCACACTCCATGGCAAGTCTGGGTACTTGAGAAAGTTGCTCACTAATAAAAAATGAAGGAGGTTCTCAAAGCAGAACAAACATCTGAGTCACTTCTAATGCAGTATTTAGACAGACAGGCAGGCGGGCAGACAGACAGGTAGTTTTGCTGGCGCACAGAGGTGCATCCCAGGGGACAAAGCTTCTTAAAGTGAATGGCATTTGCTTCCAACATGGCTACTTGCCCTCTCTGCGTGTCCTGTTTCTCTATCAAGCTGGAGTTATGCCCTCAGGCCGAGCCAACACCTCGTCTCTATTCTTCAAACATCAGCACAGATAAATACTGCCAGCTTCAGACACACAGGGCCACTCTGCAACACACACACACACACACACACACACACACACACACACACACACACACACACACACGTAAACACTCTGACCTCAGAGGTTCAATCAATAAACCACCCACGGCCCTTTTCCAAAGCTTAGAGAGAGACATTGTGGGACTGTCTGTCTTTGTGTGTGTGTGTGTGTCTGTGTGTCTGTGTGTCTGTGAGTGTCTGTGTGTGTGTCTGTTTTGGTACCGCTCTCCAAAACAAACAAAAAAATCTATAAGACCATTAGTGATATTGCATTACTCTGCCTCGGAATGCACAGCTTTATACATCTCAGCACACGTTATCTATTTGCTCAAAGGGATCCATTCTCAGAGAAAACTCTGGTCCTTCCTTGGGGAATGTATCACCTCCTATTTAACAAACATCCAGTTGCAGATGCAGAACCGTGTGCAGATACCAATAGTGGATGCATAAATCAAACAGAGCAGGTGGTGGGAGATAAGCATTGTTTGAACCACGAGTTGACTAGTTCATTACACCATTGGAGATTTTATAGAGAAGATCATCTTTTGGGAAGGTTAAAGTTTCCTGGAATAAAAGATAAATAAAGAAAAGGTTGTATTCTCCTTCCCTTCTCTGGCCTCAAGTTTCACTGCAGTAAACCAGCAGAAATGGGGAAACACACTGCATTCATTCCAGTCTTAATATAAGAAATATCCCATTTGATGCATCCTGACCCCTGACACTGATCAATATGGTATGTGTGAGCGACCTATACTTTATGTTAACTTTAGAATAATATAGACATAGAAAATATGCATAGAATGATACTGAACATCTCTCCTTGGAATAGTTCTGTCTATCTTCACAGTAACTCAAAAGTCAAAATAATTATCTACACCCTTAAGGAAATACATATTGATCAAGTTGCACCCAGATTTGGGCGATGCAACATGATCTGTGATGCTCTTACAGGTCAAGTTCAAGTTAGAGATATGAACTTTCCCCTCAGCACTGCACTGAGAGTGGTTTTCCAGGACAGTCTGGTGACTGTGATCTAGTTTACTAGACACATTCCTTTTGTGGTTTTTCCGTCAAGGATAATGTGAACCCAAAGTGATCAGATCCCCAGTAAGAATCTAGCAGACTGTCATGCTTTGTTTGGACATCACGCAAATCGAATTGTTTTTTAAGTGATATTAAAGGCCGACTTGTCCACTCTGTCATTCACAAGCTTGCACAATGGATTTGTGTTTAGACAATCTTTTATTGTCATTAGTCGTCGTAGTAACAGTGCATGTGAACATGATGACTAGGATTATGTTTTCTGACAGGAAAGGCTGAATGTGCCACAATGTTTGGATGTTTTTGGATTTATTTGGGGCAGCACTGTGAGACGTGGCATGAAACATCTTAACTCTGTCTCCATTGTCTGCTGGCCAGCCTAGTTTGTTGTCCTGTGGTTGTTTTAGTTAAATCAGAGTCTTCTTTATTTTCTTTCTGAGCTGAACGTGTTGGAGCATAGCTTGAATTTTTGTTGTCATCCTACAATGTATATTTTTAATGAATGAGAGTGCACTGGAATGCTTTGAGGTTTTGCTTAGAAATCACAACGCTGCACATAGGAAACCTGCTCCCATAATTAGTTGGCATCGTTTCCTGGAATCACATGGGGTGGGGTGTGGGGGGGGCATGATGTAATATCATGATACAGTGATAAAACTGAAGTAGATTCTACCAGCTTTGGGACCGGCTCTCCCTACACTGCTTTCCCATTTTATGAAGTCTCCACGAGGACACATCGATCCACTTCTGCTTGTAGGCCAGACACTGACTCTGAGCTGCAGCTAATCAAAGAGCCAATTAATGCAGGCAGCAGTATGCAGACCGAGCTGTAGTGTTAATCAATGGCATACTAAGCTGCACAGACACAAAGACTTTGTAAACGAGATGAGACAGTGTCAGCTATTATGATTGGAGAAAGATCTTGTTTGAATTAGCTTCTGTCTGTATTCAGGAGGTTTTTTTCTGTTGCATCTTATTCTGACAGTCACACATCAGCTTCTGTTGATTCTAACTGTGAAAAATATCAGGAGTCTGATCAATCTTTGTCCTTCTATGGCAATACTCCACACATCACTGACCATTCATTCATGATGACCTGGGGCTGCAACCTTGCATGACTAAGCAATGAGCAACTGTAAATTGGTAGTGTTTTTTTTTAACACTGGTTCGCAGAGTAATTATTTTTTGTCTAGTGTACTTAGTGAGTGTCCATAAGACACATTTTGCATCTTTTTAGCTGATAGGTCTACTTTGTTATCATGTCATTAGGTTAAGTTTACACCATCCATCCATTAGCTTAACCTGCTTATGCTTGAGCATTGCTATGTAGTATATTTCAAACCTTGAAAACATTTCTTTGTTATTGGGAACATTTTTTAACCTAGATGCTGACCATTGCTGTTGTTACACCACTCATTACTATCAGCTGATCTTGGTAATACCCAATTGACCTGGCAATTTAATTAGTAATTGCATTAATCTGGTTTCAAAAAGTAAATATACCTGTAGCTTAATTTCAGTGCAACTCAGTTGTATGAAACTTTTCAATCACAAGGTAACATCATGTCCAGTCTTTACACATTAGCATTTGTAAGTTGCTCTATTGTGTTCCATTGAAGATTATTTTCACCCTGAGTGTGAGTTCTCATATAGGTAGTGCTGTCTGTACAAGGTTCCCATCACATTTAACCATAGTAAGACCTCACTATTGTCCTGTAGAGGCTGGCACAAATACACAATGTATTGAAAGAAGTTGGATCTCCAACATGGCTAAATCTGCTGTCGAGCCAAAGCTGTGTGTGTTCAGCGGAGACTGAACAGAACAGGGCACTTGACTAGTTCACGGTCCATCTCATCACCAAGTGTCTTTGGCTCTCTCAAGCTTTGTCATTGTGCAGATAAACATTCAAGTGCCATGTTTGGTCACCCGTGGAACAAACCAGCCCATTCATACAGTCCAATACCCACAGGGTGGATGAAAGGGGGCCATTGCAAATAAAATGCCTCAACTTTCATTTAAACCTCCTACCACCCACCTTCTTCTCTCCAACCCCCCCCCCCCCCCCCCCTTTTTTTTTTTTTTTTTTTTTCTTGAGCTTTGGTACAAGACAAGGAGGCGGCAAAGAGCCAGATTTTGTCTGTTTGGGAGCTGAGACTTGAATGCCAAGCTCTTGAGTCCTCAGCAGAGAGATGGGATTTTATAGCTGGAAAGTAGTGGGGTTTTGGCTAGGCATTAGAAAGATTGGACACACTGGCAGTCGATGATGCCAAGGCCTCCAAGCTTGAGACCCTGCTGGGCTCCAAATATGGCAAAGAGGGTGTTAAAAGTGAAAATAATTTGAGCATAGTGCAAATAGTTGGGACATCAAAAGGAGAGGACATGTTTCGATGTGTATTACCACATTATAATCTTATAGTTAAATCAACAAATCTTCTTTTTTCATAGCAAAAATGTTTTATGTTTCTGGCAGAAGGAATGGCTGCTTGTGCGGAATAAAGAAGAGTGATACCTCCCACTCAAATTTCTCTACTTTTAATTCACTCTCTAGCCATTTTTTTGCTTTCTCCAACACCTTTACCCTGCACTCTGACTAGCCAGGAATTCACATGTATGCTCCAGGTAAGCATCAAGTATCTAAGCCTTCCTCCACATACCATTTTCACTTCATTTTAACTCAGCGCCAGTAGCTCCAGCTATGCAACTGTCACACTAATGCATTCACTAGTACCTCCCTCTCCACATGTCAGCACTGATAAGGGAATCGAGTGTGTGGCATCCATAATGGGGAAGGGGATGGATTGGGAATGTTATGAATTGCATGACCACTGTAGTAATGGCAACCTCACCACGTTTGTTGGCTCGGGTAGAAGTGAATAATGAAACATTTCATCCATGTTGAAAAAAAAAAAGGTCAACACATGACCAGCAATCCTAAAAACCTCATCTAGAAAAGATAAGCATAATTTAAAGTGCATCGGGCCTCATGAATAAAGTAAAAGAATGTCTTAAAAAGTCAGTATTGCTGCTGTTGTGGGGAAATCTCCTTAGAAAGTCAAACATTGTCACATTTTCAGAGATTTCCAACTCATAAACCATGTCAGAGTTGCACAAACTGAAACATGAATTGCCATCAGTCGACAAAACAAGGTTGTTTTTCTGAGTCTTTTGAAAAAAATGTTTCATATATAGTTTTTAGTCGAAAGCAAAGATAAGTTTCATTTATCTTGCACTTAGTAAGTTGTAGATTCCAGCTACTCAGTCAGCCATGGAGAGGTCCCTCTGACTGCACCAGCAGCTAAATGCATTTACATTGATATTCAATATTTAGAGCTATGTGTGTTTGTATGTGAGCCTTCAACAAACCAAACACTCTGCAGAAAGCATCCTCATTGTGTCAGCAGTTGAAAAACAAGTCCACACTGACATTTAACGAGGACAATCACAAATATAACCATGAAAGAGTAGTGTAGGTAAACGCACCTGTTCGTACATCTCTATATTCAGCATTCAGCTTAGCAAAATTGTCTATAATTGATAACAACATATATACACCATTTGTATTATTCATTGGCCATGTCAGCTGCAATTCTTTTCAGACACATTGCTTTGCAGTGAACCATGGGAGGGAGTTTGATGCTGGAACCTCACAGAATTTCATATAGAACAGAAGGAATAAGCAAACTACTTATCATATGAAATTGAAGTGCATTGTTTAATCTGTGCAGAAGAGTGAGTGCACATTTGCATTAAAACCAAGTAGAGGTAGAATTGTAATGAAGAATGCTCGGTTTGGAGGCGAGAGCACAAACAAAGTTAAATCTGAATAATTCTGCAGAAATCATCATTATAGTAAAATATAATGAGAAAATACCTCTCTGTCAGTCAAAGTTGTTTTTTCTAGAAGTTAGGAATTTGCTTGTTCATTCAAATCATTGCACACATTATTTAGCATCAGCAAGTTTTTGACAGCTCGTGGGAGAAGCTAGTAGACTCATTGGGCTTGTATTTAAAGTATCCTAATTAATTTTTCCAGATTTGAAGACTTAAATTAAAGTGTATGTACCATTTTCTTTTTTATCTTGCATGATGTGTTCTCATAATTGAAATATTCTGAAGTCTCCATAGCGACTAACAGACCCAACAAACAAGGCCTATTATACTGACTAGCAGAAGATTGGGCTTTATGATATATTCAGTTTAAATGTGGAACATTGCCTTCCTTAATATGGACATGAGTCCAAACAAGCAATTTGTCCATTGGATCATGTACGTAGAGAACAAAGAATAAATTGGATGATATTTTAAATAAACAAAGGTCTTCTGGGTACTTGCAGTGTACCGCTAACAAGCCAGTGGTAAAACACAAACATAACATTCAGAACAGATAGTTGTAGTCCTCTGTTTCTTTGGTTAAACTATATTTTAGACAAGTGTAAAATACACAAACATACACCTTGAATTAATCAGCTATGACCATCATCACTGAAATTGGTACAAATGTATTGCAGATTGTAGAGTTGATATACATTCATTGGATGAATTGCCTTTATATATAAAGGAATAAATGGTTGGAAATAATTTTCAATTTTGAAAATTGAACTTAATTTAAGATGTGTATAACCACCATTAAGTAATAGCAATAAGCCACTCAAGTCCTTAATATGTAGCTTTTTTGATATATTTAAATAACAGACTGTTGTGTTTCTATTGTTCATGTATGAAAAATAGTTGTTTTTGTGTTCTGCTTCTGTTGCTCATTTCAGAAATCCAGTACACTGTCTACTTACAGTCAAACTAAGGATTGTGTAGATCTATAATCAAGCATTTTGAGTTCACCAAATACAAACAATACAGAGCCAAACAAAAGTCAATGAGCAACACATGCAGAAAATCAAGTTAAAAACTAAAGACAAAGCAGCACAAAAGCTACCCTGAGACAATGACAGTAGCATACACGTGCATTTAGCTCCCACGCTTGGACCACATGGAGTAGGCAAGCCCCCTAAACACCCCCACCTCATCCCGACCCACTCCACCCCTCTGATGTATGACATCCCATTGTGCATGTGCTACGAGGAAAAAAAAAAGACAACCCTAAACCTATTGCCTCTAAAGGACTGGTCCCAATGAAAGTGAATTAAGCAACAAAGGAGCCACTTACATTCAAGAGCTTCACATGGTCCTCCGACAGAAAAGAAGAGAAGCGTGCAATGATTCCAGTCTGGAAAAACAATAGTGAGTAACCTTGAAGAGTGAGAGAGAGACAGACAGAGAGAAAGTGAGGGAAAGAGAGAGAGAGAGAGAGAGAGAGAGAGTGAGTTAGAGAGATGGAAAAGAAAGGTGAGAGAGAGAGATCACAGATTCACGCATCCATACACCCTGCGTACAAGCAAATCAAAACACTTAGGATCTTTTCTTGCATCTCCCCTCCTCCCCCTCCTGTTCAGCCACCCCCCACCCCAGTGCCTTCGGGTTTTACTTGTCATGTGTTCAGGCTCAGGCGAGCGTGAAGTGGGCTGAGGAAACCAGCACTCCAAGTGCTTTGTCCAGCGGTTGGGAAACTCATGCTTCCATTACGTGGAACATTGAGCTTCTTGGCTCCTTCTGTGTGTTTGATCCAGAGCAGATGGATCGAGAGGCAGGAGATGATATCCAGCACCTTGGCTCCTCTATCACACCTCACTGGGATCTCAACCTAAAAATAAAATAATAATAAATAATTTGTCTTGTGGAAAATGTAGAAAATGGAAAAGCCACTTATTCTGATTGTGGACACACACTCAATTTAATTAAATGGATGCCTTCTGCTGTGCAACTAATTGCTGATTACACAAGATATTATGGTGCTTATATATTTTTTTTTTTCTCACTGAAAGAGCTGATGCAAACTGTCTCAATTTTTTGTAATGATTGCAATTATTCCCAGCTTTGAGTTGCTTTTAACTTTTGGTGGTTGTCACCCAAGGGAACAGAAGCACAGTGCAGCATATATATTTAGATTCAAACTCCAACACCACAGTTTCAATTTGAATGCTCTATGCTGAAACTAGCTTTTTTGACTTATAGACTAAGTATTTGTTTTGCCAATAGCTGATACTTATCTGCATTCTCATGCTGGGAAAATACTAAACTATTATTTTATTACAATAAATTTGGTCTTGGTTGGAATAAAAAGTATTGGAATAAGTATGTAGGACACATATGGGAACATAGGTCTGTGCAAAATTTCATTTCGATCTATCCAACAGTTGTATACACATTTCATTCCAAACCATAAATATCGTCCACATGGTTGAGATATTTCAGTCAGAACCAGTACTGCTGGACCAACAGACTTATGAACGTACCTTCCATTGAGTCATGTCTCTAGCATGAAAATGAAAGATGGGAAAAGAATTGCCTATTTTAGAAGAGGTTTGTGTATCTTAATTGTTGTATTTAAAGTACATTGCAAATTTTTACATCCTTGATACTGTGAGCATGGAACTCATTACTCTTGGGATCAGAATAGGTAACAAAATAATTTCAACTAAAAAGAGTTTTTATGGGAGGGGGTTTGTGACGCCTGTCTCTCTTCTAAGATAGTCTGCTTTGGCATTGGATGTGAATTGCACCCATGATCTTTCTCTGGCGTCCATGGACTCCTGGTCAAGGACTTCAACCTCATCCCAGTCAATAATGATGCTGTGGTTTTGGTCTGGTGTTCACAGGTGTTGTCTGTTTGCGATGTTAATCACTGCTCCTGTCCATGGTCCATACCGTTTTACCAAAGTAATGTCCTCTGCAGTTGTTGCACATGATATCATACACCAGCTCAGTCCAGTGTACCAGCGGGGGATTGATCTTAAGGTGGCAACCACCATGGCTGAATGTTGAAGCCACTGCAAATCACAATTCTAACCATAATGAAGTCACGACTTATATCTGAAAATATGACGTCTAATTATAAACAGATTAGTATTCAGTAACTAATGTCACTTCTTGTCACATAGCTAATAGAACAGTAATTTCTAAGAAGTGATGTGGGGGCATGTTTGCATGATTGACAGGTGTCTCAGACTATCACACTCAGCTGAGTTGTTTACCCCCAACCGCAGCTTCAGCCAGTATTTGGATTATTTTGGTAGCCCCAGCATCTGACAATGATAGTGAGAACAGACGAACCCAAATCCAACCTTCAAAACATTTAAACCTCAAAAATGTCAAAACTTCAAAACATTTCTCTACTGTCTGTGGCCGAAACCTTTTTTTTTTTTTTTTTTTTGGCACTCTCTGCCCTCCGTCTGATGTCTCTGATGACAAGAGACCTAAGGCTGGAGATCAGGCGGCAGGTCAGTATACAGATTTATCCACACAAACCAAGCCCATGGCATGAAATGAAACTCAACACAAATGCTTGAATGAGAATACTTTCCTTCTGGTCAGCATCATTTTACGGTCATTATACAGCCAGTACAACCGTGTCTGGAGAGGAATTCACTCGACTAAATCATACAGATTAACCCATTTGGCCATATTCTGCTTAAGGAAAGCAATTTGCACCCCCCCTTGCTGACAGTGGGTAGGAATTGAATGACCTAAGCTGTTCCATCAGCAGTAACAACATGATCAGCAGCTAAGTTGAGCTCCACCAGGGAGCATAAAACCTGCTGATGAGGCCATAGGGCCTAATCATCTGTTTCAGTGCAGGAGAAAACTGATTACAGTGAATATTGAATGTGCCATGCTTTTGAATGAGGACTATTTCATAGTATATAAAGATTACAGAGGATGTAGAGTTGATTTTCATGTCTGTATCTTCTCTCCCTCATGCCCATGGACACGTAGGGAGATAATCTTGAGATGTGTTGGCTTGCCAGCAAAGTGGTAGGATAATCTTACAAGCCACCCAGGAGAAGGCCTTAGGTTTTTCATGTGTATTATCCGAGTCAGATTACGCAAGCGCATCTATTTTTGTGTTTCTGCTGAAAGGGTAACTAACTGAAATGGTTCTTCTGCTGCACATTGCTTTAAAAGGGGCATGTGTTATGTGCTCTAAACAATGCTACAGGAGCGTGAGTGATCATTGGGTAGACAATGTACAGTGTATCTCCCATGAGACATTTCAAAGCTGTATTGCTTTTGTGTTTGTGCAGGTTGCAGCTGTCTCAATACCTTCCCAGAGCTCAAACATCAGTCCTAATGTGTTCCACACAAACCTCTGGTACTTTTTTATTGCTTTCATCCTTTCTTAGCTGCAGTGGAACGTATTGTGAAAGACCTGTTGTGTTTTACATTACTTAAACACAGAGGCGAGTGGGACATTTTATTACCAGTGTACCAACTGTGGCAAGCTTGTCATATGTCAAGTTCTGGATAAAGATGGAAATGGATAACATTTAATTGCAATGTCATAGTGAGATTAAGGTAAGGTTATTAGTGTGAAGTCCTCTCTGATTCCAGAGAACAGAGAAGATGATAAAACCAGAGGATGTTAAATACAAGGTGTAGAAATTGACTAAAAGCGCAGTGCATCTGCTTTGTCAGACATGAATGGGATGGATGACTGTTTACTGGTCTAGACGAGGCTTTATTGTGTTGGAAGGCAGCCAAACTCACAATTTAATTTGGAGGGTTACATATATTTGGATCAAATTTGTTTCAAATCACGTGGGAAGGAGCATAAATGTCTCCACCAAATTCATGGCAGTCCTTCCAAAAGTCATTCAGCTACTTCAATACAAAACCTCATGCTGGAGCTGGAGGAAAAGTCATTAGAGTTCATCATTAGAATAATGAAAGCGAAATTTATCATTTTTCAAATAAAAATGATTGGCTCCACTCAGAGATGAACCTTTACCACATTAACTGCCACCAGCAACTAATTAGAAATGTGGAAGGAGAATAAAAGGAAACTGCAGTTCAATTACTCGATAAGTTCAGTGACTTCTGGGTACTGAAGTTTCACAGTTCACTACCTTGCTCCCTAAAGGTACAAACCTGCCCTTAAATAGAGGGAGTTTGGTTTATAACCTCCAAAGTACATCAAAGAGGGTAATTAATGGGATCAATATGTGCCAAAGTGAGATGTTAGTTTATTTCAGTACTGTGCACACAGATCCCAGCTGTGTACTGCATACAGTTTGAAAGTGAAACAAACAGGTCAGGGCTGCTTTCAGAGGAGCCTCAGCAGCTTTTTCTCTGCTGAATCTCCACAGGCAGGAGGTCAGCTCTGCACCAGGAGGGAATCACTGACATATATCCACCGTCTGTTGACCCATTTAGCCCATCTGTACAGCACAAAAAGGCAAAAAAAAGTACGTCATACTACTGGTATTTGGAGGTGATATAACAGGTCAACAGGTCACAGTTATCAATATAACAGTATGTCCTAGTTACTGTTTCTACTCCCGAGTGGAATTTACTATTTGGACATCATTAAAAAAAGTTGTTCACATATCATCACACTTCAGATCACGCTTGAGCTAAATTTTGGGTCAAATGCCAATGACACCAAAGAGAGATCATGGACGTTTTGGATGGCAACACACCGTTTCGATAGTTTTTAATATATTTTTGCAGCCTGATAATGTTACTGTTATATGAATCTGGTTTTAAAGAGAAGATTTATGAAACCAATAAATATTTACATTATTTATATGATATTTATATGAGACCATTTCTTACAACAAAAACAAAAAACATTCTGTGAATATTACACAAACATCAAATACTGCATTAAATACAAATGAGCAGGAAATATGTCGCTCTTTCTCTTTTCATGGAATGAAGACAATAGATACCAAATTGTTATCACATACATTTACAGTAAAATATGGCTTTCCCACTGAGTCATCACATAGATATTTCACATAGAGTATCAGCTGAACCAATAACAACAAATATTCTTTAATATTTGAAGAGCCAAGACATGAAGCTGACTGGACAGCCATTGAAGCATCATGGCCAGAGGGATGCTCATTTTAACAACAAAGGGAGTATAAGTGGAAATTACATAGTTGCTAATACATAAGAATTGTGGGGAAAAAGTGTTACATAATATGTTCTAACAAGCTAGATGGACCATGGTCAACAAGCAATCCCCCTGTATCCTCACGCTTCCCCACATGAGCTCTCCTCATATATGTCAAAGAAATCAGCATTAGTTAAAAGAGTATGGTAGCTCAGGGATGACGCAAAGCACAGATGTCCCTATGTCCTCCGGGACTAATCTTAGTAAGTATATTGTCATAGATAAATGAGTGGAATTTGAAGATATTTAAGTGACTGTATTGCCTTTAGCCCAGATAACAGCGCATGGGTGACCTACTTGCTCTTGGTAGTGCAATAAGTCTAAGTTTATTCGCTTTCACTGAAGGTTCTTTCATTCAAAGGAATTTTATTTTTACACTTTTGACCTATAAATACCCAATCTGACTCCACTACTAAAACAAAAGGGCAGTATTTCTAAAAAGAGGTCAAATCATGCAAAAATGAATGAGCCAGTCAGAAGGTCAAAAAGGTTTTAAACAAATTTGACAAAATTTGCACTAAGTTGAACCTTGTCATCTTCTCCAGGTCGCACTGTTGGGAAACTTTTCAGTTTGACTTGTCTAGCACAGGGCTGCAGCGGGCAACAGCCACTTGCAGCATGTCTGTGTGAATGGGTAAAAGTTACATTGATATGACGGCCAAAACTACAAAAGGTGAACCAAGTTGTCATGAACCAAAGCTATCCCTTACCCTGGTAACACACAGTTTTGGCTCCATTTTTGAACATGACTGAACATTTCCCATTTCACCAAATGTAAATATCCTAGACATGATTGCATCATTATATACTGATGTCCCAAAAATTCACACTACTCTTGTAGTAGACCACACTTGATCTATGTTTCTCATCAGCACTGGGTGATTGAGGTCTTTTCTTTATTTTTTCATCTTTTTGCAGTTGTTGTTCATGGATGATTAAATCGAACATTGAAATCCAGCTTGATATATTTGGTGTATTTGGAAATCTCATCAATTTAAGATCTGTTGGTTTTAACAATGTTGGCTGCACAGAATGAGATTATAATGGCTGGCCCTCTGGCAGATCAGTGAGATTTAAGTTAATACAGAGTTTCAGGATTTCAGGCTTCATAAATGCCGTCATAGAGCACGTTGTGTGCACTGCTTATTCAAACAGAGGTTGTGCTGTGTTGTGTGCTGACCTCTCCAAGTCCTAGATGTATTGGCAGTGTTGCTTTCTTCTCATATTCCTGTTTTTCCTGTTTTATTTTTCTTCCCTTCCACTGCATTGCAACACCACAACAGGAACTGGCATTTACACTTTGACTGTTCGTGCCCAGTCGTCTTGGCTTTTCTACTTGCCATATTAGTCAGTATGCATCTGCCCCTTCACTAAGCCTTCATAACCTCAGGCAATGCCTCTGGGCTTTGGAACATGTGTAGGGGGAAGGGCAAGCATGTCATGACCGCTTACTCTTCATGCCAACTTCTCCTGCTCAACTCCCTCAACCGTTGGTCCGCCTTTAATTATCCTATATGTTCTGTGGTAACAGTAGGCAGTGAGACTCAGCTGTGAGAAGTAAACACATGAGCTGACCTGGAAAAAGAATGCCTTTACTCCAAGGGGCCTGGAGGGTTTTATGGGCACTATATAGGAGAGTGGCTGGCAGGGCTGAAAGCATTGGCAATATCGCACCCATCAGCCCCAGATGTGTTGTTCACCATGAACTGCTGTTTTGAAACTGTGTGCAGAAAATGGGATGCTAGCATTCACATATGAGACAGTAGCTGTGCTGTAGTTTTGCTGTTTGCCAAAGACTTTGCTTTTCTTTTTACTAAATCCAGATATTACAGTACTAAGTGAAGGACTCAGAGGACGCTTAAAGACCTTTGAGCATCCCCATGGTTCTCATTCTCATTAGAGAAGGGATTGAACATTCGCAAGGCTCTGCTTTACAGGGTTATTTCCTACTGCTTCCTCCTCCGAGCGTGCATGGTAATTTAATTAAGTCCACTGACTTTTCTAAAGGGCAACTGCTAGAACCAACACAATTAATAAAATGGGTGACTCCTCTGCTCTTTGTTGCTCTTTGTTCCCCTTTCCTCATTTGAGTGGCTCAGCACAATCCCCTCACAGTCCCTGACTTGATTTGCATTTAGAAAAGTCAAATCTGGCCTCTCTTGTAATTATTCATAAACATTTAATACAAAGTAAATAGCACATGAAGAATTCAGCAAATGGGGTTTTGACAAAAAATCTTTTTTAGGAATTTATACATGTGCAAGTCTAATTTCCATTCACGAGGCAGAACATGGAAGATACACAATTTACGCTTCATAGTTGTTATATTTTTGACAATATATGCAATAAAAATCAGTTTTATGTGCTATTTCCTGTGATTGCTCAGCTCTACAGCACAACCTACATTTTTTGGCTCAATCACAAGTGATGGTGTAAATGATAGTGTGTCAGATTGTGGCTTCAGCACATCCGCAGTCCTCAGGGAGTCTACGTATCCTTCTCAAATGTCAGTGTTCAACTGATGATGTTGCTTCCAAAATGGTTGCTTCTCTTTGGGATTTCTCTCTGAACCAGAGTGTTATTAGCAGACTGGCTGTGGCTCATAGATGGCTCAGGGGTCCCATAGGACAGTTCAAAGTGTAACGAGGTTAATTAGCAAGAATCACGACCTAGACTAAAGAAAAAATTTATACTTTATATCATGAGCAGTTGTGGGTAATTTATAACTTGTTAATTGAAGACTTTAGACAAAGAACTATATAAGTCAAGCAATATACTTTTACCAGTCTAAAGTGGGGTTGACTGAAATTGGTTTTTCAAAGCCAGTGTTGCTGTATCTTCCAATTTTACCATGTGAAATTTTCCAATCAAGCCCAGATCTGAACCAAATTACAAGCCATTCTTACTGACAAATGTGTATTTGCATTCATCATTTATACAATGAATATGCAATTCATCTGTATGATATCCATCATATCCAACATCAGTTATTGCAGGCATTTTCTTTAAACTGGAACAATATGTGAAGGCACATTTGGGATCAACCCATGGCACACAAGGAGAAACTCAAACTGTGATGTACGAGGCCACACTTCAAACTGGACACATGTATGACACTAAAGGCATGGTATAGCTCTTATATGACTCTCTGCCAACACTGAACAGGGGTCCAACTTGCCTGTTATACCAAAAGACATCATTAATACCGTGTAAAGTTAAATTGAGAGCACGACCTGCAAAGGGAAAAAAAAAGATGAAAATCATGGAAATTCCATGAAAATGGATTCAGTTTTTGGCCCAAGATCATTCTGAACGCCAATGTGTATGTGAATCTGTGGTAATAACGAAAAAAGATTTAAATAAGTCCTGCAGACAGTCAGACAGATAAATCAACAACCGCAAAAAATCTGGCCTGCTCATTTATTCAGCATAATCCAGCCAGAAATCCCTGCCCACATGCCACACACACATGCACAAACACACATTTGGTTGAGTCCATAAGGGTGGTTTGAGGATACATTGGTCATGCGGCCACAAGCAGAAGGTCAGCGTGTAGAGGACAGTTCCCCACGGCGGTAAAGAGAAAGGTTTAAAGGTCAAACACAGAAACAAGCTCCCACACAGAGAGAGAGAAAGAAAATAATTGGTGTGTGTGTGGGTGGCTGGATGCTTGTGATCAGTTATTAACACAAATTCAAATGATTTCATCTGTGGTCTTGTGGCTTTGTCAGCATACTTATCCCCCTACTTTTTCTGCCTGCCTGAGTTTATGCACTGCACATGTGTGGCACTGTTGACACATGCGAGACATGTTGAGAGGATTATTGGTCTCTCAGCCTCACAGTATACCAACATCTGTTTTCCATTGCATGTCTTGAATTATGTATCTCCTTACCTGCTTTTAGCATACAGTCAAATGCCCCGCCTCACAGACTTACAGTACATATGGTGCTTTCATGTATTTCTGTACATCATTGTTTTTTTAATGTCGTAGTGCATGGGGAGGTCACTTGAATTTTGAATTTCAATTCATTATTTAAAATTACAGCAGTCATCAGCCGGCTTGTATGAGGTTAATTTTAAATCTACAGGGTTAGTTGAAAAAATTCCTGTTAATAAATGAGAATATTCAACCTAATGATTATTTTTATAATTATGTAATTGTGATTTATTGTACAACAGCCCTTCTTCATTTTCAAATGCACTGAGCAGTCGACCATTTGTTTCTGTAGTAAGTCAAAGAACCCAAGGTGCTCTGTTATACCATGGCATAAAATAGCATTTCTATATTTGTTTTATCACTCTCCTCTAAATTCCCAATTGAGATCATGTTGAGAGCTTTTCAAATAAAAAGGAAACCACAGCATCCACTTCCCTACATGTATATTTCATGCTCTCTGATTCTTGTACTGTATTTCTACATCTGTATAAGTCTATATTTTTACTTTTACCAAGCAGGTCCTCAGAACAATGCAGCCTTTGGCTCTTAGGAAGCATTAAGGTCTGTCAGATGAATCGGAAAAATCACGCTTCGAGAGGGAATGAAAGGCTCTCAAAAGCCACATGAAATCTTAAACACTTCAGCACTTTTTTTCTCTCTCTCTTTTTATTTGGCGAGCGGTGCTAGCACTGTACAAACTTAAAGGTTTCTCTCAGTGGGTGCTTGACTTGTTTTCTGATCAGGCAAGAAGTGTTGACTGTCAACAAGGAGTAACCCAGATGTGTGAACAGAATTTATAAAGTGAGGGTTTGTCTTCTTTTTGTTGAGCTTGAAAGGGGTTTGGTCTTGCTTTTATCACTGAGAAAGTGTGAACCCAGTAAGTCCTTGGTTTCATGAATAAAACAGATATCAAAGCACATTCAGTCACATTGATTCCTTAAAGAAATATAATTTGAAGTTTTTTTTTCTTTTAAAAGGTACTTTAAGTAGATTCAGGGATAAGTCTACTCATGTGCAAACCTTGCACTTACAGAGATAAAAATCTAATTTCAGTGTCATACTATTCTCTAACCCAAATTTCTGCCAAACCTCACTCCTGTGCTTGAAAATATGAAGTTGGGTTGGTCAATGTCTTTATTTCATACTTTATTTCAAGATGGTTAATTTTCTTTGATTCTGACCTCATTGTTTAAGCTTAGTGCATTGCAATTTGGTTCATAAGAACATGTTGCTGAAAAGAGTTGCCCCAAGTGGATTTTGTAAAAAAGATTAGCAAAAGCAGAATTTGGTGTTGACACCTTTCAAATTACACAGTCATCTGATCCATCGTTAATATAAGAATACTGATTAGTGCACCTTTTAAAGCTAGTTTGATGTTTTCTTTTCCAACACGGTTAACTGCTTTCACCTGCTTTGTTCTCAGCAAAATAAACTTACACCTTAAGAGTTGCACAGTGACACTGTTGCAAACATGCTTTTCTTAAACTCTGGATTTACAACATCAGCTTTAAACAGCTGAATTCTAAATCCTTCGAAATACCTAAAATATCTTTAAAATACGACCGACAGGTCGTTCAAAGGGCAATTTATGCAAACCTGTCCTAAAATGAGTTCCACTGCAAAGTTTTCTGAAAATTGTTTTGCAAGTGTTGATTTAATGAGCTTATATCTTGTACCGTTGCCCTCAATATGGAAAGTCCTGTCAGATTGTGCACCGTGAACATGTTACATTTTCTCCAGGGATGAAAGGTGTGTGCAGTAGTACGATAGTCTGCCACACAAATACAAGGGCATGTTTGGATGTGTACATGCCACAGGACAGAGGCGGGCAGATGTGGCCTGTTTGAAGTAAAATGCACAACTGAAGTAAATGTGGATTTGATGTTGAGATCTGTTTGTAAAGAGGCAAAACATCTGTTTGCTACACTAACCAGCAAAATAGCATGAGCCTCTGCTTCTCTGAAGCATGTGGACCCACAGCACAAAGAATGTCTTGCAATTTTTTTTCTGAAACACTGGAAACCAGTATTTGAACAACTGAAAGGTCAAATCTTTCAGTGAAGTCTTCTCTCACATCAGATTTTTATCCTTGTGAGGTCTTAATCCTCTCTTTGGGAGTGATCCTAATATAGGATTGAGATTTTTGGTTCTTTGGGCTAGACCTGAACACACACACACACACCACCTTTAGTCACTTTTTCCACTGTATTTCCAGGAGCCTGTGGCTATCTTAGGCAATGTCGAAAGCCAAAAAATCTTCATGTGCTCCAACTTTCCAGTAGTCGTCTTCTTCTTCTTCATATGGAGAGTCTTAAACCTTCAGATGTCAGTTTTTGACATCAGATGTCTTTTATTACAGTATCTCTTACTCATAAAGCTCATGAATCCAGAGGACACATTGACTGGTACATTTTGAAGAGGTGGCATGAAAATTGACATTGTGGCATGGCCAGTGTATGAAGGAAATGGCTTTAAATTTGAAGACATGACGGTCTTTCCATGTAGCATCATCATCAGGTCAGAAATGTTATTTGTCTAGTGCTTTGTTTTATGGCCAACTATCAAAAAAAGCTAATGACATTTGGACTTTGTCTTTAGTGTTAATTACTAAGTGTTAGCATGCTAACACACTAAACCTACACGGTTAAATAGGTGAACATAATTCCTGTTTAACATCAGCACATTAACTTGTTTGCTCTGTTGGCATGCAGATATGCCACCTTCTATTACAAGAAGAAAGGGACGGGCGCCCCCCTAACATGCTAGCATGGCTGTAGATGCTTTGTCTTGTTTCTTCAAGCCTGACAAAATGTTGATACTGCAAAATTGTTGTCATGCATACAGTACTGTCACTTAACTGTGTTCTGATATGTTGTATCAGAGCTCAGCATAAGCAGCAAAATATGTTGTGTAGTCAGCTTCATGAAGCATGATTTAGAAAAGAGGAAAACTTTCACTGTAATTCTATCTGAGGTGTTTTTTTTCAGCATGTATAATTTTGTTAAGTAAAAGCTTGAACTATCACAGAAATGTGCACAAAATTGTAGACTCTGTGGGAGTCCACAAATACAGTTTCTCATTTTTTGTTACTACTTTAATGTGATGCAGAATGACACAGCAAACTGAGGTCTTGGGAAAAAAGCACATTGGACTGAAATTGATGGCAGATGTGATTTGAATTCGGTGGGTTTACCCTCTAGGACTCCAACCATAATGATCACTTCAGATTTCCATCAGCAATTGACAAACTGAATGTTTGACATATTCAAAGCTACAGCATCATATCATCGTGGTCACGGTGAAAACAATAAGACGGTTGCTCTCTGTCAGGGATATGGAAAGGACAGGATGCTGATGCAGTCGTTTCTGACTTGGTGAAAGACCACAGATGTGGACCGACACACCCTGCTCAAACCACACACTGGATATTTCCACTCACTGCAGACATGAAGAATTTTAACTGGACTACTTCTGGCAAAATAGAGAAACTAGGGGAGTATGATTTTTATTTAACATTGATCTTACAAATTTTGCTTTGATGTATATGGGGAATAAATAATGCAGCAGTGTTCGAGTATTGCTCTTCAAGTATTACAAGCTGGCTTTTTCTGAAAGCAACTTGCTGTAGCAAACGTCTGTGCTAGAGCAAGACAACATATTTCAATCAGCTCTGCTTTCCTGCCATCCATTCAAGGATGAAATGTTGTGTTAGGGAATGGCAAAGAACTGTTTAAAACTCCCGTGTGACTATAAACACGTCGTTCTCCATCAGCCTTGAACACACCTTTTAACTCCTTTTTGGCTGCTTAATTCAGGTACAATTACAGTCAACAACCTTTTAGATCTTCTATCATAAGCCACACAGTTTTCTTCTTTTAAGCTGTGAAAAAGAAAATGAGGTGTAACATTAGGTTTTTCTTGAAAATGAAGGTTAGATCAAGCCACATGTTGTATTGGATCATGACTTTAAAGCCCTTTGACCTGAATTTATAGGATATACTGTATATTCTGCCTCTGTGCTGCTGAAATGCACAAGTCCTCTGGCCCCTCTGCTCACTCCGACTACAGTCTTGTCTTGATTAAGAGAAAGCTGTCCACATAAATTGTAATTTTAATGGGGCTCTGCAAAGCATTTTAATGTCAAGACATTAATTCTAAGACATTTATAAAATTGCTGTAAAAAATAACAACCTCGTTTAGGAGATCAGCAGTGATTAGTCTTCTAGCTGAAACTGTCTGGGTTCAATTATTGCCTAAAAGAAGATTGTTATTTTACAACAGAGATGAAAGACAACTTGATTTCAGTTGCACTGCTCTAACAGTAAGCAGTAAAGTTTGACCAGAAGGTGGCACCAGAGAAAACTGCATGTTTTACCCTAAATCCCATAGGTTTATTCTCTGTACAGTGGCCAATTTAGGACATCTCTGATCAAATCTGCCTTCTCAGACCTCAGACTTCACTCACCTTTGTCAAAGTTTTAATTGTCAGATTGTGACAGGATACTAAGGAACCCTGACCTGCATAGAAGCACAACTTTCACTTTTGCTACATGTTGGGCACACCTCCCGCATTGGCACCAAAGGCTGTCATTGGATGGAAACTAGACCTAATAATTGTGACCTGTTGTTGGCGCTAGTTTCAAAGTCAACGGATCATCGAAGTGTTTAGGGTTCATCCTCTGAGGAAAATGTGGCAAACTGCATGGCACGGCATCCATTATATGTAGTATATTAAATTTCAGCGTGGACCAAAGGGTTGGCCTGACCGACTGACTGACTTTGCTGTCTCTATAGCCACACCACTGTCATGACTAAAAATAACACAGCAAAGGATCATGTAAGGAGTCACATCCCAGAGGAGGAAACCCAATATAAAGTTAGACTTGCCATAACCAAGAAGCTCTACAGTAGAATACAAGCTTCTGTGGCTTCCATTTACTAATTCATGAGGGATCCTTTTCTTTTTTCCAGTGAAAAAGTAAAGAGAAAGAGAAAGGGAAAAGGAGAAGGAAAAGTGAGGTTGGAAAAGATGGAGAAAAGAAGATGGAAAAAGTAGAGAACAGGCGACACATAGCTTAGAACTGAAACATTGATATGTCCGCTGTTTATGGCACAGACATCTCTGCACTTTTCTGTCGGACTCATTTCCTGTTGTAAAAAATGAAACTATGCTTATACTACACTGTATGTATGAATAAGTTCAATACACTCTCACAAAAAACCCAAGGTTTTATAGCAGGCATGTACATTTTTGTAAGATTTCCTCAGGCTTCATAAACACAAGGCCGGTTGGCTGTGGGACAATGAAAATGTCAGTAAGTTTCCCCTCCAAAGAAAAGCAAAAGCAGACACTTCCCCCCTGGAAACCAGCAGTGAATTCAGCAGCCATTGCTGGAATGTGAAATGTTTTGTGGCGCTTGATTTTTCTGATATGCTGGGCACAGAGAGTGGGAGGAATTGGCAGAAGTGGATGAGGATGCTATGGAGGAGGATGGTACTGAGCAGAAATAGAAGGCATACAGCGAAGATAAGCACAAGGCATATTATTTGATGGGTACAGCTAACTTGGCTTTGATATCAGTGGCTCTTTATGCTTGTTAGCAGCATTAAAGAAACTATTTCTGAACATTTTAAGGTCTGATAACAGCAGAATATATTAACGTTTTGGTCATTGTAGACTCAGAGAATTAAGGGGAAGGAGCAGGAGAAGAGAAACAGAAGAAAGAGAAGTATAGGCATCATTTTCCTGAAAAAACTGCAAATTAAGAAAACAAATGTCTTTTGATGCTGTAGAGAGCCAGTCCAGGGTATTTAAAATCATCCAAAAAGAGGAGAACAAGCTGTGGAGGAGGAGTGAGGAGGTGTAGCAGAGTAGAGTAGCTCCATGCTGAAAGAGGAGCAGAAAAGACAGCCAGGTTCTCAAATCCTATAATTACTGCTCTGCCATCACTGCTGCTCTTCACCTCCTGCCCTGTCATTCCTCCATTTTAACCCCCAACCTCTCACTTCCTCTTGGCAGTCGCCTCCTCCCCCTCCCCTCACACGTATTCTACCCCCATCCCTCCTCTCTTGCCCATGTCATCTGTCATTTCCATACCACTCTTCCGTTTGCCTTGCCATGCTCCTCCTGGAAAGATCTGGGCCACTTGACGTTTGTGCTCACGCATGGGAAAGACTCGCGTGTTAGCTCACCCAGCAGGGCAAGTCCGTCTTCAGACTGCAAGATGACCGTTGTTTTGTCACAGACAACTGCTCTAGCAAGGCAAATATCGAAATAAATTCAGGATGAGAGGGTGGGTAACTCAGGGCTTGCTTTGACATTTAGTTTTGTAGTTTAAAGGTGCTGTGTGTCATTTTAATACAAATATGTTACCAACCATTATTATAACAGCATAGTCAGGGCAATTTAAATAAAAACAAAAAGATATTGCAGTGTAATAAAAATACTATGAAATACGCTCTGCATCCCAAAAAAGTAATATACTTTTACCAAAATGTTTACCTTTTTAACCTTTTACCTTTTTTTACCTGTTCTTTGCATTCTCAAGTAATTCTTCTAAGTAGTCACATACCCACACATACTGTATATACATATACTGGTGTACTTTCTGTTGCCAGTTTATTAGTTACACTGAGCTAAAACTAATGCAGTTTAATAAAACTGATGTTTCAAAGGTCAACAAAAAATACATTTATTATGTACTTATTAGTACATGTTATGTACAATCATCTATTTCCCACTAACCTCAAATATTTCCCCCATGTGCTGCAGAAGAGTTTTCTTGTATCCTGCCCCTCATTCAGTGCCTACTAATATTCTGCCAAGTTCTGGAAACCACTCTTGAAATAAAGACCCCCCTTGTGACTCTGCTGTTTCTCCATGATAATATCCAATCTAATGCAGCAGTCTGGGCCGCCTCCTTAGAGTCCTCAAGTATGTGCAACTTGAGACAGAAAACAAACTGATAAAACTTGGATAAAGTCATGAATCCACTGCCAGCAATTCTGAAGCACTGGGTACCTCCACTTTATATGTGTGAAAGTATTTAAAGAATGTTTAGCAGAAACTCAATATATTTAACACTTTTTTGTAAAATGATAAGGTATTAGATCTGTTCAGTAGCTGTTCTTGAGCTTTCCATCATATTACATTATCTTCATCAGCAGATAGAATTTTCCCAATTGTCAATTTGGGTGTTGTTAGCTGAATTTTTTTCAACTATTTCCATTACTTTAAGGCTTTTGTGCCATTACACACTTCCACAAAATCTGGCCAAGTTTAAATTCAGGACAGACTGAGGGAGGCTGAACGTCAGCTAGCAGTTTCGTTTCATCTGTAACATTTAACGTTTCCAATGTCTCAGTCCATTTGGATTATGTTTTGTTTTGAAGTCTTGATAAACCTTTGGTGAAACACGTGGCTGAAATCAGATCTGAAGCTTGCTCAAATAACCTGAAGACTATCTTTTATGTTTTTGTGGATCATCGGTAAAACCAAGGAAACCAAGGGAAAACCAGGGAAAATCTCCATTCACATCCTCGGAGCCAGGCAGCATCCACACAACAACTTTTAAGTGGTGAATCAATATTTCACAAAGTCTCCTGTGCTGCACCCTGGGCTGCAGAGGGCCTTCACCAAACAATAGGCTCCTGACCTGCATTATTCATCCCTCACTCATTCACTCCTCTGACTCAGACACAGAACACACAGGGGATTCAACTTTCCCAAACTAAACTTCAGATAAGAAAACCTTTCAAATCTGCCTCTCCATCCCTGACTCTCTGTGGTATTTTGAGTCACTTCGTACCATCCCTAATAATGTTAACCACGTTGAATAATGCATCGCTGATTTATATCTCACCGTTGGGCCACGCCAGAAGCCCTTCAGTTTGACCGAATGTCAATGAGGAAAGCAAACAAAAATTTATTGGGAATTTTTACAATGTAGAGTTATTTTATTTCCAGATGGTGAAAAAACCAAACACCTCATGAACCCTGGTGCATCACAAGCATTTAATTGTGTCAGAAATGTGTAAAAATCAACCATCTAATATCAGTGGTAGATACAGATCTATGTTTGGAAGTACTCCAATCACCATCAAATCTAACTTTGGGTATCTAATAAGCGTTACTCAGTTATTACAAAATGACTCAAATATTGGCTGCGTTTTAATGAACTTGACATTTAGTGCTTCATGGCTTTTAGTAGGTTTCCCCTAATGTCTTTTCATAACTTGTAATTAGACACAGACTTTAAATGATGTGTGCGTGCAAAGGTTTCTAACAGAGGAGATGAGGATCACTCAGCCTCAATCAGTGTATTATCTCTGCACCAGACCGTTACTGAAGCTGGCTACTTAATAGTCCCTGAATTAGATGTGGATCTGATTGCACATTGACTATAAGTGAATGAGGGAAGTGGATGTCAATCGTAACATTCAATGTGACTTTAAAGAGCACAGAGGGAGACACAGAGAGGATTTTGTAAATATACAGATGTGTCAGGATTAATTTTACCCCTCACGCCAGTCACTAAACTTGGTTCAGTCAAAGATCACATCACACCTTGTGAGTGCTGAAATCTTTCCACTGATCACCTTTTTCTAAAATAGCACCCTAAATATGTCAAGTTAATTAACAATGTTATGAATGAGACAGAACAACTAGATGCACTGAATATGAAAGTTGGCATTTTAGACATTTTAGTATCAAGTGCACTGAGGCTGTCCTCAATAGAAAACAATGCTCAATGCAAGAAGAATGCTAATTAGCAAAAGTCATTAGGTCCGTCCATCCATCCATCCATCCATCTGTCCGTCCAAGAAAGTAGGAAAGGAAGAAAGGTGGAGGAACCATTTCACTGCTATGCCTGCTGTGTCTAGCTCACACACATTCAAACACATTCTTGTTACATTAGAACTTACTCAGAGATTACTACACATTACCATGCAGATAACATTACATAATTTCATAAATGTATTTATTTAATTACATCTAGAGCAACACTAGAAATATAACTTGATGGCTGGTGAATATTGCCTGGGGCTATGAAGAGGTACCATTCGTGAGAGAACAAACTCCTCCAGTCCCAAGGAATCAAAGGGAAACCATGATACAGCTCCACCAACATGGCACTGGTCTCTGCAGCCTCTCTGTATCACTGTATCCAGCTTCACAAGCCAGCCGACGAAAGAGAGGTGAAGTGACTTCAGCAGAGCTTTTTCTGGACCGCGGTATCGCATAGAAGCCAAATGGTCAGCTATGATGATGTGCCAGACACTGACTACACACAGGATCTTCTCACTATCACAGCTCTGCACACACCACAGCACTGAGGAAGATGCTGCACAAATCTGCACTTAGAAACTCATCCATTTAAAGAACACTTGGATGTTTAGTTCAACAAGATTTTCTGAAGTTCTTTTTGGAGATTGTGTACGCAAAAGAGATGCCTGACAAGGAAACATTTTCGCACCAGACCAAAAGAGGCTAAAAGAAATGTAGGAGAAGATGTGATCACATGCACACACCTCTTATCATCTATTTGGTCACACTATAAATAGCATCACTGTGAGGAGAGTCAGTTTTGCTAACATCAACATACAGCAGCATAATGTTGTAATGCTGTATGCTGTGGGACTGAGCTTACCCTTAAATTGTGTTTGGTGGCGTTTTGAGCTGGTGTTTGTAGAAATGCACCTCCTTAAAAACATGCACACAGTGTCTGGAGCTGGAATCCTTTAAAAGTAAAAATTTAAGCCTCATAAATGATGATGATCCTTTCATTTACACTACTACGCATGTAAAGTGTGCTGACTTAGCTGACTAATTTAACAGCCCCAAAAGTGAACTCTTCATCTGCAATTTATGATTCAAATGTTTTATTCAGCTACAATAATTTATTCAAGTAAATTTACGAATGACTAACAAAGATCCCTCATTTCTCTCTCCCACACACATACCTACAGTATGAATCACCAGGCACGCAGATTTACGGGATATGGAGTGAAATTACAGTTTTCAAGGACTGAAGAGTTTCAGTATGATGTCCTGGCTTAAAGTGGTCCCTGCATATGTGCTGTATAGAGGTAGTGCAAATTCTGTATCTACAGTTTCAGATGATAATTTCGGCAATATAGTTACATAATCTGATTTAAATCATATTAGATTTGCCATAAGCACAAAACCTAACTGCATTGTACATACAGATAGCATATACTGAAGGAAGAGAGGACTTTTAAAACAATAACTTTGAATGTAGGGTTTTGAAGAAACATGAAATGTACAGTCTGACACAGAATGCAGTGTGCACAGGCTGTAATCTGAGTTTTTAGATAGAATTATTTTTGATTTAATCTAATAATTATCTGACCCATCTTTGTCACCTTTTTCAGTTCTTAAGTCTTCTTTGCTCATGGAACATATGAAACAGTTTTCGACTTGTTTTATCCACTCAGTTCTATTCACATGCAGCGTTTTCTGATGCGATCACTCTCTGTACAAGCGAGACCACAGCTTGCCTGCTCAGAAGACAATGGAGCATCACTGTTAGCAATTCATTTGAATGGAAATAACAAACGGACTGTGGCAATTTATCTGTCAGGGTTCCCTTATAGAACTGGGCCACACGGTCAATGAATTGAACCATTACTTTCTATGATTGTAAGCTGCTGAGAAGGGCTGTGTGTTGATGTGTGTGTGAACATGTGTACAGCACGCCTATGTGTTTCCGCCTCTGAGGGCAGATCAGTATATGTCATGGTTGGCTGGATAGTGCCCCATAGTCACAGGGCTGCAGAAGTTACACTCAGGAATGAATATAAGCCAGTGACGATAAAGCATCCTCTGGCTCCATAAAGCAGCTTGTCTACAGTTACTTGAGGCCTAAAAACACATATACAAGCCATGTGTGATCACATTTTGTTGTCTGTTTTTATTTTCCCATCAGTTTCCAAGTTGTGACATTTGTGTAACATTTGTCATCCCAGCCATCTTGAGTCATCTGCACTTTGGAAAAACATGATGTTGTCATCATTAAATCATAGTTTTATGGCTTTTGGAGCCTTCTCCATCTGCAGCAGCACTTTGCTGTCAATGGACACGTGGAGTCTAACCAGGAATTTTTCATTAATGGCAGAATTTTGGGACAGTTCGTCTGATTTCTCAGTTATCCTGCATCCAAACAGAAGCAAAGGATGAGTGAAATCTTTTGTTGACACAAATTATGTCAACCAATGAAGATAAGGGTCCGTAAAATAGTAGGACATTTCAAAAACTACAGTAGATTACAGATTTCCATGAAATTAGGTTGAAAGTTAGGCTGCAGGCCAAGGACAAAAGGGATGCCTTTTTGTGCAGACCCAAGAATTTAAATGGTTTAAATGGATTCTTCAAGGCTGGCACCATCTCATGTTTTCTTCTTATCAACAAATCCCATGGAAATCCCAAAACCAACAGTGAATTAGCCTGCATTTGACACAGAGCTACGAAAAACATCCAGTTATTCAGAACTTTTTAAAAAATCTTTTTACAAGGCTGTGCAGTAGTGGTGGAGGTATGCAAACTTTTAAGGTGAAATGTGATTGAGAATGGAAAAACCTAAACCTATAGTCATCAATCTATGTATGAGAGACAAGGTGCTGTAGTTGGGTGTAGTGGATAGTAGTGAATATGTGATGATTTTTGTGTTTTGTTTTCTCAGGCAGTGATGTGATTTATTCAACAATGAATTGCAGATGTGTTAATTCAGGTCTGAACCTTTTCTGTTTCTTAACATTTCTATCTTCAGGCCAGTTTTTGTACCGTTAGAGTCAACACATGAGAATGAACCAACTGTGCTTGCTAATGAGAACCTTGTGGGTACGAATTCCTTTCAGAGTGTGTGTGTGTGTGTGTGTGTGTGTGTGTGTGTTAGAGAGAGAGATGGAGAGAGAGAGAGAGAGAGACCATGTGTTTCTGCATGTGTAGGAAAAAGGAAAAATATTGTGCATGCACTGTTCAAAATGTTGTGCTCATAAAACATGCACTGCCTCACATTCGAAATGTGATAAAACAAACTGAAATCCACATTTTGTTTACTGCCATGCATGAATTCTTAACTCCCTCCAGGAGTGGGGCTGAACTCTTGTACTGGCAATTACAAGTGTCTCTGTGTAGATGAGTTCATGCATACCTATTTGTGCATGTGTATTTTTCTGGCAAATTGTCTTTTAGCTTGGCCAACTGGATAACATTACTCTGGGCCAAGTCATTAGCCACTGAAATAAAGCAGCTTTGTTTTGTTGTCATGGTTCACAAAATTCTATTTAAAATCAGGCTCGCTTCCAGTAACCAACAAAAAGACAAAAGAAAATAGAAGAAGCGCACTCAGTGTACAGTGAAACAAACTGCCTCTATGCATTCACTGATCACAATTAATCAGAACCTCCTTGAGCAGAACATGACATACTCATTTCAAACATCACTGGCACACAGTTCATGGCAAAAGCTTTAATTGGTGTTGTGAGGGATGGACGATGGAATAGGAGTGCATGTCCTTAGTTAAATAGTGTGAAAGCTAAGTGAATAGAGGTAGCTGATAAAAAGAGAAAAAGAAGAAAAATGTCACTAATGAGAAGATCTTAGGTTTCATCTCATTGATCAAATAAGTGTGTTTATCTTATTATGAGATGCAAAAAAAGATTCTAATTACTTTCCAATGTTTCCAGAGTTGATCAGAACTTTCAAATAGCTGCTAGTGAAAGACAGGTTCAATTGACTGAAGTCCATTATGAGGAATCAGAGAAAGCAAGAGGTCATGTTGCAGATTGTGTCTATTTCTAATTATTAGTTCACTCCCATCGTCGCTCAGTGCCACTCTCCCAAATGCTCATCCATTACCTTTTTCCATACGTCTAATAGTCTGCTGGCAGTTAATTCCATTTCTGTGGAGGTCTGTAAGGTGATTTAATATGCTATCAGGCAGGGCTGAGGAGAATTGAAACCAAAAGCTATGAAATCTTTTTAATCTCTTTTTTTGGTCATTCCCTTTTCCTCCTCTCCATCACAAAACTATTAAACAATTAGTCTCACAGTTGCTCCTTTTTTTTTTTTTTTTCTCCATTACTTATCTCCATTTGTCACCTTCAAAAACTAGTTTTGTTCATCATCAGTTGCAATTTGGGAGATGTACAGTGAAGAAGGAGAAGAATTTATTCAATTGGCTTTGAGAGATACAGAATCTCAATATTGTGTATGGGCTTCAAAAAGTTATTCAAGGCTCTTTACTGGCCTCTAGGGGCGTAACTGGAACATTACATCACATACAAAACATCTTTTTTGTGCTGTTAACATTCCAGATGAATTTTTACAGCATCGCAGACTAATTTAATTAAGGACAGTTGCTCAAGGAATTAAAATGATACTCCAAAAAAACAACAAAAAAAACCAACAAAAAGCACAAACATTAATTGAGTTAATAGCATATAAGGCAATCATGGACCACCAAAACAATTACAGGAGGCCTCGGATTGCTGTTTCTGCTGTTCCCCTGCAGGACTCTGACATCATTTATCCACAAGTAGCTTTATTATGTAGTGTTTCTGTGACAGTCATGGAAAATGCACCTCAGGCACATCTAGGTAATTTCCCATGAATGCTGAGCTGACTTCAGATCTGCTGACTTATTTGCATCAGCTTCACACTTCAAATCATTCGGTGGTCCAGTAAATAGTGGTGTTTCCATCCTGGACAACACATGAATACCACAATAACTTATTAGCCCGCTCCTTTCCTCTTCAGTTGTTAACAGAACAGTTAGACATCATCTCCATGGGAAATAACCGCCCAGACTCATTGACTCACTTTGGCCAGAGCCCTGCATATACTTTTCTGCCTTTTCGAGAGATGACTCATCTGACCGTCTGACATTTTTCCATTGCTCACTAGATCGCTGCCTCTATTCTTTCCACCAGTACGTTTGCAGACATGTATTTTTCAGGTGTAATAAGGGGTTTATGCACAATAGCCCAACTACTGTATCTCGCTCCATCAAGTTTTTGAAATTGCCTGCTCATGCCTCACTTTGACATTTACAGTCGAGTGGCTCAGAGTTGCTTTTTTTTTCTTTGTCCTTGGATCTAAAGGCAGAAACACTGTCGTCAGGGTTAAAGGGTGTGAGGATGACATCTTTCTGGCTCATGCTGTTTTAGTCACTGTTGTGCTGACTGGTTGAGGAGCTGTCATTGCTGATTCTTAACCCTCTATCTCCTACCTATGTTTTACTTTGACGCACATACAGAAATTCTGTGCTTTGTGTCCATGAGTGCAGCTCAGATAGTCAGCCCTGAACAGTTCTTTGAAATATACAAGTTTGTGTTTCTCCTCAGTGTGAAATGGAAAATGGAGTTTGACTGCAAAAAAGCTTTAAATTTTTCAAAATGAAGAATACCTCTTCAGTGCATAATGAAAAATACAGTGAAAAGTAATGTTCAATTTATCTTTTATGAAAGCAAAACCTGATTAGTTAACGTTCCCTGTGTGGATGAGAGAGAAAGTGAGAGAGCTGTGTGAATCCTTGAGTGGACCACTAAAGGGGAAAAATTACACTGCAGTAACCACACACCACACAAACAATAATGGTAAGCCACCCACCAGCAAAAAATGTCTCAGCTCTCCCAAAAGCTAGTTTGCAGGAGCTTTGCACTGCAGGCAGACACACCCAGGACTTGTGGTAATTTGGGGCTCTTTGGAGATCTTAAAAAAGTACCTAACATGTGACCTTTCGACTTAAAAAGCAATGGTGTTCTGTGGCCTTACATAAATATAACAGTGAGGCTACACATCTACATACTGTGTTTTCACTGTAAAGTCTGGAACAACCAGGACTCTTTCTGGCCAAACTGAGCAATCTGGGTAGAAGGGCGTTGGTAAGAGAGATGGTCACTGCAGAGCTCCAGAGATTGTGTGTGGAGACGGGAGAAATGGCTAAAAACAACTATAAATTATTTGTTTTTTAAACATAAATTAAATTAATAATCACTTTAATTTGACATTTTATGGCACACTGCCATCATCATAAAGCACTGACTCCAACAGCAGGTGTAAACTTTATCATATTTAATTCCACAGTAGCATATTGATGATGACACGCAGTACAAAAGCAATTACCAGATATTCCATTACAACTTGGACCCAGTGAACCCCACCAAAATATCAACAAAAAAACACCATAGCACTAAGTTTCTCTTAGTTGACGTCAGTAAGACAAACACGGTCTTGGTTTGGGGAAACAGAGCTAGGACCATTAGGATTATTTGCTCCTTTTTTTTTTTTTTTTTCTTGTTCATATGAATAAAAATTGTTATATTGTATTTATATATTACAACACTCAATGAAAAAAACAACGTAATACAAAAAAATTCACAATATGAACCTTGAGTAATGCATGGAGTCCTATGGCACGTTTATTTCCTCACACAGATTTTTACATTTTCACAGAAGGTGCTTATAATCAGAAGCTTTGATTCTACATTGAGCGCAGTTGGATGCCATGGAGACACTGAACTGTGGGAAGCAGCAGCATGCCAATGCACATGATCTGACAATAGATGGCGCCATAACTCTTACCAGAGTCTGTCCACTTCTTGCACTTGTGAGTCTTTTCCATTTTCTCCTCAACGTAATTTACAAGTGCCAAGCAAATGACAGACATGTCGAATCAAATACAGTGTGTTTCCAGATTTAATGCTGAAGTAGCTTCAAATGAGCAAATATTACACCATAACTTGAGAAAATTTGAAATATTTGCCAGCAAATACCCACCTGACTGTGACATTTGAGAGGATTTTGACAGGTTGGTTGTTGGCATATTCAGAAATATATTTCCATGTGGATTTGCAACACTGCATTTGAAGTGATGAGGACACTTTTTGTTTTTTCAAGCACCTCAGTTTGACCACTGCTGGAGCATTCAATTTTTTATGAATTTTAATGACAACTAGAAAAATCCATCAAGCCTTTTAGACAGGTAATGAATCTAAACCAAGCTGGAATATTCAGTCTAGCATGAGAGGTATAAGAAAATGAATGTCATGTCATTCACATAAATTAATTACTGTTGAGTTAGTCATTTTATAAATAGATGGAAATATGATCCTCACACCAACCTGATGATGAAATCTTTGTGTGTCTTAAAATGAGCCCCCTTACTCCTATACTGCGGCAATGACATTCCTGACAATGTCACAAGCTATTGAGTGTCCTTCGAAATGAACAACTGGATGAAATGAACACAATTGTAAGATAAATATCCTGAAGTTAAAACATAAAAAAAAAAAAAAAAAAACAGACTTTGGCACATTGATCCTGCAGTGCAGCAGGTGGCAGGAGCACATAGAAGCAAACTTACAGTCGAGTGCTTTATAAGTAGGTCTAAGCATCTTCCATAAGTGAAGCATTTTACATTCAATATTAACAACAGAAAACAGCAGTCTGACAAACACCAACATTTAGACTGCCTGTTAAAGGGCTGACTTACTTTTAGGTAGATTGGCAAATTATATACTTTACATGTCAATTTACATATATATTGTATAAGTATGTTTGTCAACAGGTTGTATATATACAGTCAAACATCATCTGACAACGAAAAATTATTCAACATTTGATCTTTTTAGACAGATGTGGCTGAACTACATCAAGAGTACGCACACAAAAAGTCTACATTTAGCAGCAATTACTAATGCGTACATCTTAGTGTCTTATGGTTGAAATTTTAAAGAAAGTAAAAATAATCAAATAAAAATATAATAAACTAAAGAAATGGTGCTTTCCTATTGTTCTCAAATGAGATATGAAGATTTAACTCTCAGAATAGAAAATGTGTTTTTTGAGGTATTTCTGGTGGGCATGTTTTACTATGCTCACAACTCATTAGTCATTATGGACAAAACATATGGGCTTGCAACAGAAGCAACTCTTAAACATCCATACAAAACAAAAAATACTAGTGGCTCTTGGATGTAAAAGTCCGTATAAGGCAGCAGCTGCACACGTAAACAACAACACCACGGCGCTAAGATGCAGGAGAAGCACAGAAGGTTAGCGAAAGGATCAGAGGTGATTGTCAATAGGAGGAGTTGACTGTGCCATTGGTTGGCCAGCAGATCAGAATCTCTACAGAGATTAAGCTGGAGTTCACGGACTGAGATCAGACCAGTGTTTCAGGCAGTGTGTCGGCATTGTCCGAGGACAGCAGTTGCCAGATCTGCCACCGGTCCCTCTGCCAGTCCTGCCACTCCGGGCTCTGCGGCACCATTTGGGCCTCTGTTGTTGAGGCTGAGTTACTCTGCGTTGCACTGGACCTCCCATGCTGCAGAGGGGGCAGCTGAGCCGCTGCGAGCTGAGGCGAACTTTGAGAACTAGCCAGTCGATGGTGGGCGTTATAAGGGGGTGGAAAGCGGCTGTCATTAAGCGTAGCAGGGCCACCATCAGCAATGTTCACCCCGCCTTGAGGTCTGGAGCTCGGATTAATTCCGTGTCCACTTGCTCGCTGGAGGCCTTGCGTGCTGTTGAGGTGCGATGTCACCGAGGGGTTGATGTTTAGCTGCAGCCGTGGTCGTCCCGTCCCTACATGAGGGCTGGTGCACACTCTGCTGACCGGGGGGTGGGATCTGCACTCAGTGATGCCTGGTGCTGTCTGAGTCCGTTGTAGCGTTGCCTGATGCCTACCATCGGCATGGAGTCCATCGAGACCTTCCTGTGAGCTGCGGGAGCTTCCTTCTGACATGTTGCCATGGGAACCTAGAAGCAGAACATCAACTTCATCAGTGGCATTAATTAGTGATTAGAGTTTAATGAATAACAAGGGGCACACACCACTAGTAGGTGCTTGGCATAAGAATATACAAGGAAATGCTGAAACACAAGTTTCATTAACAACACTTTTAGCAGGTCTTATTGTATCGTAAATATAAAGACAAATAAAAACATAACTCTTCATTTTTTAAAAATTTTTCTACACAAGGTAAACTTAACTACAATTTTCTGCAGAATTGGTTACTTTTGCAGACATCAAATCATTTTAAAAATGAATAAAAACCAACAGGACAGGAGGTTTTTCTGTCCTCCCAATGAGTTAATGAGTTGAATGCATTCACCTGGCACCACAGGTGTAAATTAGAAACAAAATTAAGTGACTACATATAAATAAAAACCAGCAGGACCCTGGTCTCTGATGACCAGAAATCACAGACAAAACTGTGAAGGTTAAGGTGCTTCATTTTTCTTCCTGTCTGATGGTTAACAACCAGCGCCAGGTGTCAGGCACATACTGCTCTGCCTCATTAACTGCTAGGACCTGAAATGAGGGAAAACAGTTTACCTGTGTATGGTTGGTCCTTGAGTGCTGGTTTTAGAGTGCTGTGCCACGTTCCCCATATGTTAGCATGCTCCTCTGATATAGTGTCTGAAGGAAGACTCAGACTCAGTCTCACAGTAAAGAAAAGAACATGGAGTCCATATTTCTTTTACATACAACCCAGAAAAAATACAGACACCGAAAACCAAAAAACAGATCCGAGAAAATGTACGTTCTTAGTATGAATTCACATCCTCAGAGTAGAATCTATAAAATGAATCGCTGAGTGTCACCTTTGGTACCCCAAGTGTCAGCTGATCCAGGCTCTCTGCTCCAGCCAGCCACCTGCCCCACCAGAGTGTACTGCTCTGGGACACGGAAGAGCTGCTCGCTGCCTGGGCTCCCTGGTTCTCCTCTCCGCTCACTCAGGACCGGGGAGTTGTTGTCATAAGGAGAGACCTCGCCACTGGACACCTTGTTGGAATCACTGGAGGAGCGGCGCTCGCTCAGGGTGAAGGGCTCCTCTGACGGCAACAAGTCAGGACTCCTGTGGGCGAAAACAAATGTAGATGAAAAAGAGAGAAAAGGAAAAGAGAGACGCAAGACCACATGAAATGTGATCGTGTAGACTCACTGTGATGCCTTTCTCCTCAGAAGGTAGTCCACCACATCTGGATCTGTCTCCAACAGACTCATCAACACCTCATTTTGCAGATCAGGAGGAACCTACAACAACAACAACAACAGCTTGATGGATCTCATTCAGTGTTTCATTCTCATTTATCCTGATTTTATTTAAAGATCTCACTTTTTTACCTACTCATTCCTTTTAAAAACTAGAAATGAGGACTTTCCTGCTTGTGCACGGACCAATGTGTCAATGCAAACAGTGAGAGAACTGAATGTCTCTTATCCGTCTTGTCTTGTCTGTCTGATCTTGAGGTAATTATCTGAAATTTATGCTTATCAAACATGTGGATTATAATGAAGAACACTGTCCAAGCTGTCCACGAATTATTCTGATCCTCAAATGCTTTGAAAGTACAAGTTGCCAGGTCCCTAATAAATTCAGACATAAGCAGGTTATGAAACAACTTTCATATGTCATTCACAGAACCTGAGCTGCCTACAAATCTGTTTTTACTCACCGAGACTGAGCAACTCAGTCCCAATTCACTATACGCGATTAATAGCTCTTCATTAGCTTACTGCAGGAATGTAAGCCTCAGGGGAACGGTGGTGGCAGATTACAAAACATTACGGTTTAAGATGTCGGACCTGAAATGACCTGAAGTGCCTGTCTGCACTGTTTTTGAGAACCCCGGGAACAGAAAGGAACAAAAGCAACTGATGAGGCGGTAATCCGTGCAAAATGGTGACGGCTTCTGACACCACACGGAGGATTTCATGCCTGAATTTTCAGCTTTTATTTTGGAAAGAAAAAGTTCAAGTATCTGGATGAAAGATTTTTGGTGTTACTGTCAGTTAACTGGCAAGATTTTTACTTTCTTGTTATAGTACCAAGAATTCAGGCATGATTTTGACCAAAAACACTCCTCATTTAATCTGTTATGTTTCACTCTCTTTGTTTTTTTTCTCCTCTTCCTTCTTACTTTCCTATGTTTGTTTCTGTCTTCTTCTTTCTCTCTGTTCACTAAACCAGGCAGAGCTCTGTTTTTATTAACTAAGACACAACCATTGTGTGTTAAGCCAGGAGGGATTGTCTTACTTTAAGTCGACACAGGAATGTAAGAGAGAAAGTGAGCAAGTGAATGTGAGACTGTGTATATGTGTGTTTCCTTGAGGGGCAAAAGAATCAAAGGAGGAAGTGAGGTGAGGTGAGGTGAGATGAAAGTTAGAAACACACAAGCTCAGGGACTGACCATGAAGAGGGTTTGGTAGCTGGCGATCATTCTCTGCAGCACGGCGATGACGGCTGTGCTTTCCTCGGCTCTGGCCGAGCTCTGGACGCTGAACTCTTTGTCTGAGTTCTTCTGCTTGTGGAGCAGGTTAGGGCCAAAGATGGTGGCCAGATTCAAAGATGTCATCTTGTTCCCTGTGAGCTACAGTAAAGGAAACAAGCAGTTTGGATTCAGACACACAAAAGTACAGCCATGTTAATGCTAGATCATCAGGTGCCTCATCTGTAATCCAACTGAATCCTCCACCAATGAGGATTAATTCATTTTCAACATAAAAGCATGTTTATGCAAAGAAGCTTGTACTTGCTGTTTTTAAATTAACTTGAACAGCATGTGACCATTACATCATCATGATGCATGCTGTTTATCACAATATTTCATAAGTGAGTAGACTACACAGACTACAGGCAGAAGGCTGAAATGAGAATATTGGGAGGAGAGTAAAACTGACCAGATGATGGTGCTAGAAGTGAGCAGTCCCAGTGAGGGGCCCACTCCCTCACAAAAATTGGGTGACTACCTATTGTTTGAGGTCAGTTTACAAGCAGTTTTGTGACTCTGGGGCATCTTTTTTCACCTTTGCCTGCATTGTTGGGAATATCAGGACCTGTTCTCCTCCCTTATCAGGAGAAATTTATTAAAACATTTAAAGTGCTGCTGAAATGACATCACTGCGTTTTGCTGTGTAATTACACAGTCTTTGGAAACACTTCCTCTCATCCCTCCTGACTTCTCTTCTCTCCCCTTTCTCCTCCAGTTCCCACGTACATCTCCGTCCTCATCCAATCTTTCATGTTGATTTTCCCGTCTGTGCTGTCCTCTGTCTGTATCTCGTCAGACCCCCCTCTGTGTTTTTGTCACCGAGCAATAGATGGATAACAGGTGGCATCATGGGGTTTGTTAATACTGAAAGTGTTGGAGTGTGCAACAGCAACCTCTGTTTCCACTAGGGTTGGGTGATGATGTGCATCCTGTGACAAAATTAGCAGCTTGGACAGCTCTTTTGGTGATAAATTTATTTTTCTGCGTCTTTCCAACCTTCCTCCCTTCCCACTCCCAGTCCCAAAGGAGAGACAGGAGCCACAAGCAGCCAAAAGTATTGATGTGTTGTTCCAGGCTGAGTGTGAAACGCTCCTACTTCCTGTCACGATCTCAGATACAGATACTGGAGCCATGAAGTCGTGAAGGGAAAAAACACACACATCAGTGTGTGAGCCCCCTTTTATGTGTATACACACAGAGATAGCAGAACACACTTCCATCTGCGCACACACATGCTGAAACACACTCTATGCTCCTCTTTCACACGTACAGTACGCACAGAGCCTTATACCCACGCACATGCAGAGACACTAAAACATGCGCACATGTCCACAGTTGGGGAATTAATGAAGGCTAAAGGGCTTGTGGGAGTGGGAGAGAAGAGATCATTTAAACCACGAACAGTCTTGATAACGGATCATGATGTCACTTCCTGTATCCCCACATCACCTCCCCTCATTGCTGCTATCACAGGATCAAAATCCAGTTTTCTAGTTTAGCCTGTGCTGGTTTCGCCATTCATTGAGACATTTTAATTTCTTCAGCGGACTGAAGAAAGCTTTTTTGCTTTCCCTCAGATTTACAGTGCATGTCTAAAAGTATGTAGACAGAGGAGCACAGTATGTCGACACCTGAATTTTATGGCCTTCTGTGATTTGTTGAAGACCATCACTGTGCTGTTATAACAGCCTCCCACTTCTGGGAAGGCTTGGATTAAATTTTGAAACCTGGCTGCAGGTATTCACTCCCATTCAGCCAGAAGAACATCAGTTAGATTGTGTACTCATTTTGTGCGATACGGCCTGGCTCGCAGTCAGCGTTCCAGTTCAGAAAAGGTGTTGGATGCAGTTGAGGTCAGGACTCCGCAAGTTCTTCTAAACTCAGAGAAGCATTTTTTATGAACCTCGCTTTGTGCATGAGAACATTGTCCTGTTGAAAAAGGAAAGGTCGTTCCTCCTTTCAAACCATGAAAAACCGCCCCCAACCAAAAGTATGTGGATTTTTGGCCATATAGTGTATCTTGCAAACTCCTGGCCCTCATCATGGGGACCACAGTCTTGGGGAATCCTTAGTAACATCAAATGTATTACATTCAAGTTTTGACCAACAGTTTCACTGTGATTATATCCTTCCAAAATTTGTTTTAGATTACAATCAACAGTTCTGAGTTAAATACCTTCATCCAAGCTTCTCCTGTTGCTTAAGGAAGGTACAGAAATATTTACTTTGACAAGAGTTCCCCAAGTTAAGGTGGAACTTTAGACTAGTTCTTTCCTTGTACATTTTACAGCCACTAAGAGCCGAAAAGCTGAGGTGTCACCCCAGTTTACCAGAGGGCAGATGTGGAATAAATACAGCCATTCACATCATGATGGGTGTGATAATCAAGGAAAGGCTATGGAGCAATCTTACATCAACCCTCGTTCTGTTTCAGGCCTGAAAGGCAAAGATAAATATGTGTACATACCGACCACACGAGCTGATTCTTATCACTTCTTTGGTAATTTCCTCCCAATGAGGTGGAAACAGAAGGTTACCCATAAGCACATGTTGCACACGACTAAAAGCAACTACAGTTGGATGTTTCAGACTCATGTTTGTATTTTTTGCTACTTAATTTGTGGATTTGCTGAAGGACTTTTTAGTAGTTTAATTTCTTGTTTATAAAAACTGGTGCTCACCTCTTGTCCGTCTTTGTCCTGTCGGTCGTGCGCGTGATCGGCCACAGTGGACAGAAACTCCAGAAGGCGATGGAGCGTGTCACTGTTGCATGCTGGGAGCAGGTAGACCAGGAGCTGAGCAACATTCTGCTGCTCATCTGGGTCCAACACTGCAACACAGATTAGGATGGATTGGGTGAGAAAGAAAAAAATGCAGAAAAGAGAAAAGGAGGAAGAAAGGTATGGTGAAGCTTACATGTGGTGTTGATGAAGGCCGTGTAGAGCTCCTTGGTTAGGAGAGGGTCGGGCATATCCCTGAGGAACTCCTTCAGCAGAGCAGCCACATCATGAACACTGTGCTCCTCATCCAGCTGGACGTCAATGCCACGATCAAACTCCTCACGCAGCTGAAGGAGGGACAGAAAGAAAAGAGAGGGCAAATGAGAAAGAAAGGAAGAAGGGGGGTTCAGAAACATCCTCTGCTCATAACAATAGACATTATATTCTAGGTAGTGCACACACCCACACACGCTCGTTTCCTGTTGGTCCTCCAAGTGACCTGGTAGTCTCTCAGTTCAAACTAGTTTTACCAGACAGGATCCTAATCTCATCCGACCTTTGGATGACTTCCAGAAAAATAGAGAGTCTATTGTCGGCCATGATGATGGTTACACATGGGACATCTGGGTGCAGCGAATACCACAGTAACTTAAGCTAATAAATTGTTATAAGTCACAATGAGCTGACAATGGTGTCAAATGCATAAATGTTGACATTGGATTGTATCAACACAGACCAGCAGAGAATGCATTTCATTTGTCACACATAATATACAGATGTGTGAATACAAACTGTTTCATTTAATGAGTTTATAATAAAGAAGAGGTGTTATAAACACACACAGAGGTATAGTGGTCCATCTAACTACAGTAAAAACATTACTATTGCTATATTTATAGGAACCAAATCTTAGACTGTAAATGGTTAAAAAACAAAACTTAACTTTTAACAAGAAATCACTTTGCTCCCTATTTATTTTAAAACACATTTTCTTTAAGACACAAGACCAAAACGCATTTCAGTGACAAACTACAACAAGTGCATGTAAGAAAAACCTCTTCAGAGAAATAAAAACAAACAAAACACTATAACATTGCATTTATAACCATAATAACCTATCGTGAATGCTGCTGCTGCTGCTGATCGAGTGGCAGTTGAGTTGAACTTCAAATGTAAAAAGTAAAGAAATGTAAAATGAGCTTTTTTCTACCTCTTCTATAATACAGGAAACCGTGGACATATACATGAAGGTCAAACAAGTGTGCTTGTGCCGGCTGGTGAATGAATTATGTCTCTAATACTCTGTATCTGCTCCATGTGGAAGTCAGTGCAGCAGAAAAGATGATGTTGAAGTGGATGCTGCCCACACTGATTGACACTCAAAGCTTAACCCTGACCTATGTATTCGTCTACTGTTTTTTCCACTGGAGTCATAGTTAACAGGTAATGAAAGCTGTGGGAGTTTGTAGAATAATGTATTGTGATATTGTGTGTATAGAATATATTTGTTTGAATAACAAATGATCTGCTCTGTTGGTTTAGTGTGTGTGTATATTTCACAAGTATATTCAAGAAGTGTGTCCTTGTCCATGTGAGTTAGGCTGTTGAAATAAGTTTGTTGTTTACATGAAAGAAACGCAACAGATGAAGCTTCAGTAGCATGACCGGCACATTTTGGTGCAATGTGTTATTATGACACAATTTTTTTCTCAGAGAGGAGGTTTTGTTTGTTGTTGGAAAATGTGTGAAGAGTGTTTCACTTTCACTGGCCTATGAATTGGTGTTGTGCGGCTTGTCTGTGAGCACAAATGATACTTAGCAACATGATGCTCCCAAAGAGGATACAAGTATCCAAATGATGTGAGGCGTGCGCTTTGGCCCTGCAGTCACTAGAACTCAACCCAATGGGAAATTTTTGACAGTGCTCTTTATATTATCATCAAAACAGCAAATGGAGGAATAACCAAGAAGACTCACCTGTCGGACTCTCTTCTTGGAGCTGCCCACTCTAAAGATCCCCACAGTCTGCAAACCTGAGTGGAGAAGGAGGAAAAAAAGTATCTAGCACCTGTGTTATGACAGATAAAAGGCTGGATGTACATATATGATGGCTACAGGAGTAAAGTCACTCACCATATTTCTCGATGTGCTGACAGCAGCTGTCAACCACCCTGGGCACCTGACGGTAGATGGGATTGAGGCTCAGCCTTTTGTCCCGGTGCTTCTCCTTTTTACTGGGAGTTTCGGTGGGCAGAGAGAGCTGCAGCGCCTCGAGCAGGCGCGACTGGTTGTCGTCCAGGTCGGTGATGGAGTCCACTGACATGCCTCCCTGAAGGACAATTTGTGCGTTTGATTCAGACAAACTGAACTCAGGTAATAAAACATAAAAACCTAGTCCTTGCCTTGTAGTTCAGACTACAATCAGTTTTATTATCTCATCTCACCCTCCTGCGTGCGCGTGGTGCAGCTTCTGGGGTGTTGGGTGACGTCGACTCGTTGGCTGTCTCTGATGTAGAACTCAGTGAAGAGTTACTGCTGGATAACTCCTTATTGGACGGCCGCTTGGTGGCAAACTGCAGGACACATGACCCAAGAGTTGCATTTGTTTTTTCATACAAAACAAATGGGATAATTTGATGAAGAAATGATATTTGTCCCTAAAAAATCCTGTGACAAACAGAATTGTCTCAAGAGAGGAACAAGGGAAAAGATGAATACAGTTGAATCCACAGACCTGTAAAATGGATGAGACGAGGTCAGAGGAGTCCTTGTGCTCCTCACGCTGTGGAGGGTCCTGACGATAGCTGTCCTGACGCTGCCTGTGCGTTCTGTCATTAGCGATGACCTGGGAGAGGGGTATACTGAAGGCCTGGGGTATGCATTCTGTAAGAGAAGAAGATTAAAAAGATGAGGAAATAGAGATGGGAGGAGAAGAAAACCAAGGCAGAAAGATGGAGCATGAAGAGATGAAGAGGAAATGAGAAAGATGATTAAAACATTATTCCAGGTGAAAACTGAACCAACAAAAGCACACAGGTGGCTGCAAGAAGAAGAGAAGTAAAACAAAAAGAAAGCTCTATTAGAAGCTTCCAAAAATAGCTGTGAACTTGAAACAAGAACATCACACACTTCTCCAATTAAACTTTTTATTACTTCTATTGGAGCTTGCTTTTTACATGCGATAAAAGTGTTACCACACGTTTACTATGTCAGTTAAAACTCTTATAGCACTCCTGCAGTACTACAGCTGTTTTCCAAAATAAGACATCACAAGAAAACTGGAAAAAAATTCTAGCTACAACAAACCAGTAATTCTAATGCCTTTGACCAAAATAACACAACTTTGATTACGCTCACCCACAAGCAATGTCGTGTTCTCTGTGTAGGTAATTTTTAGAAGCTGCTCAGCACTGACACATATGTTAATTACAGCTAGCATAGCATGTTATCAAGCTTATGCCTTTGTTCCATTTTCCCTAATTTTAAAGTATGACGAGAGGCAGAGTGGAGTTTGTTTTGGCAAAAGGTTGCAAGAGATGTGGAGTTTGTACAATGATTAAGTGAAGCAAAAACATAGCAATTAACTAGGGACTTGTTTCTGTTGCCAATTTGTGTTGAACTGCTGAAATGCAAGCACTTGAAGATATGCACAGGGCTCACTAGAGAGAGAAATGATGTCATGCAGGGCCATCACAGGCTATATATTCCATTATACAGAATCCCAAAGCCTGAGCCAACAGCTGGGAAAGAAACAGTCCAGCTGTTCAGTGCATGTGTGTATATCTGTGTGTGTGAGTGTAGAAAAGAGGCAAGGAAAACAGAGAGAGGGAGAAAGCAAAATGCATTCCACAACCACAAGTGGAGGACTGTGGTTCATGAACAACATGACCACTAACACTGTGACACAACAAATTTACTCTGCAGCCTCACAGAGTTAACAGAGCTTATGTAACTTGCACAGACACACATGTGCACACAAACACAATCTGGATCGCATAATGTACAGTCTTTGCTGACGTAATGCGCAACAGTGTGTCTACAGCCAGACCACATTTATCAAGCCATGTCAGATTTTCATGAATCTACATTTTCCAGGCCTACAGCATCTTAGGAACAACAATGTAGGTTTTCAGTACACTTCTTTTCTGGCTATTCCTTATTCATGTCCATGTAGTGTGTTTATATTAGCTGGATATGTTTTCAGAAAGTATCTCAGAGCCTCAGGAAAGTCATAAATAACATGAAACGTTTGCTTTCACGTGCACAGATGGGTGCAGTTTACCTCTCAAGACAACACACTGAAAATGCCAAAAAAAAAAGTATTTGAAAGACTAATTGGTGAATCTTTGCTTTGACTGAACTTGATTGAATCTATCTGAGGTATAAACTCACCCTTAAAGCAGACTGCATCAGCTATTAAACCTTGTTTGCAGATATAGTTTGACTGAGGTGTGGTTACAGCACATGCAGCACACATTACTGTGGCTGCATCAAAGGAGGCAGTATTTTCCTTCTCCCTCTGTTGTGCAGAGAAACGGCTGAGCCCGCTTTAGAGGGAAATGCAGGGCTGGTATTCAGGGACCCCAGGAGAGAATTAAACTTGGAATCCATTTGGAAGTTTAGACAACAGGTACATCTGAGCCCTCTGGGATCTGGAGAGGTAGAGCCAGGCGTGTAGTGGAGGGAAAACCCACCTAGACTCAGTTTATATTCACAGTTTAACCCTGACATAAACTTACATAACATATATGACTCTTTTTATGTGTCCTCAAATTGATTTTTCATCCCTTCAACTGGAGGTCATAGACAACCGGCCAGTGCTTTTCCACAGCTGTCACCAGCAATACTTGGTTATGATTGGCCAAAGTATGCATAATATTTTCAGACCACACAGTTGTGACATAGCATCACCACTCAATATAAAACTCAGAGCTTGACAGCTGTTTCCTCCACTTGTTGGAGCAATAAAATAAAGACTCACATAGCTCTGGTTGGAATGGTATAAATTAACAATAAAGCAAAATTCATGTTCTATGATATTTTTCCTACTTGGCACAGTCAGCTCATGTAGTTTTGGGTTGGTGTTTTTTATGGATTTATTTTATGGGTATTTATTTATGCAGCTGATTAAGACGGGTGCACAGTGATTTCTATGTTTTTATGGATGAATGAGTTGAACCTTGAACCTCAGCTTATTTTAGATTAGCTCAATTATGAAAGTCTACAGGATTCAAGTGGCGGCTCTCCAAAGAAAAATCCTGAAAAATCATTACATGTAACAGTTGGAATGTGTAACAGTAGTTAACAGTAGAACTTGTTATCCAGTGGTTCAGTTTGTCATTTTCATAACGTTGGGAGGCTTCTGATTAAGTTTGTGCATATTATGTTTGTATTAAACATTGCAGGCTATGCATAATTTGTTTAAGCATGGTAGGCTATTAGAAAGGAGGGATGTGTGTGTATTTGTGGTAAATGAAACCAGGGTTTAGCTCCCAAACTCTCACAAATTTAACAAGAGAGGCCTATTTATTTTATCTCCATCTGCACTTCTTTGATGAAGATCCTTTTCACTTTCTGCCAAATATGCTGCTTCTCAGAGCCCGGTCCCCTTCAAGGACAAATTACAGTTGTGACAAAGAGAGAGTAAAAGAGATATTGAGAGAGAAAACCCTGTGAACCGCCAACATGTCAGAGTTCATGTTGAAAGATCTTGGCGTACCTTTGTCTTTACTCTTCTCTTTTGCAAGAGAGTCCAACTTCCTCCTCAGCGACTTTTTCCTCTTCTGTCCATCTAAAAGAAAACAAGAGAATAAATCATCTGAAACAAACAGTCTCCATAACAGCTGTATCTTATCTCGCTTATTATATCTAATAAGCTTATGTCAGGAATGCAGACATAAATTAGCCACGGGGGGGGGGGGGGGCTGTCTATGAACCTAAATCCATTTAACTGAAATGTCAGACAGGGTTGCCCACGGTAGTCAGCAGAAAAAATGTCTATCAAAACATAAAATCACTGATATTTGTTATCTACTCTGACCTATATGTGTTAAGGACTTTTTTACTGTGAACACTGGGAAATGATGTACTCTGCAATGCCATACATGGGCATCCATAGACTTTCTTGGCAAGGTTTCCCTTGAAAGAATAAGAAAAGGACAGAACAGCTGCCAGAAAGTGTAATTCCCTCTCAGTATACAGAGCTTATAGTGGAGGAAATTATTGTTGTAAACCTCCACTGTGAGACTGATCTTGCTCTGGAAGGTCATTGGTGTACTTTGCATACTATAAATAGAAATATCTGATGTGCTACATTTGCCAAAAATGCAAGAACAAACTGCCATTGCAAACAATCATATGAGCTGCTCTGAAAAATAACTTTAGATGTGCGTACGTGAGAGCTTTACATCCAGGTTTTGGACTGGAGATTTCTGCAAGGAGCAAAGCTGCTTTGTCAGCTGTCAACATGATGAATGACTCCTGAATTTGCTGATTAATGATCAGGAAACTCTGGAAACCGTGGCACACGCAACTTTAAAGCCTTGGAAACCGCGTCTCAGGCCAGGATGTCAGTTCATGGAAACCTCAGCACCTTTTAACGCTATCATTCGGTCACTCTGCTGTTTGCTTTTGGGGATCCAAAACCAACTCTTTTACACATCAGATCAGTTTGGACTCGCCCAGAGAGTTTTTACCTTGATCTGCTGATTTAGCAACCTCAGTTTGAACCCCAGATATTCCCTTCGTCTGTATCGAATGAGTGATTTGTGGAGCTCAGGAAATTTTATCCAGCTCCAACAACACGTTTGATGGTAGCGTCAGCCTCTTACGTGAGGGAGCAGGTTCAGTTTCCCCATGTGTCCAACCATCTCTGACAAATCTGAACTAGTTGCTGTTCTTTGATAATCAGTTGATTGAGAAACTTACATGTGCTTTTAAGCCTCTGAGCTGCAAAAAAACAGACAAAAAAATGCAGCATTAAGTGAGAAGGACAAGAAGTGAAATCTTAGGTGGACAAGAGAGAAATAGGTGAGGAAACAGTGAGGAGGGGGGTGAGATAGAAGGAGAGAGAAAGCAGATGTGATGGAGAGCAAGGGCAGTGAGAGAGAGAGAGAGAGAGAGAGAGAGAGAGAGAGAGAGAGGAGGGAGAAGCAGAGATAGGAAATGGTTTAGATTTTTGACAGATGGCTCCCAAAGCCGTACGGAAATCCCCGAACCTCCAAACCTCCGCAGTTCAACTTCCAACCAGTTGTGAAACTATCTGATGAACCTTTGCTGCTTTCCTGTGTCATCACACCCTCATCCCATCCCATCCCTCGTGGTCTGTCCTTCTTCAATCTACTTCTCATTCTTGAAGAAACATTAGGAACATGAAACCTGGCACTCAGATAAATATGAGGAACAGTGAAGCTAAAAAGCCCACAATAGCAGTGCTGAAACAGCACATACACACACACTCATACACACAAGTTGAAATATTTCCCTTGTTAGCACATGGCGGCCGTCAGGGGCTCTGGAATTCATAAGCAACACAGACAAGTACGTATTAAATCATGGTGGGGAGAGGTTTAACCTTCAGCTGGAATGCATGGCCCTGGATAATCCACTGGCTGCACTACACTGCTGCTATGGCAGCCACTCCACTGCTATACAGTACAGTGAGAAAATGCTGCACTCACTGTGCATGCGTGCATCTGTGTGACCATGGACAGATGCAGAAAGTTAAGAGTACAGTTCTGATGTTTACTCTTTTTTTTTTGGCTAATTTTTGAGATGTAGAAACACAGCAGCAGCTTCACAAGGACGTTTGTTGGTGTTGAATTTGACAGGCTGTAAACAAGACAACAGTAAGTGGGTCAGGAACTCCAAAGCGTCATGAGAGACATCTGAATCTCAGGATAATTTATCTTATTTTATAACAATAAGTCTCTGGCCTCTAGAAATAATTCAAATAAATAAACCTGAGTGGGAATAATTGCTTCTTTGCTAACTGGGTACAACTAGATCATCTATATCACAAACCCAAAAGGAGATTCTCTGACTTGAGCACTTTATTTGGCTTTGGGCACACACCAAGAAGTCGGTCTGTGCACTGTGATGTGTCTTTACAATAGAAAGTTACAGTCATTGTTTTCTCTTCTACAGTTTAGCTAATGTGGATTTAGTTAAAACATGTCATTCATGTTTGTTGTTGTCGTCATAACGATATTACTGTTTCCAGATATGAGCTATGATCCTGTTGAGTATGATGTTAATTTTACTGACAGGAATGATGAATTTCTGTCTTCAGAAATCCCACATTTATATGTTGTACATTCTAGTATTATATTCAGTGTACTGTGTGCCTTACTGAACTTATTATGGCCTGCCCACGTCTTTGCTTTAAACTGAGTAGGATTGTGTATGTGTGTGTGTGTCTATATATATATATTATATCACTAAACCGTGATGCACATAGACATTTTTAGTATGGGCGAGTCCAGTGGGAAACAAACCACCAACTCGAGCAGTTTCAGAGCGCACTGCCCATTTTTGCTATATCTGGCTTAATTTGTCTAATTTTTTCCAAACCGTTATTCTCTTTATGGTTTGGTTTACAAGACCAAAACACAGTTATTTACAAATACAGCCTGCTTTTGCAACATTTAGGACTTTTTAAAAGTGTGAGTGTATATGGTGACTAGTGGGGTGACTGCACTC